>NW_022884396.1:0-600000 GCF_011952205.1 Bombus bifarius
CGAGATATGTGTTTCGCAGTTAGGCTACGAAACAACTATCTCTTTACGCAGGCCCATGAAGTAGAGTGAGAACTCGACATTCTTGCCAGTAGGTTGAATGTCGAGACCGATGCATAATGTTGAATAACTCATGGGCGGGTCTCGTGCGTAGTCACCTCCTCGTGGTGAGACCTGGTAATTGGCATCCTTTTCCAAAAATTAATCAGTTGATTAATCTTTGGAAAGCGATGCCAAGCTAAGAACTACGCAACAGTCCAGTTTGGATCACCAAAAGCCTCTAAGAGAATTTTGGATGATCTAGACTGGACTGCACCGTGGGACATCGTTGGACACCGTGGGACATCGTCGGTCCAGTGTGGGTCACCAAATGCCGCGAAAAGAATTTTGGATGATCTACACTGGACTGCAACGTGGGACATCGTCGGTCCAGTGTGGGTCACCAAATGCCGCGAAAAGAATTTTGTATGATCTACACTGGACTGCAACGTGGGACATCGTCGGTCCAGTGTGGGTCACCATATGCCGCGAAGAGAATTTTGGATGATCTACACTGGACTGCAACGTGGGACATCGTCGGTCCAGTGTGGGTCACCAAATGCCGCGAAAAGAATTTTGGATGATCTATACTGGACTGCAACGTGGGACATCGTCGGTCCAGTGTGGGTCACCAAATGCCGCGAAAAGAATTTTGGATGATCTAGACTGGACTGCACCGTGGGACACCGTGGGATACCGTCGGTCTAGTTTGGGTCTCCAAAAGCCACCAACAGAATTTTGGATGATCTAGACTGGACTGCAACGTGGGACATCGTTGGACAGCGTTGGACACCGTTGGACGTCGTTGGACATCGTTGGACACCGTTGGACATCGTTGGACATCGTTGGACATCGTTGGACATCGTTGGACGTCGTTGGACGTCGTTGGACGTCGTTGGACGTCGTTGGACGTCGTTGGACATCGTTGGACATCGTTGGACGTCGTTGGACAACGTTGGACACCGTTGGACAACGTTGGACAACGTTGGACACCGTTGGACACCGTTGGACAACGTTGGACATCGTTGGACGCCGTGGGACATCGTTGGACATCGTTGGACAACGTTGGACACCGTTGGACGCCGTGGGACATCGTTGGACAACGTTGGACGCCGTGGGACACCGTGGGATGCGTACGTTTTAGTCTTAATTAATCGTAAGGTAGATACCTATGTTAAGTGCATTGTGAGCTCATTCTGTACAACGATATTTATCCACCTTAGAACGAAAAAAAGAAAAATCTCGTCTCCCTTCACTCGCTTACCACACAGTACTTATTGTACTCGCGATTTATTGGTTCGCGATCACTCAGTTCTTTCAAACCGTAGCGTGGCGTACTCGCTCGCGCGTATTCCGCGTACGTGCGGGTCAACGTGCACTGGACAACTCTTTGGATTCGTAAGTCGCCCCAAGGACACCTCTGTCTTGGTGACTACTCGACGACTGCTCGACGTTCGCATCGGATCGCGGGAGTTGTCGTCGCGCCGGTGATGCTAGCGAATCTGTTGGGGATTCAGTCGTGGATCTGCAGTCCTGTCCGATTGGTACTTTGGTACTCGGTCAGGGACCTGCAATTTCACGTCCTCCGTAATTCTGTTCGGGCCCGCGGGAGTGGACCCCACTGTTCAGTTGAGGTCAATGCCTTCGTAATCCTGTTCAGCGGTCCCTCCCCGTGAGTGGACCCCACTGTTCAGTTGAGGCCTCTTGCCTTCGTAATCCTGTTCAGCGGTCCATCCCCGGGTTCCACATGTTCAGTTGGAGTGTGTTAAGTTGCTGGCCTATGTGCTGGATCCACGGCTGAATTACCCGTGGATCACTAGCATCGCCGGTCGGCGCCATCGACCGCGACTCGTGTAAGTTTCGAACGGCGAAACAGGAATCGAGTTACGGTCAATTCTTGGGCTTTCCGCTGAACCTCGGGGTTATCTCGTGTACGGGGGTACGTCGCGTAGGTTTGTTAGTTCTTTCGAGAGATCGCGATCTCGTTCGTTACGGGCGCGCCGCGATTTTTTCCTTTATCATCTGATTCATCGGGCATTTTCTTGTTTTCCCATTTTTAAGGGAAACTTATTGAGATCACGTTAGAGTTTATAACTTTTCAATATCTTCAATATCTTATAGTGTCGCAAAAGTAGAACGTTATGCAGTTTAGTACAGCGACTCGTATGTCCCTTCTGCAAGACACGAAATGGTATATACAGTGTCAGTAGCTACATTTTCTTCTTTTCGTTCCAAGTTAGATAAATGAGTGTTTGATACCGAATGATGCCAGTAGGGATGCGAATCATTGTATGATATTTGTACTGATCGAGGTAATCGTTGTGTGGGAGATAGATTGTGTGTTATGTATGTTGTTTCACGTTTGTAAGGATTTATGTAAGTGCTGCGTTCGAGATATGTGTTTCGCAGTTAGGCTACGAAACAACTATCTCTTTACGCAGGCCCATGAAGTAGAGTCAGAACTCGACATTCTTGCCAGTAGGTTGAATGTCGAGACCGATGCGTAATGTTAAAAAACTCATGGGCGGGTCTCGTGCGTAGTCACCTCCTCGAGGTGAGACCTGGTAATTGGCATCCTTTTCCAAAAATTAATCAGTTGATTAATCTTTGGAAAACGATGCCAAGCTAAGAACTACGCAACAGTCCAGTTTGGATCACCAAAAGCCTCTAAGAGAATTTTGGATGATCTAGACTGGACTGCACCGTGGGACATCGTTGGACACCGTGGGACATCGTCGGTCCAGTGTGGGTCACCAAATGCCGCCAAAAGAATTTTGGATGATCTATACTGGACTGCAACGTTGGACATCGTCGGTCTAGTGTGGGTCACCAAATGCCGCCAAAAGAATTTTGGATGATCTACACTGGACTGCAACGTGGGACATCGTCGGTCCAGTGTGGGTCACCAAATGCCGCGAAAAGAATTTTGGATGATCTATACTGGACTGCAACGTGGGACATCGTCGGTCCAGTGTGGGTCACCAAATGCCGCGAAAAGAATTTTGGATGATCTAGACTGGACTGCACCGTGGGACACCGTGGGATACCGTCGGTCTAGTTTGGGTCTCCAAAAGCCACCAACAGAATTTTGGATGATCTAGACTGGACTGCAACGTGGGACATCGTTGGACAGCGTTGGACACCGTTGGACGTCGTTGGACATCGTTGGACACCGTTGGACATCGTTGGACATCGTTGGACGTCGTTGGACGTCGTTGGACGTCGTTGGACGTCGTTGGACGTCGTTGGACGTCGTTGGACGTCGTTGGACATCGTTGGACATCGTTGGACGTCGTTGGACAACGTTGGACACCGTTGGACAACGTTGGACAACGTTGGACATCGTTGGACGCCGTGGGACATCGTTGGACAACGTTGGACACCGTTGGACGCCGTGGGACATCGTTGGACAACGTTGGACGCCGTGGGACACCGTGGGATGCGTACGTTTTAGTCTTAATTAATCGTAAGGTAGATACCTATGTTAAGTGCATTGTGAGCTCATTCTGTACAACGATATTTATCCACCTTAGAACGAAAAAAAGAAAAATCTCGTCTCCCTTCACTCGCTTACCACACAGTACTTATTGTACTCGCGATTTATTGGTTCGCGATCACTCAGTTCTTTCAAACCGTAGCGTGGCGTACTCGCTCGCGCGTATTCCGCGTACGTGCGGGTCAACGTGCACTGGACAACTCTTTGGATTCGTAAGTCGCCCCAAGGACACCTCTGTCTTGGTGACTACTCGACGACTGCTCGACGTTCGCATCGGATCGCGGGAGTTGTCGTCGCGCCGGTGATGCTAGCGAATCTGTTGGGGATTCAGTCGTGGATCTGCAGTCCTGTCCGATTGGTACTTTGGTACTCGGTCAGGGACCTGCAATTTCACGTCCTCCGTAATTCTGTTCGGGCCCGCGGGAGTGGACCCCACTGTTCAGTTGAGGTCAATGCCTTCGTAATCCTGTTCAGCGGTCCCTCCCCGTGAGTGGACCCCACTGTTCAGTTGAGGCCTCTTGCCTTCGTAATCCTGTTCAGCGGTCCATCCCCGGGTTCCACATGTTCAGTTGGAGTGTGTTAAGTTGCTGGCCTATGTGCTGGATCCACGGCTGAATTACCCGTGGATCACTAGCATCGCCGGTCGGCGCCATCGACCGCGACTCGTGTAAGTTTCGAACGGCGAAACAGGAATCGAGTTACGGTCAATTCTTGGGCTTTCCGCTGAACCTCGGGGTTATCTCGTGTACGGGGGTACGTCGCGTAGGTTTGTTAGTTCTTTCGAGAGATCGCGATCTCGTTCGTTACGGGCGCGCCGCGATTTTTTCCTTTATCATCTGATTCATCGGGCATTTTCTTGTTTTCCCATTTTTAAGGGAAACTTATTGAGATCACGTTAGAGTTTATAACTTTTCAATATCTTCAATATCTTATAGTGTCGCAAAAGTAGAACGTTATGCAGTTTAGTACAGCGACTCGTATGTCCCTTCTGCAAGACACGAAATGGTATATACAGTGTCAGTAGCTACATTTTCTTCTTTTCGTTCCAAGTTAGATAAATGTGTGTTTGATACCGAATGCTGCCAGTAGGGTTGCGAATTAATGTACGATATTTGTTCTGATCGGTGTAGTCGTTGTGTAGGAGGTAGATATTGCGTGTATGCGTGTTTTGTTTGATGTTTAGAAAGATTTGTGTAAGCGTTACGTAGAAAATGAATGTTTTTGTAGTTGTATACGTTGTTTGTGTGTAGATCGTTAATTTTGTAACTGCATGTAATCGTTAACTGTGTACCTGTTTCTACCGCCGTCTGGTTCGTCCCCTCTCCCTTCCTCCATTACTTTGGACGTTGCATAGAGAAACTAAGGTGCAATTCAGTCGTTTCATATCGTAGCAATAACATGGATTCTAACGTATTGGTGGCGTTGGTTCTTCATTACTATCATTACTATATTTTTCGTAATATCCATTGCTATATTTTTTACTATCGTTTATATTTCGTTATTAATATCATTCAATTAATACACATTGATTTAGGATTCATTGTACATTAAGATAATGAAATTAAGTGGTTTTCTGAAATCTTTTGTTTTAATTCTTCTTCAGTTGTCTATTTACTAAATGATACTGTTACTATATTAGATTCTAATATTAGCTTCTTTCGTAAACTTCTATAATAAAATTTGAGATTGACTGTGATTTCATTCAATTATTTTATACATCTGTTTTAATTTTTAGTTATTTTTTGTGCAGGTTATTTATCGATAGCAGAGACAATATAAAAATAACAGGAATATTAATATATGAAAGCAAAGAGATTAATGATCAATCCGATGAATATTTATGGTCAATTTAATGATCAATCCAATGAATTTATTTTAATTACGACAGCTTTGCATGAACAATTTTGTTGTCTTTTTATTCGAGCATGGATAACGTTTGATATAGAATTTATATTTATTTTTATTTATTATATTTTATTTCATACATATTTAAAAATAGATTATTTCTTAATTATTTGAAATACTAAGATGAAAGTAAAGACGATTAAATAAATTATTGTTTTATTTCTGATGTGTCAAGTCATTCTCTTATTTCAAACGAATTTTTAACAAATTATCTTATTGTCTCAAATTGAGTTATATCACAATAATTCACTTATCGGTTTCAATTTCTTTTGCTATATTATATGAATTTGCTACAGTTTACGTCATAAACTTGCAACTTAGTAACAGTTGGATTCAAATACCTCGAAACAAGGTTTCGCGCGCGTTTGTATTCTTGCAAATATTTTCTAACATTTATAATACGCGACTATAGTGTATTAGTAGAATGTATATTTCGTATTCTAATAACGAAAATTCACAGCATATATTCTAATTGCGAACAGTATAATTTTTGCAAACGATTGCATTGCATTCACGGTATTCGTAAGCATTTGTTCTCTATCGAGAAATATCTCACTATTTTCAACTAAATAATATCTTTCATACTTATTTCAATTTCTTAATAATAATTTTTAAGTATAAAAAATAGCAGTATTTTCTAAATAAACGTTCGATAGGAAAAAGAAGATAATTGTCGAAACGACGTTTCGCTTCTTCCTCTCACCCCGCCCCCCCCCGCCCTTAAACAACCACCATTTCCACCACTGGACTTTACACGGTTCCTGCCTGATGTTAGTCTCCCTGATGATATTCGCTGGGGTGGCGCAGCATCCATGGTACGTCCTCTGTTTCTCCGCATCGAACGGTGAGTCGCATGCATTTTTGTTCCTCCGGTCACTCAATCATGTCGTAGGATGAAAGGTCCGAATCGGCACGGGTGACCGGTTGTATTACGTAGAATTTTGTTGCGAGCATAGTGACCGCGGGTATTTTTTATACCCGTGAGTAGTAACATTATTTTTTTAAATTTATTAGTTTAGGATAGGTCTTCTTGCACAGCGCGATTATAATAATTAGTTTAAATACATACACTTGAGAATATATTCGTGTTATTTATAAACATGCATGTTAACATTCCGTATGAATATTTGCAAATGGCAAATATATACACGAATATACTTGTTTGACATAAATATACTTGTTCTTAAGCAATGAATTAATCGTGACAATATTAAGTCACGCTCGTTTATTTCACTTTGGCTAGAATTTAAAATATGAGTTAAAATTCATTTTTTCCCGTACAAGAATATGTGAAATTTTACGTGCAAGAAGACACTTCGCGGCAGGCAGATTTTTGAATCAAAGCAATAATTTTGAACACTGCTTCTGCACTTTTGGAGTATATGCTTTGATAAAGAGATCGCCTGAGATTATTTCTTTCTTAGTAATATATTTGAAGTCAATTATTCCATTTGATCGAGTCACAGTCTTTTTCAATTAACGCTACCTTTTTTGCAATATTAAAATTTTGTTCTGATTTATTAAATTAATAAAGTAGAGTTATTACAATATGAAACGAAATAATAAAATATAAAATCAAAGAACGTTAGTCCGTTAAATAAAAATTACACAAACTAATCATCTTTTTAGATCAGGATTTTCAGGTTTAACCCTTTCCGTGCCCATTGTCAGGATCTCATTCACGTGCCCAGGTGCTACTTGAATGGGAGAAAGACATTGGGCACGATGATCTAGAATTAAGTAATGTAATAATTTCTCAGCGACTGACGATGTGTTAGTGAATCGTGCACGACGTATTTTCCACATTAAGTGTGTGTGTGTTGTTAGGCCGTGGAACTGCGTCGCTTTTTTTCATTCGTTAAAACATCAAATATTAAAAATGTCGAGACATATATCGATTTAATTTACGTCTCGATAGAATCACAATTTGTGGTAATAACGTCCACGCGATTAAGTGTAACCACGCTTTTAATATTGCCGTATAAATTACAATTATAATTCCAAGTTTACTTACATTTATTATAACGATATCATTTCCTCAGACGTGTTTTATCACGTTTTACGCAATGGTCACTAGCCTTCGTCAGTCGATTTCAGGAACACGGTACGTACCTTAGGGTGTGCATGGTGTGTGTTAAGCTCGGGTGTCGGAGGCGTCCCGGGACGTCCTCTCTAGTGTAGGACCTTTGCGCCCGAGCGTTTGTGTGAGAACCGTGGAGTGAGTGTGTTGGTGTGCCTGTTTTGCCATTTTTTAAATATAGCGCTAGGTAGGATAGGTAGTATACTTTCTGGTATGTCTGTTAATTATAAGTAGGTAGGGCCGGGCAGGTTGGCACAGTCTCTGGTCGGGTAGGCGCGTTTTCGTGTGACCAACCTGTTTCTGGAAATATAATTTGAAAAATCGACGGTGAAACTGGCACGGGTAGAGCATGCTCTCGTCTCTAGTTTTGCCTATCGATTTTTCGAATTTCGCGGTCGCGGTCGCGAGTGGTTTCGAAACGAACGTTTATCGCTCGAGCACGCACATGCGAGTGGGCAACGATCACTGCTGTGATCGTTGGTCAGTCCATGTGCACTTCAATTAGCTTCCGCGGTTTATATTTTCATTTTACCTTTATAAGTTTTTTTTTGTTTGCGATTTAGAAGTCTCGAGCTTAGATTTAAGTTTCAGCGGGCATTGCGCCCGAAGAAAGAAGAGGCTATAAGCCGAAGAGGCCCGGCAAACTGCCACTCAAGAGGGCAACTACTAATGGCTCCCCATCCTCTGGGTCATCCAGAGCATGGGAAGCCATTATTGTTACTACTTTGTCACTATGCTCGCTTTTAGTATTTTTAGTAGTAGTAGTAGTAGTTTTTGTTTTTTTGGCCGATGTATATATCGGTCCATCGTCCCATTGGGCAAATCGCGATTTTTCTTATTAGTGTCGCGACAAATTAATTACGGGTTGTATTAGAGTTGCGAAATAACATCGCGGCTCTTCGTTAGTGTTGCGAGAAAATGATTACGGTTTGAATTAGAGTTTCGATAAAATGATAATCGCGTTTGCTTTAGAGTTGCGAATTACGATATCGCGATTTTCTTTTGCAATTTTAATTATGAAATTTTAGAATTTTGTATAGAACTATACATATGAGAATTTATCCTGTTTTCTAGTGTTTAAAATTTGATTATAAGAATGTTAGCTTTTAATTAATTTTATAGTATTGCAAGTAGCAATACCAGAATATTTAAAGTAACTTTTTCATATAGTAAATAGCAATTTTCATTGAATTCACTGTAAAAATTAGCGTTGCGATAATGAATGATCGCGTTTTGTTAAGTAGAGTTGCGTTTACGAAATTCCCAAGCCCTCCGACTGTATTTGTCGGACACTGTTGCTGGATCACACGATACAGCTGCAAGAGCTGTACAAGTGTGATCGTTCATCAGCAACCTCTTAAATGGTTGCACTTCGATCTCCCGCTATTAGTGTTGCGTATTGCTTAAATACGAGTGCATTAGCGTTGCGTATCAAATTTCGGGAATTTTCAAGATTTTTCTTTTTTTTTTTTAATAGTAGATTAATTGATATTGAATATAACGAAGCACTCGTCGCGTTTTATTCTGAGAATTTTCTGCTTCATAAATATTAGTAGTAAATTAGCGTTGCGAAATAAAAATATTCCGTTCCACTCACGGTTTGTTGATCGGGTTTATATAGAGTGGAAGACGATCGAATTTTAGTAGCCCTTCTGGCTACTGCTTTGCTTCTTTTTCAGCGCCCCTTATTAATGAGCCCCTTTTTACTACGTTTATTATTGAAAATACTGCTATAAAACATATTCCTTTGCCAGCGTTAACGTTACCATGACTGCTAAAATATAGAATTTTGTTACAAATGTAATATATATATACACGTATAAAATTGTGAGGGATTTCATGCGTAACAAAGCATTATAATGAAATATATTAATGTTGCTATGAAGGCTTGAAATATTTTTTAAAATTTAATTCATCGTTATTAGAATTAATGCTGGTGATTGTTCGTTCTTAGTAGTATAACTTTTAGAATCTTTTCGACCGCGATATTTTTAATCTTTTAACAGTAACGTAGAATTTTATAAATATTCGAATTTCATTTGCATGAAACAAAAGTTCATTCGCGATCATCGTCACGTTTGTAGCAGAAATTCTGCAAAAGATGATTTATGCTCATATCTTTCGGTTTACTATGTTACTTATGTTGTTGTAGGAAATAACAGATACTGTTAGAAGTTAAAAGACAAAGCAAGTGATTTTATAATAATCGGGGTTTCTCTCATCTTAGTTATTTCAAATGAAATTTTCAAGTTTTAATTCACTTTAAATTCAATTACTCACAATTCTTGTTTTCAACGTAACCCTAGTTTCTCTATTTTTGCTCAAATTTAATCAATAATAATTTGATATCAATAGTAATTTGATATATAATTGATCGTTATTAGTAGCTTATTTTTCATGTATAAAATGTTCTTGCTTTAGAGATTCCTGTTTCTTTTATATACTAAATCCAATAAATGAGTTTGTTTCAGATTTACCAATTTGTAAAAAATACATTTCAGTTGTATATTTGAGCATCTTAAATATGTATGCTTCAAAATAACGAGAGAAATAATGCAAGTGAACAAAAGAAAGAAGCTAATATTACGAAATAATGTTTGAGCCTTATACCAATCAGGGAGTAATTATACATATTTTATGGAATTTTAAGCATTCGCAGATTGAATTTGTTTCATGGTCTTTTGTGGCATCAGGGCAAGAGAACTCGTACTCCATACAATTCTAAATCATAATCAATTAGTCTTCGAAGTATTTCGACTTCGAGAAGTCGAAAATTTTAATCCATATATAAAGCAGTGCCCCACTAAATTTTAATCTCACTGTAGAATTACAATTAGATTGGGCTTAGGTTGGGATTAGGTGATTGTAGAATTACAATTAGATTAAAATTTAGTTTAATTGTTAGATTTCAAATTTTCATAAACCCTAGTCAGGTTTCTAGTTTTCGCGTCGGTTTTTCCTCTTAAAGCTCCTTTTGCTGTTTGTTTTGAACATTGTGCAAACAAACACCAAAAAGAGTATTTATTTGATGATAAATACATTTTAAATTTTTTTGCGTAAACGGAGGGTGGATGGGTCGCGGTTAGGGTGGGTCTCCATTCGCAGCACCTCCTCGTGGTGAGACCCGGGCAATCGGTATTATTTGAAATATAATTACTAATTGTATCACTATACAGTGAAGCAATTAACTGTGTAATTGATATAATTATTAATTATATGGCAAGTAATATGAGCTAATTGGCTGCGATCCTGACTAGGTGTTAATATCAATGTATTTATAGTATATCACATTAGTGAAATATAATTCGGATATTAATTTAGAAGTGTGACCAATTAACGAGTACTTTTGGTTACTTAGTAAAGTATAAATAAGAATGGAATATTCCAGAATTAAATAACTCCATCTAAACCTCTTATGGATTTCCATGAGTAAGCAGGTTTAATATTCATCCTACCATTTCTTTTGCAAAACGTCGTGCGGGGTCGTTTACGTCTATGAATACCATGGTCTTCTTCTCTATGACTTGTACGAGATAAGCTGCCGACCATCTGTCGTTCGAATTGAAGATCACAATGCGCTCCGCTACTTAAGCTGACCTCTTTTCGTTTATGTAAGGAGGTTCGCTAGTGTGCAGGAGTATTTTGACCGATTTTTAATTGACGATAATAATCTTGATTTTCGCCTTATTTCGGTTTTAAGAATCACCCCTTAAATTTCCTGACACCTGTAGCCAAACATCTGTTCGTTCCATACAATGCTGCAAACCCCGGTTTTGCAATTTCAGTTACTTTTGCTTACTTACTTACTTACAATATTATTATTGGTAATGTCTGATATTGTTGAGTCTCATAACTATGGAACAATCGATTGTAATAATTTGTACACTAATTTAAGACGGTATATATGTAATACGTGTTATATCAAATAAAATTCAAGAAGAAGGAAACTTCTTTTCTTCTAGTGGAAAACACTCTTCTTTTAGAGGATGAATCAGATTCTCATCTGTGTGAAATAACACGCGTGGCAGTCTCTTCTAGACGGAACATCCTTTCAAGTAATACCCGGAGAAACAAACATAAATGGAACTGTAACTGCTATTTGTAAAAAGTGTACAAGAAAAGGAGTGAAAGTTAAGAGATCTTTTTGGTCCCACTAAAAAAGGGTACATGGAGGAGAGGAACTCAATAATTTTATTGAATATAAAGAACTAAAATCCTCAAAGGAAACAGTTGACGGAGCAAACACATTCTCTTCTACATCTAAAAATATTGTTTCTACCTCTTCTTGTAAACTATCATATTGTCGACAAGAGTTTGAACAAGACATCGTAGATTCTGTTATTGACTCTTTTCTGTCTTTGGGTATTATAGAAAATGAAAAATTCCTGAACCATATTTAAAAATATGAATCTCAGTTCGATCTTCGATCGTAGAACATTGTTCTGGAAGACAATAGGTGCACGTAAAATACTAGTCACTGATGTTACAAAAGCACTGCACAACGTAGGATACGTTTGTACTATTATTGGTATTTGATCTTCGAAACATTGGCGATTTTTCGGAATCACAGTTCATTGGATTGACGAGGATACATATGAAAGAAGATCATTGGCTTTGTCATGCCGTCGCTTCAAAAGCACACGTTTGTTTGATCGTATCGCTCAGAAATTGCAAGAAATTCGCGTTTTATATAACAAGATTTTTTCTAAAACTGTTGCAATAGCGATTGTCGACGGTGCGAATTTTTTCAAGCAAGAAATTATTCCAATTTCAAGAATTCACATGTACTGTGTGGTGTACTACAAAAATGTGTTCAACTTTGGAATTTGTTATCTCGTTCTAAAACTTGTGACATTATTAAAGAGAAAACTGGAATAATATTTAACCGACTAAGAGCGACAAGATGGAATTGGACGATTGATTATCTCAAATAGTAGCTAATAAGGAGAACATTCTTTTGTTACGTGAAACATTAGATACCTTATATAAATTCACAAATAAAGATCTCTTTCACTTGGATGTTCATCCAATTGTCAATACGTCTGTGCCCTTTTTCGACTGCTCCAGATAAAGTTCAGGCTGAAAATACTAGACACGTATTATAAATGTTTAATCTCATCTCTTCTATATCTTCACCGGTAAATTAATAAATTAAAACTTCAAAACAATTATTCCATTCGGGAAACTTATTCAATTTTAGACGCAACTAGCACAAGAATGAAAGATTCAGAATGTTCCTGTCTTTCGAAACCAGTTCTAGGTTTAAAGGGCGTTGACTATCAAAAGTGGCAAACGAGAAACCGAGCTTTACTACGCATAGTTTTCATTAGTAAGATCATGGCAGCAAAGCATTAGCACGAAGAAATTACTAATTCTACCGAGTAATCACAGGTACATGACGATTTCGAATTTGTCGAAGATGAAACAGCGATCAATTTCACGTTTATTATTCAAAGACCAGAGGAAATAAATGGATTAACATTTTTGCAAGATAAAAGAACCGTTTTGTCCACGTTAAATGATTATCCGATAATAGGAGACATTTTTCTGAAAAATAACTCCTCTCTTCCATCTTCCGCACCAGTGGGACGATATTATTTTCTTTCGTGACAATATTAGACGGACTCAGGCAAGAACCTCTCACGTGCGAGCTTTTTTTGAAGAGAGAGTTTTGCGTAAAGCAAATTACTGCAAAGATTTCTGAAAATAAAATATTTTTGTTGCATACTCTGAGGATTATTTCTCTTATGAAATTTAAAATAAAAAAACAACGAAATAATTCATTACCCGAAATTGCTACTATTTCGAACGAATCGATAGTACTTTGATTTTCAAATAACAGTATTGAAAATAAATGTTCGAAATAAATTCTCTCAAATAGTTGTTTCTCATTTGTACTTCAACTAAAATTTGCCCAAATCTGCAACCCCCTGAATCGTTCATATAACTAAATTCCCAGATTCCAGATTCCCAGATTATATCGACCATCTACCACGCTTATAGAGCTTTTAATTACAATAGATTAATATGCAATTATAACAACTACTAGATAGATTTTCATTATTGGGCAACCTCGATCATCAACAGATTATTTAGACCTCCATAGAAACGAAACGGTGGCTCGATCCAACCTAACTTTAACTCGAGTAAATTATACTTTTTTTTAGAATAATACTGCCACTATCATAATAATATTCATTGGTATATATTAATGTAATATATTTACATTTTACATCTAAAATCATGCGATGTTAATTTACTTATTCATTTTTGTACACATTCCTCCCCCTGTTATCCTTATCCTTTATTTAATATAAACCGTACCAAATTTACGTTATATGTACGAGTGTAATGTTATCGCATTCATAAAATTTCTGTGTGTAAATTTTGACAGTAAACACCTCTTATATATAATTCGCGTTTTGTTTGACCAACTCGATGTTATCAATGATAACGATAAATACCAGCTACGCGTAAAAGGGGACTTCGTTCACGTTAACAACGCAATGATCGTTTGTTAATTGCCGGCAAACTTCTTGGGGCTATATAACCCTGAGAAAAGCGGCAGAGAAGATCAGACGGACGAGCAACCGTGTCACCTTATGTAAGCGCAAAACCCTTTGCCTTAAGCGGAAAATCTTCCATTCGAGTGTTGCCACGCGACGTGTTTGAGAATATCTTTGTTCGTCGAAAGTTTTATCTTTAAAACGCATTAATTAAAAGAGTGAATTGCTGAATTTTCTTTTTTCTTTCACGCTCTTTATCTCCTTCGATTCTATCCAGATGTAGGACCTCTCTCTTTACTTCTTTCCAGTGCATATATTTTACTAAATTTCTACTACAGTACAACCTGTTTATTTTTATCTTTATTCATGGTGATTTAATCGTTTTATAAAAACGAAGCAATTGTTTTAATCTAATTGTTTTAAAACATTTCGAAACGTAAAACGTTGATAACAGGACTTTAGCGATCAAATTTATGCAACAGCTTCGAAAAAATCAAAGTTCGATCGTAATCAATAGCCAAAAAGGACTGTGCTCGAAACACACGCATCGATATTTCAGTGGCAGACCCAAAGCCGTTTGATTTTCGATTGACCGTTCGTACACGATAGCTATCAGTACAGCAGGTTGTGTATCGTACAGGATCAGCGTCCATCATAATCCAATTTTCATTGTTTTCGGAATAACCATGAATAAATGTGAAAAACATTATAGTTTTCAACGTCACTTGCGGAAGCTCGCGAAAAAATTTTTACCGAAAAATACGATGCATCGCAAAGCACGCTAATACTCACAGACGAATTATTCTCGCCAAATACAACCTTAAAGTCATTAACGTGTTTCAACAATAAGCGAACTCATTAAACAGGAAATAACGAACAAACGAAATTATGAAAAAAGCGGTACGAAAACTTTTAACTCGCTATAACTCGAGTTCCCGGTTTAGACGAAGTTATAATTAAAAACGCGACGAAAATGAAGCGGTAATTAAAAGGAAGTGGCTACGAAATTGAGATAAACGAGACGAGGTTCATGGTCAACGATTACATTTCATCGATCAAAAAGTTTAGACAAGGATCATCCTTTTTTGTCCTATAGTTATTTCAACGAGATCCTCTGTCGCAGCATCTCACAATGAACACAGCACACAGCCTTGTTTACAAAATGATTCCCAGCCAGCACAATTATTAATCCGTGTTTAATGGACATTAAATAAATCGCGGAATACGCGACGTTAGTTGGATGGATAACGGTCAAAAAAAGATAAATCCATGAGAAAATGACCGTAGGATGATTGGTTTGGGTTTTGACGGTTTTGCGATTGATAAATATTATAAGGGAACAAACGAGCATCACAGCGACGCGTATCAAGTTACACTCGGGGTGAAGCAGTCTCTTGGCGGCCACGGGGCTGGAACAAAATCCGTTTGGGATTTGAATAATTTTTGTCCCTTATCGTGAGCACGGCAGGAAACGAGGCCACCGGTAGTTTTGCCGGAAGGCAATAAATTATACTTGGAAATATCGAGCAGCTTCGACACTCTCTACATCTAACACGCGCAACTTTCGAATTCCAAACCGGAGTAATTCTACCAAGGATTAACAAGAGTTAATAGTTCTCGCGACGAATTTTCACTTAATTTATTTTCACCCCCGGTACTGTCCCACGGTACCGTCGACGTATTCATAACTCGACGATATCTTTCAAAAGGAAACCGTGCTGAGACTCGAAAACCATATTCTTCGCGTATGTTTGAGACTCTCTCTCTCTCTCTCTCTCTCTCTCTCTTTAGGAAGAAACTTGATTGCACTTCCTATGCGCGCGCACTAACGAAAAAAGTAACACTAACAAATTCAGAAGTGGACAGACCGGCAACTTTACATCGGACGTACTGCCGTACATTTTTTGGACACCGATATTACACGTTTCACGTTACTTTTATTCAGGAACAATAAGGTCAGAGTTGAATTCTGTAGAAGGAAAGGACTGTTTTAGCCACTTTACACAACGTACTAGCTTCTAAACAGCTTTATAGGAACGATTCTCCTCTAATTAATCAAAAAGTCATTTGATCAGCGTCTTCCTATTTGACAGTACGGGACAAATAAATTCCGTGATGAAGTTTCCTACTTGGGGCGACAGTGTCCAGTAGCAATTTTGGTTGGACGACCGTATTGTACTTTCCTATTTGGCAGTGCGGGATTAGCGCAACCCCGTATTCATCTCGACGTATATTTCATATTGCACTTTCGTATTTGAAAGATTTGCGAAGTATATGATGTTTATTTCAAACCAATTAATAAATGTAATACGTACACAGTGGTCTTTTTCTGCAATCGGAATAATGAATTTATAACGGGTAACACTGTTTCATTCTTAGCGGTATGAGACAAATAAGGTCCGCGTAACAAATCGTTACATTCTCGTAACACTACGGGACAAATAAGTTCCGTAGAATTTTTCATCGTGTTGCGTTACTTTACCCTGCAAACACTCAATTAGTATTTATTTCGTTGAGAAATGTGAAAAATGATGGAAATATCAGATTCGCAAATAGAGAAAGTTCAGTGAAAAGGAGGCCACGCAGAAGGAAGGTTCATTACGGGGTCTATATGTCCCGTACCGCAGTGAACGTGTTAAAACTTTCAACTTTGAAGATGAATATCT
Organism: Bombus bifarius; assembly: GCF_011952205.1. NCBI lineage: Eukaryota > Metazoa > Arthropoda > Insecta > Hymenoptera > Apidae > Bombus > Bombus bifarius. The sequence continues at coordinate 16,690 of NW_022884396.1, forward strand.
CCATTTCGGCAAAGTTAGGCGCTTTAAACATTTAAGCGCGTATGGACAAAAATCAACGTATCGATAAAATTCAAAGAAATTGCAAGAAAGTCAATCTACGTTACACGTAGGTACCATAGTGTTTCGGTGAACCGCGTTTCTCGCAACAGCATCGATAAATTCAATCGAAGAATTTATTAGGAGAACGTCAATTTTAATCTCTTTCGTTCACTTGCGTCCATTTATCGTTACTAACGCCACATACAACGCTGTTGTATTGAAAATAATGTTCACGCACGTAGCTACAATAACAAATCGAATAAAAGATTTGTGTTGTTCTAGATAGGAAAGTGCAATAGACAGGATTATGTAAATTTACTCGTTTATATAGATAAAGAGAATTTCTCTAACACGATCGTTTACAGCGCAACAGTTCGAGTCATGCAGCCATTACGCTACACTTTTCCTATGAAAATAATTGACAAGGACGCTACATTCACTTCCCTTGCTATTTGTTCGACAGATCCTCCCGTTCCTCTTCAACCCTGTTGTCTTATCTACCCAAAAGTTGAGCCAATTGATGAAAAATCTAGCCGATTAAATCCAAGATTACTCTTAGTAACCTAACTTTCCATGCACTGGAAAACTGATTTTTCAGAGGAACGCTTTTTACGTGGTCAGTAGTTCTAGTTTTCTTTTCTCCGACGGCCGTTTTTCTCATTTCACGGACGACCATCAAGATCATGCCGCCGCCACGGTCGCAACTCCCATTAGCTACGGAAAAGATGTTTTTCCGCGGGAAATGACATTTCCGACCGAAAGGATGTATTGGTGACTGCGCCACTCGACGATTTTCGTCGTCGTATGAAGCGACGTCTCGTTGTGGTACACCATTCTTTCCGTGTCCAGTGCAGCTGCGAATAGTAAAAACACCATCGTGCCATGGATAAAGGATATTTCCATACGGAATGCGCAACTACCGGTTTCTACCAAAACTGTGTAACTTAATTTGCTGGGAAATTCGCCGAGCCAATTCGTGCTACCCGCATCCATTACGATAACGTTTGAAACTTACGCCGAGTCCTTGGTATTACGTAATATTTTTGCAATTAAACGTTACACCGTTGTCCACGTCAAACGGTAATAATCTCGTTTCTACGATGTACCAAAGAATAACTCGGTCGTGGCAAGTTCATTACTTTATCTGTATTCATCGAGTCATTAATTAAGGAGACGTCGGAAGCAGATTTTCTTCAAGACCTAGTTCAGTTACCATCGCTATAATTGTTCTTCGAGATTCCATGCTATTATATATATATATATATATATATATACACTTCATTGTGATATTGAAAACCATAAATCGAGGTTAACAAGTCTAAGAATACGATGCGTACGATTCAATTGTGTTTGTCAAGGTTCCAGAAACCATATGTATTTCGTCGGTGCTCTTCTCTGAAATTCCGTTGACATCGGTTGACAAACGTTGGTTAGCAACAACTGACAGCTGACAGACCGTCGGTTTACGCACCATGGGAGTATTTCTCCGATGTCCTCTATTTACCATGTTACAATCGCAGCAGTGACAGAGCAGCGGCTAAATTAATTACACCGTGATTCGAACGAAAAGAAAAACGACCAAAGAAAAGACGATAGTGTCTTTTTGATATCGAATGCATATGAGAAACGCACGAGCCAGTTTTGGCCAGTGCATATCTATAATTACCGAGTAAATGTAGGTTAGAAATAATTGGCCGCTTGAGGAGGCACGATCCTCTCGTTTTATCGGTGTGATTCATTAACAAATTGAGAAGGAAAAAAAAACCGGGGCCCTTGTTGCGTAAATATGTCAAGAATAGGTGCGGTATCTGCCGATCTGGATGCTAATTGATTTACCCGGAGGTAATTACGTTCCATAATTAGGTACGCTATAGCGAGTAGGACCGACCAGTAGCAATTTGCTTTTCTCGATAAGAGCGCGACGTGATTGGCTCGGTACCTCTATTCCTGACCATCAGGTAAATCAAGGCTGCCACGTAAATCCAGAGCTCTTTGTGTGCGAAAGCACCACGACGGCAGAGACGTCAAGCTTTATATTATCACAAGCCAGCCTCGTGTTCTCTGAAATACAATACGGACCGAGGTGGGGCTAGGGTTAGCCCGAATTAAATACGCTTATCCCACGCACGAAGAAAGAGAACGTATGAAAAGACTCGATTAGAAAAGTTGCATAGATCGTCCTTCTGTAATATCATCTTTATAAAGGGGATTTCGCCGTGGCTTCATTACGACTAGCAATTTTTTCAAGATTTATACCAACACTGTGTAGCCTAGGATCGGGAGTATGCATAAAGGCGAATCCGGACCGCCCTTAACCAACGATAAATTTCCAATATTATTTTAACCTCCTTTTCTTTCTACATATTAATAAATTGTTAAATCCCATCATGTGGAACGGGTTAAGGAAGCCTTAACAAGATAGTGGAGGCATAACCAACCACAGTGTTCCGTTAACTTCGATATCAACGTTCCTTAACTCTCATCGCAGTTAATTTAATTAAATGAAAACATCGGAAAGTTTTCGCTAAGAAAATCATAACAACGGCGGAAAGCGTTGATCAGAAACGAATGTAGAAATTAGAAGCGAATTTAAAGGAGTTTTCCGATGTTGAATCATGAAATTACAATATTGCTAGATTTTCTCGGGCGTCGTATTACGTCCTATGATAAAAAAAAAAAAAAAATAAGACGTAACACGGACGCGTTGCGTTCGAACATTGAACTCTAAAATTATTACAGTAACAGCTGTGCTCGAAAACTCGCGTCGAACGCGACGTCAATCTCGATCAGTTTGGTGCAACATGAGCGAAACGATACCGTAACTCTCAAACTGGATAGAAGAAGTACAGAAATTAAAGGAACTTTCTCGACCAGTTGGACGGTATGTCAAAAGTGGTAAACTTATCTTGAGATGATAGCACTAACAAACGTATAGAAGGCGTGAAATTAGTTTGACGAAATTTCTATTTTATAGCGAATTTCGTTACGCGAAAATTTCATTATTAAATTAACTAAACATTGTAATATCGTAACCACACACCGCGCATAACACATATTCCATTCCCACCGTTCTGTAAATCAATAACAGATATAAAATCTTCGACTCTATCAATTCTGTAACAATCACACACCATGCGCATTCCATTCCCCCGCCATTCTGCAAATCATAATACACCTGCAAATCATAATACACCATAATAAAGCCTTCGACTCGCAATAAACAGTTTAATTCAGTTTAACCAAAATCATTCGTTGTCATTCGTCACTTTCCAATACAAATATTCTCTGTTACATCGTTGATATGTTAATCCAGTTGGTGTTTCCTGTTTGTTCAACGCTACGCTCCTAATGTCCGATCAGATAAAATTAATATCCTTTACGTATTGCGAATATTATTTCTCTGAACTCTCTGTTTTTGTTTCTTTCGTTTTTCCTATAGCATTTTGTATTCCGGCAATTTTTTTACTTTATCCTCCTCTCCCTCGTTTGCCCTCGTTATCTTCTATCAATAAACCGGTAGTTTTTCTCGGCATAGCTTTTATGGATGTTTTTCGTGCTTTCGACATTTCTGCATATAACGCGCATAGATATTTAGTTTTCATAAGATTCGTTTACTCTCGTACATTAATATTTATGTATGTGCATTTCACTGCATCATTTCAGGAGGAACGAAAAATATCTCTATTCGATCGCTTTAATTCGATTTGATTTCATACTGACGCGTGATATAACGTCACTCGAAAATAACTTTTTCGAATTGATATAGCACTGTTCGCTTCAGCATCACATTTGGTAAATTGACGCAGTTTACAATTTATTACAAATTTGAATAGATATGCTGACTTTTCAAATAAAGCCATCCGTTAAAACGAGCGTGTTTTTTTTTAAATATACGTATATACGTGGATATCTGTTTCGATTTGATAATTCTATGGCGTAGTCAAAACGTGACTGTTTTAGGTCCATCCGGGGGGAGAAACTTTTCTGGCAATTTCCATCATATTGGTGGAATGTAGAGACACGTCCCGCGAGGTTATCTTCGTGCGAAAGAAATTCTATGTTAAGAAGCAAGTTATTTAAAGTATTGTTTCTTACCGCAGTTTCAGGTTGTATAAAAATACGACACGATCAATATGAAACGCATTATGAACTTGCGTTTACATCCTATTTTTCAACAATTTTTCTAAAATCTTTCGTTACTTTTACCATTGAAGTTTCTTACGTAGCAAGACAAAGACCTCCTCGATAACTTGCGTCACGCGATATCGAGCTTAACGAGGATTTTCATGTAAGTTGGAAAAATGGTTTCTATAGGTCGCATCGCGTGCTTTTACACTTGATTTGCTAACGTACGACGATAAATCGAAGCAATTACTATTTGAAAAGCAAAAATGACAGCCGAATCGAAATTCTTTCGTAACGATTAATTTTATTATTTGATAATTAATAATCGTCGGTGAATACAATTTACAAAATGAAAACGCGCGATATCGAGACCTCGTAAATTCTCAGACTTCGTCGTAAAGTCGAAGCAACGTAAAGATCCCAAGATCTCTTGTAAACTTGGTACATTTGACAGAACGAAATGGAATAATCGTAAAATGGAGTGGAGTGGAAATTTCAGTCGATCCTAGGGACGCTATCAATTGACCTGAATTTTCTGGAAACATCGACGGGACTTCATTATTAGAAAAGCATATATTCCGAGTCTCAAAAGTGGTACGCTGTGCAGCAAGTGCTACACCATTTACGTATTGATATGCTGTACCATTGATCGTTATGGAACAGCACAAAGCACGACGGTTCGCGAAATTTCCAATTCCACGTTCGACGTGTAAGGTTTAGCAACGGCCACTATACGATCAAACATTATCCCGAACGAAACGGATCTGTTTGTTTAACCAATAAACGTTACTACGTCTGATATTACAATTCAGACCTGTTCAGGTAGACCACTTCTCGCACGCTTATATAAATATTATTCCCCTTTTATGTAAAACTTTTGAAAACGTTTAAGCATTTTGCTACTGTATTTTTACAATTCTTAACAGTTCATTGTTAAAGAAGCAATAAGGACTTTGCTGTTCTCCACGCAACGAATTATAATAATCATAATAAGAACACGTTCGATTTACAGCGCAACCGAAGATTCCAAAAATAAAATTCTTATTAAATAAATCATATACAGTCTAGTCCCCTATATGAAAATAAATGCACATCGAAATATTCGATGAAACGTGTCTTAATGGAAAGGCGGTTACACCAGGTCCGTACAAGCGGTAGTTGCTCGCATCTACAAGCAACTGCTACCAGCGTAACGAGAACAACGGAAATGCCACAGATGCGTTGCACGTAGGCACGCGCGCCGTACACGCGTGTGCAAATGTACACGACTAAACGCGAGGATACGCGTGGAGTAACAGTCACGGTACATCAACCGATGCTGACGTATGTCCCAACATGCGCATTGGATTAGTAGGAATCTCCAATATGTTGCGGAATATTCGCTCGATATAATTGTCGTCTTATTGCATTCGTGCGTTGTCTATGCCCTAATTTTGACAAAGGATCTGAAGCCAGCGGAACCGTTCGCGTATCTTCTATCGATCGTCTCGAATAGCTGAACGACGCGATGTTTCGCCAGAGACGACGCGTTTACTGAACGTTCGTTAAAAATGTTACACGAAAATTTAAGCGGAACGTACCTACTCATTACCAACCGACTGGTTTGTTTAACGAGCAAGCCCTTCTTTCTCCGTCTCGCTCGCGAAAAGTAAATATTTGTTTGGAACGTACCGCTCGCACACGTTAACTTGCAGTAAAGCGAATCGACGAGATGTGTAGCTACACGCCAACGAGGACGAAGCTTAATCGCACCCTCGTACCGCGCTATGCCGCGCCGACGAGATTTTGTTCCAGTTCGCTTGCGTGTGTTACTTCTGCCACTGTTACTCTTGCATTATCCCAACTATTTGTATAATCATCCAGCAACATCCAAGAGAACTCCAGTTCATGAAGATTTGCTACATCGAAGCTTGTGACGCGAAGCATATACAATCTCGGTAAATTACTAATGGATTTCAATTTACCAAAGGGACCATTCGGTAACTCGATAGCGAGCGCAAAGGGCGCTTTGAACAAGGAACTGAAAGATATTGTCTTATGAAAGGAGAAGAAGGTGTGATTTCTATCTGATGCTACAAAGGACGTTACAGTTGGCACGAGTTCGTGCAAAAGATAACAAATGCAGACGAAAGTAATTAAAAGTGACGATATCGCGAGTTCACGCAAGAACTGCAAAGGGAGCACTTGCAGAGATCCATCCAACGAATTATTTTCCCCTGTTTCTTGTTCAAAAGGCAAGGCGCACAACGTATACGGAGGGCTGGTCGGTAAAAAGGACCGAAGCGGCAAGTCAAATAGAAATCAGTACGGGCGAACCCTCCCCTTGCCTCTCTTCGCACCAACATCTACTTCTATAAGCTCGCTCGTTCATTTTCTACTCTCCTCCATTCTTTCCCGCCATTATTCTTCGCCTCGTACGATCTCTAATACCGACAGACGCCGTCTTCCCCCAGTGTTCTTATTATTTATGGTGAAATTCATCGGTACGAGCTCACTCCCATAGTATTCATCGAGCTGCGAGGAAAAAGAGACAATGATCTGAAAGAACGAGCTTCGCTTCAACGTGACGCAATGTCCAACGATGATAAATACAAAGCGATGGAAAACGATGCACGAGATCAAGCGAATTCCGATCGAATCAGAGAGAAATAAATTTAACAACGAAGACGTTTCTTCTATTTTCTCTTCCGTTCTTTCCCGACGCATAATCTCAATCTTATTGAAATCTATGCCTCGTAAAATGCGTTTGACCAACGTCAAGACATTCCAAGCCCTTGCGAGGATAACGCTTGAATTGTTATTAAAGGCAGGAGAAGATGGTAAATAACCGGTTTTCCGTCGCATCAGTTGCACGACGCGACGGCGGCGTGGCCACATTACGCGACTCCTCGTCGCGTGATTCGCGTTCCACGTACGATATAATGGCACCTAGCCAAAACAATCGCCGGCTGCTAAATTTCCAGTCAACAAACATTGGACGAGAGCCAAGTGCTCTCCTGCTGGCTGCTCTTTGGTCCGAGAGACTTTTATCCCAGGACCGTTGCCACCAACCTTGCTACCGATTTCTTGTCTCAAGGAAGGGCTTCTCGGTCTTGTGAATAAGTAATTCCGTTTTTCAGGCAGACCGATTCATTGTCGGCCAACTTCACTTGCTGCGACGACAGTCTAACCATTTGCTTCTCGTCCGTTGCCCGTTTCTTCTCATAGACAAAAGACGCTTTCGTACCTTGCAAGCCTCGCTAATGCCGTAATCAACGATTCATACAAACAATTAAAGCCAACAATTTTCGACATTTATAAAAAGGTATCGAGGTAAATATGTCTCAAGACGAAAGATCAAAACGATGGAAAGTCGTTTGTCGCCAACGATATTAGGAAAATCGCGTCCAGTGAAACCGTGTTCCGGATTTCCAAAGCACGATCGGTGCTGCATGAAAAGTTGATCTTCTTTTTTCGTTAACTTTCTCTAACGACCCATCTCCGACGCTTTCTGTTTCCTGTTGCGTAAACGAATCATCGGAGCATCGAGCGCAGCGTTTTCGCTAAAAAATATCAATAACGAACGTGCATACGTAAAAACTATCTAGAATTCGTCGATAGACTTAAAACATATATGTACATTGCACAATATTAATATCTCTGCTAATAGCGTCGCAAATAAATCAAATCGAATAAATAAATGGAAATTGGAGCGAAGCTCTGGTTGCTTTTTCCGATGTTTCGATTACATCGTTATTATTGTTATATATTAGATTCTTAATGGTCCTTTTTCTTGTCGACTTTTCTTCCATTACATCTTTCTTCTGGCTTTTAATTAATAAAGATAACGAACGAGTGTGCAGAACAACGTGAATTTAGAATAAGAAACATAAAACGTTGGAAATTGAAAGATCGTAAATTCGTAAAATCGTAAATTCTCACGTTCGAGAGCCACAGAATCGGAGAATAAGTACACGGAAACCGCGAGACAGCTTGTCGAATTGTCATTCGACTAAGAAAAAGCACGTGTTATTTCAAAAATTATTACCGTGCTGTCTACCGCTTTCGCGTTTAGTCTCCTCTCAATTTCTGATACCTTATTAAACGCAACGTCTTTACTCACAGTTCAATTGTTAAGGCTCTTTCCTGATAAAACTATCGATTCTCCGATGTAAAAAAAAAAAAAAACTATTCCATGGATTTGATTAAATCGAACAAAAAGAATTGTCTTTCTACTGCCGTTTCAGACTTTTTTACACTCTCGGTAGAAAACGAGGGAGCCACTTTTTCTAAAACAGATACCTATATCAATCGTGATCCTACTTTCCAGCTACAAGAAACAACGTACGAGATCAGTTTCCAATTGACCAGTGCCAGTAGTGTCCTCGTTCGTTTGCTTGGACGGAGTTTGGAAAAGTTGGACCGATCCGGTGATTTGTCAACGAAGAATATCGAATCCCATAGTATCGAAGTATAAATCGTTAGCTCGTAGCCGTTTTTGAAGGAGCGCAGCTAGCGTTCGTTAAAGTTTTAAAAGGATTCTTTACATCAAAGGACCGATTAGTTTCTCTCGTGAGGATTTCTAATTATAAACGCGTCAGCGAGAATTATTCAGCTCGATGGATAGGATTTACGTCGTTTGGTGAAGATAAATTTCTACACGCAAAGTTTGATGATTTTCGTGCGGTAAATTCAGCACGGCTATCGAGTTTCATTGATGAAACTTTTGAATATGCAGAAGAATTGGAAAGATCGCGTGCTTGTAGCTGTATAAATATTTTACGTTATCGTCGAAATATAAATAGGTTGGCGTCGAAAATTGGCATAGGGATCGACTCGAACAAACTATAAGGAACATCAAAAGGAAACATCAATCGTCGTGATTCACGTTATCGTTTCTATCTGAGGCGGGAATGAAATGAAGCACGGACACGAAAGATGGACGAGGGTGTTGGAAACACGGAAAGAAACTGGAAGAATATTTTTGTGATATATCTATTTCCACCTGTAGAATAAATTCAACCAGCCGTCTATCTAACTGCGATATCTCGAAGTGATCGAGTAACTTTATCGAGATCGTTTATCAAATTGCGCCAAGTATTAGTATGACAGACATAATGTATCTACGCTTGGCCAGATGAAAGATGATCCTGACTCTCTAATTAATAATTAAACACATCAAAATGATTGTACGTATCAGTACTCCAAGGCACTAATTACGATAAAAACACCTGTCGTTGAGTCCAAGTTCTATCGCGGACGCGTACACTGTTACTGTTTTTTGTTTTTTCAATATTCACACATATCGAACACATATCCATAAGCGAAATTGTGTCAGGTGCGGAAGCAGGAATCGCTCGTCAAGTATGCAAAACTTTTCAGCACTCTGACAATTTACAATGGAAATCGGCTAGCACGAACAGCGCTGTGCATCATATAAACGTTTGAGACAAAACGGAAGAATCTTTTCGCAAGGATTCTCGGCTCGCCTAATCCAATTATTCGGAATATTTGATGGCCGTGAAGATTCCATTGGTATCGATTGAACTTGCGAGTATCCTCGTTGAAGACAGTAAGGCATGTGTGTGCACGGGATTACGAGCCTCCCATGCAAAACCGCACGGCCGAACTAAAATATACCGAGCGAACATTTTCGCAAATATTGAGTCACATCGCTACGTCCGTATTCATAGATCGAGAGACACGCGGCTGCGATTGACAGCTATTGCCTTTAGAAATTTGGAATGCTCGGATTGTCCCAAACGCGGACAATGAAATAAAACGACGAAATTCGAAATTAACCGAAGTCGTATTGCCTTTAGAAGTTCGTAAGTTTAAAATACAGAAAACTCAAGAATTCAAAAATTGTTCGGAAATTCATAAGATACGGAAACACAGTTGAAAGAGATTGGCTGGCGCTGCATATTTCCTGTGAAAAAGCGTCGAACGTGCAACCGAAATATTCCTGCACTATTTTGGAATCTAATTTGATCGTATGAAAAGCAAAAGCAGACGAAAGAGGACTCGAGAAGAGAAAAATAGTGGCTCGTTGCGAACACCTTCGGCTCAGAGTCTCGCGAACAGAACGAAAGAAAATGGAAAGAGTAGGATCAATAATCAGAGAACGAATGAAGGAAGTCGGAGAGTGATTGTGAACTGTGGTACATCCGGTGCAACGAAAACAGCAAAGAGTGGATAGGAATCGGAGAAAGGAACGCAAAAGGAAAAAGACGGGGAATGAGGAGGATAGGAGAGAAGAGCACGACCGATGCAACCGAGACGGAAGAAAAATGCGACGATCTGAAGAAACATTCCTCCCGCGCGCTGGGCCGCGTCAGAGAAAAACGGATAGAAAAGAAGCAAAGTTAGAGAGTCGGCCCTCTCCCATTCAATGTCTCGATAAACAAGCCTGAGAAACAAAGGAATGGAGAAACCGGTAGGATCGGTGGAAGGAGTTCCGTTTCGAGGTCCATCGTGTGCACAGACACTCCGTTGCATTTATTTATCCGTGGCAATCGTAACTCTCACGATTTCCTTGCTTTAACTCGATGCAGCACACCAAGGGTCACCGAAAGAACCCAAAGTGGAGTTTAAACGCCCCTGCCTTTCCTTTCTGGAATCCGTATCGAGATACAGTCACGTTCTTTCTTTTTCTAAAGGACCCTATTGCTTTCGTATTTGTCACGTTCTTCCAAATGTTTCGCTAAATTCGTTGTAGAATAGATACTTTTCATTATGCGTTTGACATTCTAAAAACTGTCATTTCGCGATACTTGCCAGTAGACTGCTCAGTCCCTTTGTTGCTCTTTAATTATGCTTCATTTACGATCCGACGAGGCGTTACGACGTTAATTAAATTTTAATCTCAGAATTTTTCCTGTCGAGGAAAGTTGAGATTATCCGCAGCTTTGCGTTACCCCTCTGTAAGTAAACTTTTGACTGCTGATACTCTGCGAATCCTTCGATTCCTCTGGACAGTTTCGGTGGTCGTCGCCGCAACATGAGCGTGTCATCAAGGAGATGTCGCCTTTGTATTATCGCGCGGCTGCCACCTACGTGGCAGTGAATGCATGTGCAGTCACTGTGCACTAATCGATGTGTGTATGTCTGATCATCTTCGGAGCAACGTCAAAGAAATAAACTCTTTCAGATACAGCTGTTTAAAAGGAAATCTTTTTCGGATTCGAAATACGTCGATATACTTTGTACGCGTGTTGTAGAAAGAACAACGGACTGATCTGTCTAACGTCATCATTATTCATCGAAGTAATGAATTGAAACGAAAAACGAACAGCCATGAAAGTCACGTGTGTTGCACGAAAATGTATCGAGAGGTCGACGTAACGAACCAGAAAATAGCAAAATATGCTTCAAGCTTAACGTGTCAGTAGTTTACGAGAAATCGGTCAATTACGTGGCTATTTTTGACGACAACGACGCGACGACGACGAGAACGAAGACGACGACGACAACGGCACGACCGCACCCGATCGACGTACCCTCGGGGGAACCGCGTCGCGAAAAAGAATCGCACGTTGACGCAAACGTAATTATCGTCAGAGAGAAGTCGCGTCGGCTGGCAGCTGTCGTCCAATCGAATCATGCCATCGCTTTTCGTTCGCAAGATTTTTATCCGTCCTGGTGACGGACGTTTCACCAAAGCACGGAACTCTTTCTATCTTACGCTCAATTTCTTTTATGAACGCTCATTCGCAAATTCTACTTTGTTCTACATCGTTCTACATTTCCTCGGTTGTAAAATATCGATTAAGTTTTCATTAGAACTAACACGCATCGATTAGTCATCGTGGAAAGTATTGGTTAAAATTTTCAACATCGCAGAGCAAGCGTTAATAGCTGCAAAAGTAATTCGGATTACACAAATTTTCACAAAAGCTCAACTAATAACGTTAATAATAATGTTCCGTACAAATAGCTCTATTAATTAAAAGCTGTTCATTAGTAATTAAAATGTCAACGAAAGACTCAAATTCCTATAGATATTACTCAACTTGGTCCTGAATAGTTGCACGCTTGCACGTATGGCAATTACCATAAAGGTTTTCTCAATCAACGAGAATAGGTCAATGTTTTGTTTCTCCCTCTCGCTTTATTCCTATAGAAATAAAAATCAAAGCGTCGACCAACCTCTTAGTTATCCTTTATCCATCTTAGCGTTTACACTGAATAGCCGGTTAATCGTTACATTTATTTCAAAATGGAAATATCTTTTACGAGCGCGCGCTATTGAAAAGATCGCGAATCGCACATACATCGGACAAGAAAAAATACTCTCAAGTTAAATCATGAAGGACGGACATTAGTGCTCGCCCCGTACAACGTTCCACCACTCTGTTTTCTCGATTTCCTTTTATTTCGAATCACGTCTGAATCACGCCGTTGAGCTATCAGCCCTTTTTCTCCCTGTGACTATATCGACTTTATTTCAGATAACCGAGCAGAATTATCGAGCCGATGAGGATGAATGGATATTGATTTGAATGCTAACTCGACTGTACTCGAAATACTCTTCGTTTTGTCTTTAACGAGTACAGGATAAACGCGAAAGACGGAGACGACGAGGTAGGGCCGATGGCGGACAATTCCAGATAGATAGTTTGAGAAGAGAGAAGGATAGCGGGAGTATAAGAGCGAGTGGTCGAGAGTAGAGCGGAGAGAATCGAATGTCTGCAGGGATCCAGGATAGGTACTACTCGATCGGAATCTATTTACCAGGTGCTTAAGTGGACTCGAACTACCGTCCAGGATTAAATTGACCTGCAACTAGCCCAGTACGGGTTTCTCGCAATCTCGCGTGCGCTCGCTTTCTATCTCTCTCTCTCTCTCTCTCTCTCTCTTTCTCTCTCTCTCTCTCTCTCTCACTCACTCGCTCACTCACTCACTCTCTCTCTCTCTCTCTCGTCGATTCTACGAAACACCGTGCTTTAGTTAGTTACGATTCAGGATAATGATGGAGATCCACAAACGCAATAATGTTCGTTGCAGAATAGGTATAGTCGTTACACGTCCAAACCTAATACGAATTAGAATTTATTTAGGTATTATACTAAGAAGATGTTCTGTATGCAGAAGATAAACACAAAGAGCAGTAGATTTTGTAGCCATCGAAGATCGACGGTTTCTCGTGTTCGTCGCGATCGCACGATAACCACAAATAGTAGATTAAGGGATCTTGCGCGTAATTGAGTGAACGTTATTGGATTATCACAGAGCGCATTGTCCTAATTATTGACAATGGGAGAACTTAATGCGTCATTACTCGAAATCGGTCCAACGTGAACAGCATCGACATCGAGCATTGCTGGTGTACGATGGACTGCTGGGAGTTCGGTATAATAACGTTTCACGCGAATTACCTTATCGAGATATCATGCGAGAAATCGTAGCTCGAAGGGTGAATCAGAAATTCGTCGACGAAATAACGAGAGATAGCGATATAACGTTCTTTATCGGTTTATGAATTTTATTGAAATAACGACAAGAGTATTTCTAAAACCGTTTAAATTAAAGATATTTTAAACTGTTACTACACTGTGGAATATAAAAACGGAGCAGAGACAGACGTTTCGTACAAAGGTGACGGGCCGTACGAAGCAGATTTCTTTGACAGTCTCTTCGCCTTTTAACAAATCTTCTTTTGAACAACGTAAACCGCAGACACGACTAAGTTCAGAAACGAGACACCAAAGCGGGAAGAAGCATCTGTTACCTGCCGGTTTGAGGTTGCGGAGATTATGCATTTATGCAACACGGTAGATTAAATGCAGTGCTTAGCTCTTCTGCACTTCTCCTTTCTTTTTTTTCTTCGTCTGGTTAGCTGCAGTCACACCGGCTTCTTGTTCCTACACCATTTACGTACGCGTAGTAGCTAACTGGTGTCGCGTCTCCTTCTTCCCTTTCCTCTTTATTCTTTAGCGCTTTTTCCGCCTCCCCAGTCGTTTCGAGGCAACGACAACGAATCTACGTTGTAATTTCAAGCTCCCTCGTTCTGTGGCCAACATTACGAGTCCACTATTTCATTCGTCTGAATTCATGCCGCGTGTATACGCGCGTCTACCGTGACGAATTCTACTACTTTTTCATCTCTTTCGCCTCTTGGCTGTTTTCAAGCGGCTCTTTCGCTTTACGGCTACACCGATTGTCTCAGATAGTTACGCAAGGACGCCTTGCGAGTTTTCTTGGAAATTGAGGAGTTAATCGTCGAATTTAAGACTGGCATCGTTGAATCATTCGACACGTTGTTAATTAGCTGTCAGTGGCACAATTAATAATTAGTAGCGTTTGAAATCCGGTTAGCTACTCTTCGACTTACAGCTCGCTTGGAATTACTTAATTACAGAAATTGCTTAAAGGACAGACGTCGGAATGATCGCATTGGAAATGCTCACTCTATCATGCTTCTAATTAAGATCGAATTACCGAGTCAAAACTCCTGTACATTCAGGCTCGAGGAATCGATGATCTTTTGATAGCGATGTTTCGCGATTCATTGCCGTCAAAACAATATTTAACTATAACACGACACTTGCTGTTAACACGCTTGAAACGAGTGTTTTCCAAAAATCGAATGAACGCTCGGAAATTTCGGATAAGAGCCAACACCGTTCTCGTAAAGCCAAACAGTTAACGGGGAACTTTTCCTCAGCTCGTGCTGGTCCAAACTTAGATTGCGTCTATTCTATCTCCCCTCCTTAAACCATAAGAGCGAAAGCATTCTTGGAATATTTCATGATACGAGCCCATTGCCAGTAAATAGACTCTAAGGCATTTCCGGTAAACGTATTGTTAACCATACAACGATTAACCGCGTACGAGTACATCATAGGACTTCATGGTTTGGAGTTTGTAAGTGGTGTTCGTGTAAGCGATTACAACGGCAGAGTTTGGTTTCGAAGATCTCTACCGTGCAAACTCTCTGCCATGCAAAAGAATATTCTCTAAGTGGAAGTTTTAACTGGTAGCTTCAGGATGGTAAATACTCTGGCAAACGACACTCGAGAAAATGTCTTGTTAAATAGTCATTGTAAGGCGAGAAAAAACCGACGGTAATGGCGAGCGCTGGCTAAAGGAGCAAAAGACCACTCGAATAACCTAAAGCGTAAAGAATGACGAAGAAGAAATTTAGGCAAGCCATAAAATTAGAGAGGCAAAAATAGAAGTCTAAAAGAGGTGGAGAATAAAGTAATAGACTAAGAGATTAGCAGGTTAAGCGTGCAAATGCTAACAAGAAACGTAATGTCTGTAGTAACGTAACTGGTCGGTCGTTGGTCATGTGCCGATAAGTATTCTCCTTGCTTCAGCATGTACCGACTATTTCTGCTCGAGAAACTGTACGCGCAGAGCAAATGCAAATTGCAATGTTGCATACGTAATATAATTGTACAGGCTGGCTGTAAAAGTGGATCGGTTTAGAGACACGTGCGCATCTACAGGAACTCGTCAGCAATCTTTGAGAAAACAACAAAGAGGATACTGGACGGATAGAAGACACAGAGACTTGCCGACGTTGAGAGTCGAGCAGGTGTTTGCAACACGAAGACAGAGAGAGAGAAAGAGCACAGCATAGAACTGAAAGGAATCTCTGCATGCGTAATGGGTGAGGATTATCATCGACCGGATAGCGATGAAACGACCCGGAAATCCTGAGTGACGTTATAATACCGGAGAAAGGGCCGTATTGAAGATAGGAAGCTAATACGAAGGGTATCTGTCCATTGTCTTCAGCGGCCGATTGATGGATTACGCGAGCAAGAAGATACATCGATCTCGCTACGGCGACGCGCTATATGTCGATTGGGCCGCTTTTGCGCCAGTTCAATGATCATTCACCTCTGCGTCCTGGTTTCCAATTCTCTCGTCCTATTAATCGCGCGATAAACGACGATACGTTTGCTTTTTAACGTCCATCAGAAGAGCCACGATTAATCTTTCGGATCATTATCTTCTCGGATTTCTATCAATTCGCTTGTCAACACAGTTCGAACCAGTCTATCGCGTGGCGCGACTACAAATAAACCTAACGCTTTGTAATTCGTTAGTGTATTAAGTAATACGCTAAAATACCCTAGATAATTCTCGCCGAGATTCACGATACAGAGGTTCTATGCAACAACGTGATTTATCGTTGCCTCTCGGGTATACGTTAATTTCAGGGAATCGGCACTTTCCTCCATCCTATCTCTAAGCAACAACATGCAAGATCCAATTCGTAAATCTTACACGTTCCAGCGAGAGTATAAATAAATCTTAAGTTACGTTCCGTTCCTCGCTGTCTGATTCTCATTATCTGATATATGTATTCATTTTCGAACGATTATCAGTCTCACTTACGATCTGTTATTTTTCATTTCTGTCCGTACAGCATTGCAATATTTTATTAAAACGCCCGAATATTTTAAATAACTTTCTCCCTTTCTATTCCGTAAACGACAGTATGCAAATTTCCAGCATCGCTTTTTCGTTGCACCAGTATCTTTATCGACTTTCATCGCTATGTCGAGTAAAAATTCCAACATTACGGTACTCAAAACAAATTACGGAGCATTATCCTTCTATATTCTTACCGCGTATCTCTGCAGGAATATTCTAAGGCTTCATACGCTTCCTACGTCATGCGTTACTTCGATCTTTCGCCTTTTAATTATTCCAAATTGTCATATGGATTGTATTATGTCCTTCTTTAGAAACGCGACGAAGAACGTCGATGGACCACACAAGTCCAATGACTTTTTATTCAAATTGATAGGGTTGCTACCGCAATACGATTTCCTTCTTTCGAATTTTTTCAGCCAATAGAGAAACGCGTACGGAAGCGCACGCAATATGACATTTCTACTGCATAGAAAAGTACGAGCATAGGCCCACAGTGAGAGACAACGATAGGAAACCAATCGGCATTATTACTGCTCTTTCCATACGAATCGAGGGATTCGAATCAACATACACGACCATAATCCGCATTGTCACTGCGACTAGTATCTACGCAGTCGCTGTTACCGCGTTTAACCAGACAGGACGAGCCTGTGCAACTGCTTTTATTCTCCGACGTATTCTCCGCGTTTTATTCACATCGCATTCCCTTTTCAGCTGAGCATTATGTAAAAATCGTCTGATTTTGTATGTTTTCATGAAACATATATTAACATATATTAGGCGTTGCTTCCAATGCAAATACTAAAGTGCAGAAATTTACGTGAAAGTTCGGACAGTTAAGAGATCAGAGAAATGGGAGTACGAGGTTGCACGGGCAACGTCTTTATTTTCGATGTCATTTTCATTCTTCCTTCTATCCTGTTTGCGAAAATCAGTTAACCGCTATTCACCACAGAAAACATTTCTGCGATACATCTAAAAACCAGCGGCTTCTTTCCAAGTATGTACTATCTGTTACGATTTATGATAGCAGTATACACGAAACCCCTAACGAATAATGGTATTGTTCAATATTACGTGTGAAATCTGCGATGAATAGAAATCATACTCCATCTACCACGCAGCTTCCTCGTCATTATAATCTTAACAATGCGCTCTTCAAATTGACGTTGCGATTAACCGGCAATCACCGTGGCGTTTAATTAAATGGGCTGTATCTATCTTCGCATCAGTGTTCAACTATGTCATGACTATGTGTACCATTCTGATCTGCGAATTTTCCTTGTTATCAAATTTTCCAAGCGTGTTGGCTGATTCGATATAGATACGAATCGATTTGCCGTTCAATTTTAGAAAGATTGATTTAAACGTAATTTCTACCTCGGTCCGCCGTTTCAGCATACGTCGACGAAAAGAAGGAGCGATATAACTTGGAAACTTTTTCCTGTAAAAGATGTGACAAAAATTAAACGACGTAATATTACAGAATGATTATGACGTGTTTACGTGCAATATGCGTTCAAGCAAATACGTGTTTGCTTAAGTACACTTGTGGAAGAAACGAGGTGAAGTTGGTCTGCCAAATATTTGGTGGCAAATAATTGTTTGCAGATGGCAACGTAATAATAAGCGTATGCGTCACTGCGAAAGACACGTTACATATTACAAACATACCAAACGCAAAACCACGTATAAATTCATTAATGCTAATTCATTAATATTTTTTACGATCTAAGCTGTTTATTCCGCATAAATTTTTTACCGCGCTATGTAACAGCGGTATGAAAATCTCGGATTTATATATATTTGATTTTTCGTTTAGTAAGTATTTCAATCGAATATTCAGGGGTCTCGAATGTAAAAGAAAAATCCGTTAAGAAACTTTGTAGATACACGAAGTAACTCATACAAGCAGGACCATAAACCAAGTGTTTGAAAGAAATCGAAAAGAGCTTGGCGCGTTCATTGTTGTTCGGCCAATGCCTTTACTTACGAATTAGCGAAGAGAGAACGTCAGTTTCGTAATTATTCGTAGTCTTGATGTTCCAGCGAAACCGCAAGGTGGAAGACAAAATTATAGTTCGTTGTTTGCCACGATCGTTTTTAACGGTGATAGATGACAAGGAACGTTTCTTACCTCTTCTGGCTTTGACCGAACGAGATTGATTGGTATTCGATGACAAATTACTGATGGCAATACGTTTTGGATTCGATTAACTTCGAGATTACTAATTCGATCATTGACAAATTCAATTTGCTTCGCTGAAAATAGTATTTGATCGACATTCCAATGCTATCTCTATTGAGAATTCTACGAATTTCAAGAATCAATTCAATCTCTTGAACTGGAGAGCGTCTCTGAAATTTCATACATTCGGCTACATTCAACAAACCGAGTTAACCCGACGAACGTCTGTGCACGTGATTTTGGTGCGCAGCTTGAAACGTTGAATCTTTTAGGAGAACAATCTCGCGAATACGAATACCTTGTCAAATATAAACCCCTCCTCATCAGGCTTCCGATCTTTTTTCTAGGGAATACGAAACATTTCATGCCCGAATGATTATTTGAATTTGTCTTGCGCGGTGAAGTTGAAGCGTACTCTCGCGAGACAACGAAAGCTACTACCATTTATTCGAACAAGCGCATTAAATATTACGGAGGTATCGAAAATACGAAGGCGGAAGTATTTCGATCGAGCGAACACGACCCATCATACTCGAGATTTCTCGCGTTCCATCTTCCAGTACCTCTGTTAATATCGATTGGCAATGCATCGGAGAAATTCCCCGACCATTCATTAGAATATTCGCAGACAAGGTAAAAGGACAAGCTCTGGCTCGCAGCGAGAATTTCTGTTTCGAAGAGGCAGTAACATTTACTAGGGCATTCTTGCTAATTACTTTGCTTTTCAGGGATCGGAGTTCGTTCTCTATTTTCTCCCTTTTCCATCTTCTTTTTCCTCCCATTTACTCCCTTTTCCCTATTTTATCAATTCCTCTCTCTTTGCATCTATCTTTACCTTCTCGCGTGATGTCCCTTTATCCGTTTCTTTGTGTGTCGACGCACCGTGTCATTGCTAAATTATCTTCTTCAAGACCCAAGTTGCATAAACACGCTGATGGAACGTGAGAGTAGCCTACGGCGAATATGGAGCGAAATAATTATAACGTGAGTCAAAGAAATAGCAACCCTCCGTTTCCTTTCTCTCTTTTTTTTTCTTTTTTTACGACGCGCGGCCTCTTACGCGAATTTTTTACTCTTATAACTCTGTAGTATTTTATTCCGTGTCGAATTATGTATATTGCATCCTTTTGCATCGCAAAGAGACATATAAAGGGCTGAAATTCGTATTATTTCTAACATTCGCTAAATTTGTCTCGTTTCATTCGTTTTCTTCTAATGGCAACCAAGCCTGGGAATTATTTCGTATCGTTGTTTGTATTGCAAATGCGCGTATACATACGTAATAATACGCAATAATACGTAATAATGCATATTGAAATCTGACAACTTACACTTTATTATCGTTGTTTGTTATTTGAACGCGTCTATGGTACGCATTTCTTCTTGGGAATAAGGCAGAAGATAACACGGTGATAATTAGCGATCATAATTGCTAAAAAAGACATAATGTATGAAATCCATTAGTTGTTATTAATGCGCTTGCTTAAAGGAAACGAGCTCTCGAACCGTCTCGCAACCTTTGACTAATGCACTTCCTTGCTTCTTTGGAAGAAGAAACGAAATATCCGTTGTATAAAAGATTTTTACTACTTCGGACGCTACGTCCCTTTCCCTCGCGTGAAAGCGAAGGAATGAAGAAAAGAAGGTTCTACGCGTCGGCATAATGCGAGAAAGGCCCAGGGCCCGGTATGACGGAATTTAACGTTTAAATTTAACGTTCGTAAAATCAAATTCAATGTACCAAAATGTTTCCCTTGACTACTTATCTTTTAAACAAACGTTTTCTTTCAAAATTCTGTGATTTTACTTTCAAATTACGTTCTTATAACGTAACACAAATACCTTGCAGTATAATACTAGAATTTACAACGATATGCGAAAGCGGAATTAGAAGTTACAAGGTGTGCTAAGATGATCAAAGGTTTGATAAGAATAATCAAAGGTTTTTAAATGAACGCTGTAAAAATTAATACAACAACGATGAAGTTATAATCTCCTCGTTCAAATAGCACAATGAACAACTTGTTGCGGTTCTCTGATAAATCTTGAATATCTGCGCCCTTGCATTCTTCGTATCATTTCATACGTTTCGTATCGTTGAAAATATTCTTCTTGGCACGTTTAATGCATTCTCTCGAAATTGTACATCGCGTTGTGTTTATCCTCTCGTTCGTATCACGATCATCGAGCGAGAAGCGTTCGTTTTTCGAATAAACGAATAAACAACTTAATGCGATTACACGACCGTAAAACTGTCGGCGGATAATTTGAATGGTCGTTCGGGTTCGGACAGCTTTCCTTTCCAATGCGATGGCCATTCATGAGAAACAAAGGATCGTCCATAATCGAGGTAAAGTACAACGAAATGCGACATTTCTTTCGCTGTCCTTTCGTTGCAGCGTATCATAACGATTCGAAAGAGAGGAAATCGATAAATCGATGCTGCTGGGCTCGTGCAGCGCGACCCAGCGCGACGTAGAGACGTAGCGTGGACACCGCTTAAGCATCTGGCGCGATGATTTAATCGTGGTGTAACTGCGCGTTTGTTTACCGAACCTAAACAAGCTTCGAATCGACGCGGACATGGACCATCTTGCCGATGTGTACTTGCATTCCGAATGCTCTGGCATTCTCATTAGTCCAGGCGTCGTAGTAAGACCACTAAACCGAAACTCAAACGAAAGTTTGATAGCTTGCCTGTTTTCCATTTTATATCGTTCCATGTTATTCCGTTTCGTGGGAATTTTTAGCTCAGAGTGTTTACGGTTCCGCCGAGAGATCGTAATTTCGTAGCAACTTATCGAAACACCGGTCATCTCGTTAAACAAACGTCTAACTTCCCATTTAATCATGACAGAAAGCTGAATTTCCAAAATAATGTTCTCTCGTGCACAGCAAGAGGGTCGTAGCCAATTAGTTTTTATCCATCGAGAGACACGCAGCGTAGCTTGTGCAATTTACTGTTATAGAAGAAGACCGAGAATGTGCTGCAATCGCGAATATAATTTCGGTCCCGGCGAATATTAAGGTTTCGCTTGTCGGCAGCCGAGTACCACGGCAAACTTTCGTTTACTCGTGAAAAACACACACTTCTTTATGTGCCCGCGGATAAAAGGGATTTATATTTCACGAGATCCGAGAATACAACGGAGAAATATTTTCCTCGCCCGCTTGCGACACCGTGCAGCGATTCTGTCAAGTAACAGCAACGATTTTTAACACCTACAAAGGAAAAAGGAAAACCCAAAGTCGGTCGTGATTGTTCATTCGATGACATCTCGTTATCAAAATAAGTGGTAGAATTACGGGGAAATAACTGGGTGAAACAGGTTCTCTGTGTGTGCATTGTCAGGCTGCCATGCCATGTAAGTTCGGATACGCGGTCTATCTTTTCTCGGCTCTTTCTCTTTTTCCTTTTTTTCTTCGCCTCTCATCGACTTCTTTTCCATCTGTTCGTTCGAAGGTGAAATTAAACCGGATAGAGAAGTGCCGACACGACGGTGCAGCCGAGTGTCAGCACTATCGGCACGAATCTAACCATGCGCGCTAGACTTGGCGTTATTCGAATCGTCGGGGCGTAGCTCAACCCTCGATGGAATTGGCATTAGAAGCAGCCACGAAAACCGAGACGAACCAACGAAAGTGAAAGTGGAACAATACGTTCGCGAGAATTTCTATCGAGAAAAGATCTTTTTTCGATCTCCTCTCCTATCACAGAAGTCTGTTCTTTCTGTAAAACGTCAAATATGTACCTTTTCTCGACAGATGAACACATCTTTCTGGCTGGCGAGACCCATAGTGAAATTAAATTCAGTGTGAAGCAAGTTTTTTCTGCCAGATAATGAAAAGAAGAGTGGATCGCTATCCACGCAGATAGAAATATGATTTGGACAAGACACGCGGACGTGGAAAGGCATAAGGCGTAAAGTTGATTTCCATGAGCAGAAATGGAAACTTCGACGTTTTTAACGGCGAAAGAATTTCTCGTCTTACGACCAACGAAACCTCGTCGATCTGATCCCACGTACGTGGACGCTGTACAAAACGAACACACGTAACTTTTATTATAAGACGTCGAAGTCTAGTATCCGTCGTAGATGTCGCGTAACTCCGTCCGTCGAATGAGATTTCCAGAAACTTCGACGCGCTTCGTTGAATCGAAAAATCTACGGTCCAACGCTGTGTCGACGTCGAGATAAAGAAGAGAATTTTGATCATTTATTTAGTACTATTCTTGATCGATAAACTCGTCCTCCAACTCGACGGAAGCTTCGCTTCTCATACTTCAAGTTGCGACTCGCGAGAAAAATGAAAAGGAACACGCGTGACAGTTGAAAGGGAGATCAAAGGAATTTGGTCTACAACCAGGGAATTTGGACGCCAAATTTTCCTAATCAACAGAATACGGCGAAGAGAAGTTCGACGGTCTTTGCACGTGCACCAGGCAGCCTCCTCTCGTTAAACTTGTAAATGAGTCTTGCACAAATTACGCGGGTTAAATGTCAAATACGAGTAAACTCGTAGAATTCCTGACGATCTAGTTTCATTCGATAAACGCAATCGGTAACAATGGCAGTGGCAATGGCATAAGGTAGTAAGGAAGAAGGCAAAAGACTAGTCAATGAAGTGGTTGTCATCGCGACGACAGAATTAACAAATCCGACAAACCGCTCCGAATGAACTTAATGGAGCGAACAATACGCGTCAATCTTCTCGTTAAGCACGTAATCTAGTTACAAACTTTTTTCATTTCGCTCAAAGCCCTCATCTCTTCAATGTTCACGTTCCTTCAGACGGATTCCAATTGCAGTTGAAAACGCGCGTCATCAAATACTTTTAAACCAGAAGTGTCTTGGATCGATAGAATTTTCTGACCTTTGACCTCATCCCGAGAAATCTTTGCCAAAATCGTGTCTTTCTTCTGCCTGCGTGAAAATTTACGACCTCTGACGCGTTATAAATCTCCAACTCACGCTTGCAGCAGCCGTAATTTCATTATTTACGTGGTTCGTGTACCTGACGGAAACCGCTAATGTTATTGGCGAAACGCGTAATTAATTTCCAGCCGAGTTAAACATCGATTTCTTGCTTTCACGCGCCGGCTAATCTCTTCTCCCATTAAACGCTTTAAGAATATGTTCAAAAAAAAAAAAAAAGAAATAACAAGAAGGGGAAGCAATAGAAGCATAGCCATCGGTAAACGATGACTCAATGGGCATTGTAGGCAATGGGTTGCTCGGTGAATTGCCATTTTAATTGGACCGGAGAGCGTTCAGAATGAAATGATAGAACATCGTTAAGTGTACACACATAGCGCACCTCAACGATCCTTATCTTAATTGTCGATAAAACCCCGAAATGCGTCGATATAGCGGGACATGTTCATCGGCCGCTTCCCAGTCGCGTTCGGGGTATTGGATTAACGATCAGAAAACCAGTGAAATTCAGCCTTTAATTGTAGTCGCAATTGTTGGAACACGTCGAACGATAACCGGCCCTCGCGTGCTTGGCAACTACGAAACGTCAAGCAAACTTGTGAGATTTTCTACGTAACGACCGAGACCGAACGATAAGCCGCACGAATTACCACGATTCTCGTCCATCTAAAGAAAGAAAAACTATATTCCCCGAAAATTAGAAGAAAAAAGGGCGTCGTGCAGGCTTTGAACGCGTGTATTATCATCATCAAGAGACGGATCTCATACGCAATTTGTAATGTTACCGAGCATAATATAATATATACGTTCTGACAAAATTGACTTTCCTCTAACGAAACTTCGAACCAATCAAAAACTGTTGGTCTCGTTTCTTTTTCTAAAGTTATAATCAAGTTTAATCCCCGACGTTATTCTCTTAGTTTAAGAAACATGTCGGGACAACCGAAAATCCAACTAAACGAAAATAGAGTGCGAGTGGATTGGAGCGAGAGTTAATAAAGATAAAGTTTTCGTTGGCAACGTTTACAGCTAAAGAACAGCGGAGAACGCTGTGCATACTATCATCTCAGGAAGTTCCCTTTCCGCTGAACTTCTTTTCTGGCAGCTTGTGAAATTCAATTCTATCGCGAGCAAGCCTCGTTCGCAAAACTACAGTTTCCAAAAAATTGTCCATAACGTCAATGTAACGTGGTCGACTCAGACTTTAAACGATGTATGTATTTTTCTTTGCGCCATTGACAATTTATTTTCGCCGTATGTGTGTATGTGTGTTCTCTTGTTACCCATCTGTATACGCGCTCCGTAATGATACATGTATACCAATATCTGACATTGTCAGTTTTGCGTACACAGCTTACATTCCTCTGACATTGTAGCACTTTCTTACCTTTTCGTTGTCTCATTCATCTCGATGGTACGCCACGCCGTGTCGCTCGCGCCATAAGCAAACACAAGTTCGTCAGTTTCCACCAGTATTGCCACAAATGGTGGCGGTTTGTATGCAGTGGTGTAACGCGCAGCCGAGCTGAGTCGAGGATGCAGTCTTTGCCATTTACACGAGCTGCGAAGCAGCGCGTTTCCTCATTAGGTATACTTAATTAGAAAACTTGTGCGGCATACGGCACGCGAGTAAATCTCTCTGTGACAACGTTCGGTTGCTTCTATCGTGGTAAAACACGTACGTATAACCTTTTCGCGAGTTTACCGTTGAGAATACACGATGCTCTGTTTTCGATCCAACTCATTGTCTACGAGCCGACATTCTTCTCGCCGAGCATACCGTCACGTCGTTGCGCGACGACGAATTGCAGCAAACGCGAGGTCACCTGCCACTGCGATACGATTTACGGATCTTTAGTAGACGTGATTCTATACATATCGCGCTATTGCTCCCTTTTTGGTCCAACGATCTCGATTCTGGCACCACTAACAATAACAGTTTTGATTATCGAGTTAAGAACAGAGACGCGCTATTGATAAATTTTATGCGCTATGACGTTGATCGTTAATGCTGTCAGTTACGGTTACCAGGAATCCATGAAACGTCGTCGGAGAAAGAAGACGTGGAATTCGACAGAGGATTGAACGATGCGCCGGTAATCTAGCTGATTACTTTAGGAGCGTGAATGGAAGCGAAGTAAATGACGTTGAGAAACTTTTCGAGTTTCATCGAAGATGTCAGCGGCAACGAAGAGGGCGTTCAACGAAGCTAATCCCAACTTGTTAGCTTTCACTTTTGAGCGAGATACTTGAAATTTAAAAAACCTGAAATTTAATCAAATTGGCAGGAATTCTTTCACATCTTCATACGTTAACTCTACTATTTAAAAGCACGAACGCGTTTCGACCGGATAGATTGCGATGCGAAATTCAAAAACTTTTCTTCAAAACTTTCCCTTGTGTAAAAAAAAAAAACATAAATCAAAGTTATTTCAACATTGCCGCTTAATTACAGTCGCTACTATTCTGTAATAGAATAAAAATTGAAAAAACGTATTTTCAAGGCAAACGCTTGCGTTCGTGATAGCGAAGAAATTGCTATCAAAATGCAACGTAATTAAAGAAGCAGGAGCGTATGCTAATTAAAAGCTAATATTGACTAGTGGCCGTTAATCTTTAGCCTAGCAAATGAAGTATAAGTCACGCTGTGGTGTAATATATTTGCGCGTGAATAGTTTACACAAAAGCATATTGTGCTTCAGGTACGTGATAAGCGATTTAAGCGTCTTGAGTTTCAGCAGTGCCGTTCTATGGCGGTAATTACTTAAATCTGTTATTTTGTCTTTCTTCGGTTTATAAATGACAAATCACTCTTTTTCAAATTAATATAATACAACGAAGAGTATGTTCTACCGGTAATGTAAAAGCTAGAACGGTAGCAAATACGATTACCTTCTATTTAATTTTATTGTTTTTCGTCCGTAACTCCAATTCCATATCGTGTTTGCATATCTTCGTTGCATCTGACAAGTAGCTATGTCTGTTCCGCATCGTATAGTTACAGCTGTAAAATTACTTTACGAAGCAATCTATGCTGCAGGGTATGTAAGGCCGCAATCCTAAACCGCTGATATGTGACTAACGATACTCTGCAAATGTACCGCTATGGTGAGACTTAACTTACAGATAATAAGAAACAGCTGTGCCTGTACTTACACGTACATATACATATTATCTTCCTAGTTTTAGCTAGAACGAAATGTGCGAGACTGTAACACGAGATCTAATTTGTGAAAAGCTGGCGACATAATATTTTCCAGAAAAACGTCCGTTGAATATTTTTAATTGACGCTCAAATAAATTTGAAAGTTAATCTCGATGAAAAATATCGCAAAATGGAACCGCGACGATCGAAACTGTCCAAGACGAATATTTTCAGAAGAATAAGCGAAGGTTTGTCGGATAAGATTCGTGCATTTGAAACAAACAGAAGAGAAGTTCGCTTTTAATCGATACGACACGGTTTCAATTTTGGTTTGGTAGTAAACTCGATGGATCGTGATACGTTAACTTTGAAGCGATCACGATACGAGCAAGAATTTAAAAAATCTCGACAAAGTCGATGCATCGTAACGTCAATTTATCGTTATCCCTCGAGTAAAGTACACGTGTATTTAGTTTAACCTGCGACGTCGATAAATTTTCTATAATTTAGTTATAGGAAAATTAAAATTACCCATTAAAATTACCGATTTCACTCAGCGAAATTGAAGAAATCTTTGATCTCGCAACAGAGGGAACAGAAGGTCGCAGTTTAAATGTTTCACAAGGGTCGTGCCGATCTGCCCTGCGAAAACCGTTGGCACAGAATTCCGCATCTTTACACAAGAAATCTATGCGTTTTCCTTTCTATTTGCGTAACCGTTTGCTTCGGAATAATATTCTACCGCAATATTCTAATATTCTCCAAGTCGAACGTAATATGAAATATTCCTTTGCAAATGGCATGTTTACTATTACTCAAATTAATTTGGAACTCTTATTACCCTTTATGTAACAAGACGCTGAAGACAATTGATACGTACGTACGTATACAGGGTCATTGGTAACTGGTGGTACAAGCGGAAAGGGGGTGATTCTACGCGAAAAAAGAAGTCGAAAATATAGAATACAAATTTTTCGTTTGAGGCTTTGTTTTCGAGAGAATCGTCTTTGAATTTTCGCTCGGTACGCGTGCACTTTATCACGTCTCGTTATAACGGATCTCACTGTAGATCGTTGTTTCGATGGAAAAATTAAAAAAAAAAATTTTTATCCTATATTTTCGATTTCTTTTTTCGCGTAGAATCACCCCCTTTCCGCTTGCACCACCAGTTACCAACCACCCTGTATATCTATAAATTAGAAGGCGAATCCTCGCACCACCGTATCCATCTCTACTCATCAGAAGACGAAAAAATAAATCACTATAGCGTGAGCGAACAGCTGCGAGCACATTACTACTGCTGGCTCGCTATATCCAAAACAAAAAAAGGACAGAGAGAATCCTGAGATCGGCCGTCGTTGAAAATGTTATCATTCCGTAACTGTACTCGACCTTTTTCGCGTACAAAATCTATAATGCCGTCACGTATCGAGCATCTCAGCTTCCAAGGGCTAAGACCTACATCACATCCAGACGAAAATTGGAAGATGTTCTTCAGTTTCGTTGGTGCGAACGGGTGAACATCTCGCTTCAGCTGCAACCCTGACGAAATGTTTCCAAGTCGAATCTACCGACTCTGCTAATCTTTGATCTCGCTCGATCCTCGTTAACGTTTCGCGCAGCTCTGTGCGCCACGCCTCCAGCCATCTTCCTCGCGCTTTCCAAGTTCCCCAATAATATTGCAAGGAAATTAAATCGATAAGAAACGAAACAGGCGCGTGATAGACGTCGGTTTTCAAATTATTTTCGAAGCTATCGCGATAAGTTGATCGTATATGAATAGAAGCACGAGCATCTCGTTCTAGTCGATAAATCCTTTTTAAAGTCAAATTTTCAATTGGACGGTCTCCAAGTGTAGCGCCATACCGATAGAAAGGTAGAACGACCAGGGGAGAAGAGGAATCTGCGAGATCACGGAAGGGGGATATAGCGTAGCGAAGCTGTGGCGGCGAAATTGCGGAGGAGGAAATCGGGATCCCCGAGCGTAGCTGTGATATTACGTAATAAATCATCTGAATTTCGCGGTGTCATACAATATGGACTAGTGCAAGCGAACGACGTCTATACCAATTTTCATTCCGAGCGACATTCGACGTTCCCGTTGTAGTTCCAGTCCTTTCAAGTTATGCTCCCTTACTACTTCTCCAGTGCCTCTACCAGCCTGTCCTCTCAACTATACATATGTATAACCAGCCTGGTCTTCCAACTCACGGTGAAAATTAATTCATCCTACACCATACTGTACCGAGGCGTGCCAGTTCAATTTCAAATTCGATAGTTTCAAAAATTTATAGCCATCGAGGATTTCTGTATCAGAAAGTTCTCGCTTTATCCGATTTAAAAAGGTTGCTTGTTTGCGAACAAATCGTCAAATTGACTTAACTCGCTGAATTGATAGGCACGCGCAACGAAGCAATCGCTTGATTTCGACCTATATACACGTGTATCGCAGTATCAATTTTTATATAGAAGCATATATAATGGTCGTTATCGACAAACTTTATAACGTGCACACGTAAAAATATTTGGAAAAATGTTTTGCGCCTATCGTGTCAGATCATCCTGACCATTGCAATATTAAAAGAGACGGAATGATCGGAATTCCACCCACTCGTATCGGGAAATTCGACCCTTACTTCTATTCGTTTCCAGATAGGATGACCATTTATCCCTCTTTTTTAGTCAAACGGTTAACGAGTCGTTTCGTTAGTTGGTATTAGCGCTCTTTTCAGACTTTGGCCGCGCCATCCCTTTACCTTGATCCGCAAAGGTCGAGTCAGACAACAAGGCGAGAAGAAGTCGGTGCGCTTTGTCCTCCGTGATCTTTATTGAGAAGATGGAAAACGAACAAGTCTCCTAGGAACTTTTTAATTTCCCGATACTTTCGACTATCATTGAAAAATCAATAACTATAAAGAATAACTTCGAGATGCCTTTACGACAGAAATCCTTCGTGATTAAATATTGTTATTTCAATAGTATTGTACTTCTTATTCACAACAGAAGAATATGAAAACGGACCAGGTCACACCTGTAAAACACTTTCGCATTTTAAGATAAGGACTTAATCGTAAAATTAGGGCACATGCGAAACATACTTGCGACGTGCTTTATAGCTGTCAAAGTTGGAACTTTGCGCGATCATTTGATACGAAATGTTAAATCGGTGAAAAAATAAAGAGAATCGTACAATCTCAGGGAAATAGATCGCTACCGTAGTTAGAAAAAGGATTTGCTGACCGTTTTCACCGGTGTACTCCATCGATAAATTTACAAGTATAAACGACGACACACCGGGGAATCGGTATACATCGTACCGTATTTAATTTCGCAGTATGCCGTGTTCTCCCATTTCGAAACGCGTGGCTACGTATTTCGTAATTATGCGAACTGTTATGAATTTCTAAATCAGCGCTTGCCCTTGATCACAACACGATATGCAGGTATATGTACGCTGGGCTGAAAACTCGTGATGCACGAGTCATTACGACAACATTTGGATGTTTCAAAGGAATTACGAACTAATTCGTAACGATAATGCTAGCGATAACGACATGGTATATCAGAGGAAACGCACTTTAATCGGGAGCAAATTCTGGTAGATTTTCGTTTTGACCAGCGGATCGTTAACTCCGATACTTTGCAGCCGCACATAAATTTAATCATACTTACACGCGCGTACTGATATCTGCGTCATACGAACCGAGTAGTGGATTTATACGTGTACGCGGATCGAGTGGCATTTTAACTTTCCCGTGATCCACGAGAGTCGAGCCATTAATTTTCACAGGCGGTTTCCATTAATTTCCATCAATCTGTCAGTAATTTTCGCCAATCAATCACTCTTCCCGCCAACAGATTCGGAATTCTCAGCTAGCGACCTCTCTCTGCATCTATACTCCAGTTCCCCTTCCTTTCCACGCATATAGAAAATGCACATTCCCTTCGATAAACTTCGTTCTCACTCCTTCTAAGGAATTTTTCTTTTTAGAACTGTAACACCACTATCTACGATTTCTCTACTCGAAGCATATGAGTAGATCTGCATGTACTTCGCAGTGGTACTGTGTGTGTACTGTATAAAAACTCTATAATACTATATAGCTATATTTTATAAGTATTTGTATCCGATGACAAATTTGAATCGAAGTTTTCTAAACGCGTAAATCCAATGTTTGCGTTCCATAAGGCACACTCCTCTATGTCGTATTACATTTTGCGTCTAAAGCTGAAATCCGCTTTCGTTCGGAAACGAAACGCAGAAACTCGGGACGTCGACTTCATTCAACCGGCATGTTCGTACTAGCCGCGCCAGTCAAGCTTCAAAGATTCACGCAACGACTCTTCGAGCGACGTGCGAATGTCCTTTATCGTATCGAAGTATCGGATATCGAAATGTTTAACGATGTCCTGAATAACTTTAAAAAAAAAGCCTGGCCTCCCTTTCGGCTACAATTTCGTCTGGCACGCTTCGTTGCGATGACTTATCTCTTTTGGACGGTCTAGCTGATATTATATGAAACTTATGAACACTGTCTTGGCTCTCCTATTCACCACTTCTGCCAGCACATATATAACGGCGTATTCCGTGGCGGTTCCGAAGAGGGAAGGCCTCAAACTCGACCGAGATAAAGTTAAAATTAACTCTTCAACGTCGATACCGAGAGAGCCTTCGGAAGTTGCTAAGTAGTTTTGAGACGACGCGACGCGACGCCGCGCTACTCTGCGTTCCCATCCTCACCGATCCTCACCGCTTCCAGAAAACACTTGCATCCTACCGATCTGTCGAATACCTGCTCGAATTTTCGATCCTCTTTCGTGATCCGGGGAAATTCGTGTGCTGTACGGAAACGCGCCAACTGCTTCTTAAGTGTAACAGCGAAACACGAGTAATCGAATTAACTAATTACCGTCGTTAAATCGATGAAACGATCGATGAACGCCCATTGAAAGAAAACCAATTAAATCGAGAACGAGAGACCATCGTCCGGACGGTGAAAAAGTTCGATTCACGCGGCATGACCGATATTGGAAGAGCTTCAAAACGGAGACCAGAAAGGATATCCGATAGCAAGGAAGTCTCACCGCAAAGAAAAACTACGGCAGCCTGCCAACGATGAATCTTCTCTTGGTACTCTCGTTTCGTGCCTTTACTTCGTCCCTTCTTATTTCCTCCGAACATTCTTGCAGACCTTGGACTCTCCGCCTTCTCCACGTACGGTCACGTGACACGTAACACAACCCTGTTCCATCTTTCTCCTCCTAATCCCTCGGCAGTCGTTCGATTCGCCGAGAATGAGGGATCTTGTGTGTGGCTCGACAGAAGATCGATAAAGTGGTCGGTCCTTTAACAAAAAGATAGCCCCTCTCGATCTTCCATGCTAGAACCATCTCGTCCGACTATGTATTTACACGGTTGCCTCTTCTCGCTACTCTCTTGTCCGTCTCTGTATATACGCTATTATACACGTTACATCGAATTTCTGCCTTCGAGCATCGCGCAGAAACACCTCGTTAAATTCTAGACAGAGTCTTGTGAAATTTAATACCGAGTCTTTTGCGTCGATAAAGCCAGCTCTCATTCCAAGGTACGCTCGTGTGCACCAACGATACGCGCAATCGATTTCATTCGATATCGAAACGGAACTTAAGCAATAGTATTTGTGTCAACCCGGTACATCCGTATCATTAACGATGTCGAAAAGTCGCACGACGATCCGTTCGCTTTTACACACGCGCCGAAGGAAAGGAACGAACGACGAGCAAAAGACAATGTCACGAGACCGGCCAACGGTAAATTATTCCGCACTGTCGACAGAAAACCGTTTCAAATTGACAAATGGACGAAGCCGCGTACTCGTTCGCTGGCCCAACTACCCTGTTTCTCTTAATTCTTCGTATGCACATTCTCCATTCTGGCATACCAATGAAAAATACGCATCATCCAATTGGCTGCCGCGTATGTTAACGCGATCGCGATCCTATGACATTTGCATTCAAAATCTGATGTACATCAAAAAGGATATATCGTTGGACGAAACTTTCCATTTAGAATATTTGTACTAATTCTATGTACATATTCTCACGGTGCAACGAGAAACCATTACGCGTAGAACGTAAGCGTCGCCATGAAGATTCGATGCTTATCAACATGTGCAATTCTGAGATTGGATGTTCCGGTTCTTCGAGGGAGTCGAATATAAAATTTCACGAGTTGGACCGACTCCCTTGGCAAAAGTAGCTGGACAACCAATGTCCCGTACTCCTCGTGTTTTTCGCTCTTCCCCAGCTTTTCACGATGTAATTTTTCCTTTCGCCGATACGCAACATCGCTTTCAGCAGCCGCTGCCTCTTAAATTGTTTACAAGCATGTACGAGATATTTTTCGAAACCAAGGGAGGAACAAAAACTAGCATCCAGCGTGTACATAACGTCACATGCACGCGTCCGCGCGTAGCCAGCCTGCTTACAACCAGCGTGTCGACTCGAATACAGCAACGGGGGTACATTTTGCCGCAAAAGCGACAAGAGCCGAGGGGCTGGAACCCGGCCGCATACATAGACCTGCTAACAATAAAGCTGGTGCCAGGGTTCCTGCTACTACCGGCCATTGCCGGTCACTCACTCTATACAGAGCATTCGTGGATTTGCTATTATCGTCGGTATTGCCACTGCGGTTGCTGCACCGTTAGACCACCGACGTACGCCAATCGATCTGCTGGAGTTATCCATTCTCACCTTTCTGCGCGATTTAAATACCTTCGATATAATTTAGAATCACACGGTTATCGTATTGGATCGTGTTATCTCGTCCGTTCGTTGACCGATGTACATTTTTAGCCGGCCAAAAGCCAAATGAAAATGGACGCGCGAAGTAAAAATAAATGGGCCACGATGTAGTTTTGTCGTCGATTATTAAAAGACCGAGGAAGCGAACATTTTTCGTTGCTGGGATACACGAGAAAGCTCGATGGTAAAAGATATCGCTTTTACTAGAAACTCGATACGATCTATCCTGCTACTTCATAGGCCTCGTATCGTATGTCACAATTAATATGACCGGAAAAAAGCACCAAGGTTCGAAATAAGGACAAACCCAACACTACGGTATCTAAAGCTATTGATTGTACTTTCGAGTTTCCTCTTTGACTTTTTTAACGATGTTCGGTTTTTACTCGTAGCCGTCAAAGTTTCCAACTTGAACAAGGTCGTCTGAGTAAAGTAAGAAGATATTCACGGCAAGCTTCCTAGTAACGGAGCTTTACGCCGCTCAACTGCGGCGTTCGTTACAACATCGTACAGTGCTACAGTATCGTGACAGCGTGGCGCGCCTCTCGTCGAAATTCGCACGTATACTCGTATCGTGAGTGAAAGCGCGATGCGAAGACGCAAAGCGAAGATCAAGCTTCGTCGTCACCAAGAGCGCGACTTGGCTAGAGGAATATCCTGCGGATATTGGCGTGCCTTTCTCTCGCCGACAGAATATCGATAGCAGTGCTTCGATAGTTGTTTGCTCGTTTGCGATGCCCGGCCCGTAACCGTACGATATCGACAGGAAATCGTCGTTACCTCTAAATTCTCCATGGAATGGTAAACGAACAGACAAGCTACATATCTTTCATACAGACCAAACTACTCTTGGGATTTATACAAACCTCGCACAACTTTATCCGCGCATGAGTCGGCGAGTCGAGTTTCTCTTTGATTCGTGATTCGATGCGTGGAATACTTCAGCGGAAAGGTATGGAATTACAAGAGAAACGATATTAGCAACATTTCAGCATCGTTCTTTGTTGCGAATGTCATTTCGCGTACCTACCGCTCGTTAACAAGGATATAAAAGCTCATTGATCATAGAAGATTTTACGTTTCAAATATCTGCATAATTAAATTCTCATTCCAACGATTGAATTTCGTTTTATAAATTTACCGTAAATCTACTGGGGTTTCGTAAATGCGATACTAACAATAAGCTGATTATCGTACCAGCGAGAACCGAACTTGCCACGTCAGTATTATACACTCCCCACGTCCCCACGATCTCCGATAATTGTCCTTATTTACTTTTCTTGTGATATTTATTCCCGTTCTACTCTTGCATTCGTTATCTGTATCAATATTCCAAGCACGAGTTCGTATCGATTGTTTACCGATGAGAAACAGAGAAGCAGAAAAACTTAATAGCGAAATTTCGTTAGGCGAAGGTATCGTAAAGCTAAGTGGTGCACGCCTCGGACGAGTCTGGCATTAGCAACGAAAATCAGCTTGATTCTAACTAGCTTTATCCAACTTCCAGGAAACGGTCAGCAACCGTAAACGCATGAAACGAGTAAATTAAAATTGATTGTTAGTTCTTTATAATCCGAACGACTGAAAAACGGCATAGACCCGAAAAAACGAAGCTGAACTGTGGCAGATAAAAACTTGATTACGATCCAACGATTTGCCTAAATGAGCCAATAATTGCCATCCCAGTGAATATATGGACGTCCGCTTCTCCTACAAAACCTAGATCTCAGATTCTGGGATTTGGATAACGCCGAAGTTAGGACTAATTGTAAGGGAAAAAGACGATTCTCGGTTGGACGAAACGAAAGGTAAAAAGATAATCTCTGCTTATCCGTTTGCCTATCGTTATCGTTCGAGAAAAGACCGGTCGAACGATCTTTTTCTACCATATTTTCTTTTTCTTTTTCTATTCGCCTTCCAAACTTGGATAAGAGGTAAATTAAAATAAATTTCACAGCAACAGAGTGGAACGATTTGTAGGTGGCTAAAAGCCGTGTAACGAACGTTTATGTTCGTTTTCAAAGCTCGATTACGTCTACGCTCGATGAAACGTAAATAGAAAAGACTCTGAATCTACTGTACGTTCGCGTTTATCAGAGATCTACTTTCTTGGGCACGTTTTACCCAGCAGTATCGTTACGCTAAGGGTTACCGTGGTAATACAGCTTTATTATTCGTACAATATAGAAACGCATTAGTGGAAGCGGTAAAGAGGACTCGCTACTAAAAACAGCTGTGCTCTTTCTCTCTCGTTCGACCCCTTCTTTAGATATAGAGAACCACGTACTGTTCCCCGCAATTGAGCCTTGCACCACGAAGAACAGAGAAAAGAAGCGGGAAGATAAAGAATGCTTGAGGGAGGTAGTTCGTCTACTCGCCATAATCGAGGTAAAGAAGGAGCGGTTGAATACCAGAGAGTGGCTTGACATACGTCCTCGTGCGATTGTTTTGTACAAGACCACTACGTACGTTCGCCTTTGGCGGTTCTTCTCTCTGCTGGTCAGAACGACGAATATTCTCTCTCGTCTCTTAGCCGCACCTGTGAACGAAACGTATGATAGCGCACGATAAAACCGCTTCCTTTTTCGTAACGCTTATTCATTCCGTTGGCCACGAAAAGAGAAAGATTCTTCTCATTCGCCGCCGTGTATTTTACGGCGAACCACGATATATTTCATCTTTATCGGAATTTTCCTTCCCGGTCCTTTCGGCCTGTTTTCGTCGAATTGCTCGCACCAATGAGAGTTTCACATTCCAAAGGAAACCAACAAAAAGATTGGTATCGACGATAGTAACGACCGACGATAATACAGAAGCCGTGGCGGAAGCTTTGAAAGCAACGAGTGGAATCGATCGCCCCTCTCCTCCCCCTAGGCGATTTTTATTCAGCCGATCAACGCATTTGCACTTCGCAACCTGGGAAATGTAATCAATTATTTAAACGCTGCAGTTGATGGCCAAGCTATCATTGTCGTATCTTCGTTTAACATTTAGCTTATTTCTCCCAGTTAGGCGAATCCGTTCGAGCTGCTCCTTTCTATTCTATTCTTCTCTTTCGACCCATTTAGCCCATTCGCACCATGTAGCACGGAAGCGCAATTAGACCGCGTCGGAGGAAGGAAATGGTGAGATGGCGGAGAAGTACGATGACGAAGCAACGAGGAAACAAAAAGCGAAACACGAACATAGATTAATATAACCTGACGGTGCATTTTTCTCAGACTCTCTAGTTGGCGAAAAATCAACGCGATATCAGTCTAAAAATAGTTGATATCGTCTACCATTGAAATAAATTTCGCTTACGATCGGCACTACGTTGCTCCTTTTCGTCGTCAACGTTTCGATCAACTCCGAAGATCCATCTACTGCTTTCGTTTCTCGTTCTATTAACACGTCGAGATTCGAGATGCAGCTGCAAAAGCAGTCTCAGAAGGAAAGCGAAGTAACGCCGAAAGAGAACGATGATAGAACGATGAGAAAAGAGTGCGATAGCGTAACAATGAAATAACCGTAACAACGAAAGGGAGATTTGCTAAGATGTTGATTTCTCTATAGGATACGCAAGAATATACTTCGTTAAAGAGCAACGTTAAAACGAGCAGCAAATAAACATTGGCTAGAAGCTGTATCTTCTTATTTAATATACGGCACTTACTCACGCATGTAATCATCCTGTTAGTCGAGACGCTGGCTTCCTTTTTGAAGAAAATTACTCGCAAAGGAGTATGTAAAGAAGGAGGATGAAGGGTTTCAAGTTTGGTTGCGACTGTGAGATAACGTAGTGCAGAGAGGCAGTATAAAATTAAACCGGAATTCATGGAAACAGGCGAGTACGGATAAAAGAGAAAACGGAGAAAAATCAACAGTGGCCAAGAGTTTGTGTTCTCCGGTATCTGAAACGGAGGATGCGTTCACGAGATGCATGTATGCGGGCCACGAAACAAAAAAGGGCTTTCAGACGATTCGCGGCTCCATTCATCCGCGATGCTCCGCGTTGCACTCCGTTGCACCGTGAAACAATGCGCCCGTCCATTTACCGAATGAAAACACGGACCGTAGACGTAGACGGAAATGCGCGTCGCCTTGCAACGAGCAACGAGCAACCGGGCGCCTATCGCAAACTGTTATCGTACCTGGAATAGAGTTCTATATAAAGTCCCTAACAGGATGAAGTCTAGGGGGATGCGAGTCGCGTACGCCTACACTTCTACGCATACGTTCCCTTATCGATGTCCCGGTTAATCCTCATACGTCTCGTATATAATACAACAACACCGGTACAACTGGGACTTCGATACGATCTTGCCGAGTATCGCGTCACCTGCTCGATCGATTGGGTGAAACTCCGAGAACACTATATTCCTGTGTTGTTTACCAAACTCTCGCGCACCATGGACGAACGAAATTAAACACGCAGAATTATTTACCATCGATGGTCGACGAAATCGCAGTGCGAAATCAAAGCGTTCCGATTATTATTAACACGTCGTATCATACGTGCGAGGTTTCTAATAAATTTTATGTACGGATAAATATTTAAACGCGGAAAATAACCACTATATCTACGTGTACGCGTACCTACGTCTACAAATACGCGTCCATCGATGTTTCCGCGTTATTCGTTATTGCAAACAAACACTTGCGGTGGCGGAACGCGATTTACACCGAACAGAGATTGATTTATCTGAAAACTGGCTCATGAACGTTCTATGTACATACATTTAAATTCATTGTCACTCGCTATTCGATAATCACACTGTACCGCTATATACCGCATTATCTACCTCACCAAATTCGCGTCAATTACTAAAAATCTCTCGTCAGTGATCGATTAGTCACGTATCGGAAGGGGAAATACCGCGCTCCTCGATACACAGAGATTCGTTCGTTGTTTTGAAAATACATATTTTACTATCTCGATCAGTGGCGCGATTGCGTCTATAATATGATGCGTATGTAATTGGCTTTGCATTTATCGTGATATCGTTTTGATATACGTATGTGGTATAGCGTATATTTACGTATTGCGTACACAAGTATAGTTTTGAAACATTTTTTACGAATTTGCGTTCCTGCTGATAAAGTGCGGGATTTTCTGTTGACGATATAACGCGAGTATCATGTCGCATGGAAAGCGATCGATTGTTACTAATAGGTTCAATATCCGTCAACGAGTCGCATTTAGAACAAGGATCGACTCTATGGAAGCTTCGAGTACGCTACTTGTTGCTCAAGAGTTTACCCGTTTCACGCGAGTATATACCAAACCAGTCTCGTTCCGCAGCAGGATATCATTCTGTATCTTTCAAGCTGACAGAAAAGTTAACTGGTGCAAGTCGAAGGTCGATTCTCCTGTTGAAACAATGTTTGTGAAATTCGTGGAACAGATGGACAATTCGAATCGGTGTATTTCGTAAAAAGAGCCAACGATGGGAAAAGGGAAAGAACGCTTTCGCTTGAAATGGTCGATAAGAAGTTTCTCCAGTTTCTGTCGGCGCTCTACCTCATTTTCATTGTCTCTGGTTTCTACCAGAAGCCAGCAACAGAAAAAACGCCAACGCCTAATTGCTAGTTGAAAGCATTCAAAATATATGACAGAACGATGTAATACCTCAAACGAAATGTTAAAAGATCTGAATTATCGATTAAGCGTTGAGTGGTACGTTTAGAAAAATGGCCGAAATCTTTTTCGATAAATTCGCACAACGAAACGGTACGCGGTTTACAACGCGAACAAGTGCAACAGAAATCTCTCTGTAAAACTGTCGGCTAAAAGTTCACAGAAATTCGGGGGGAACACGCGATTCCATGTTCAACGATATACCGATCTGTTTCCAGCGATCGGGCAACGGAAACACTGTCTTCTCAACGCCAAGCAATCCTTGTTTCCAGCGTAACAATCAAAGAATTTTATCAATAGAAACTGCTCTGCCGGTTCTTGCTTCGCGATGAATACGTTGCCAATTAAATTTCGAAAAACGCTCGAGGTTATTGATATTATCAGGTGTTCCGTTTCAGGGCACGTGCATTTCAGTAATTCATTTGCAGCAATTGCATTCATCCCGTGCGCGTATCCATCCAATTAGCATTTCGAATTCGGTTTTAATTTTCAATTTCAGCTTCTCATCTTCGATTTTACGTGGTAAAATCGAATGGTTGATATTTTGAAACGAGAAGGAAGGATTGATGATGGAGAAGAAATTAGTTCCGCTTGCCATCAGTTGGCAATATTTTGCCGCAGCTGTTTAACAGCAGCTCGTTTATGTATCTCTATTGTTCGATAGCATATTTGTTATCAAGGTGCAGTTTTGTACTTTTCGTGTACTTCGACGACTTGTTTCGATAGTTTTGTCGTCCCAGTGGAAGACCCTCGTAATAAAAGGAGCGAGCTCTGGGACATCGATCGGTGAGCTAACACGACACGGCGCGGCACGGCGCATCGAAACTCGCTCCTCTTGTTGTTTTCGTCCGCTGTATGTACCGTTCATATACGGTGCGAACGTATTCCCTGAGGTAAGCATCTACGTACCGAATGGCGTTTCACAGCTAGTTTAACGTTCTCGAATGGCAACGAGCTAAATGGGATATCGCGCGAACAGATTTTGGATGTACGAAACTATTTTTCTATTCGCGAAACCGTAATTCAATCTCTCTCGATATATGTTCCTTTTTCTTTTCTCTTTTTTCGTGTTTCGGGGAAAAACAATCTGCTCGCTTTAACGGGCATTTATCATCCTAGACGTAGAACGTAACAGATCGCAATCCGATCTGACTCTCCAAATAATCGAAAAAGGCATTTCGTTCAGAGGTTTAACACTGAAATTTCTTTCGGGGGTGATGACTCTTCTCTCGGGAAATAACCAGGAAAGATAGTGACACC
Organism: Bombus bifarius; assembly: GCF_011952205.1. NCBI lineage: Eukaryota > Metazoa > Arthropoda > Insecta > Hymenoptera > Apidae > Bombus > Bombus bifarius. The sequence goes on from NW_022884396.1 coordinate 57,165, forward strand.
AGATTGCTGGAAGAAAACAACGTGACAGGAAAAGAGAAACACAACGTGGTCCCGCTAGGAAACAAGAGTCTCGGCGCGGGTGCGTAGGCGATCTCAACGGTATCGATTATGCAAATCATGATTGCCTCTGTTTGGTCTCTCGGCGCGAAAAGTAGGCGAGTACGAGTGAAATCGACGGCGTGTAAAGTCGAGTCAATTCGCCAAGCGGTTGAATATAAACGAGAGCAACTTTGACAGGGGTAAGTAGAATCAACGTATGTTTGCCGGCTATCTCAAGAAATTGCAGGGAAAACAACACGAAGATATCCGTCTCTCTTTCTCGTAAAGCGGAAACCCTCGAGAATTCACCGCGATCAATTTAACAAAATTAATATCGCCTGATCGCTTTTAATTCGATTGATATTTTAATTTCGTATTAGAAGACTCGTTGGTAGTTAGCCGCCTTCGATTGAATCTCATTGGCCGCATCGGATCGTTTATCGTCGCCGCAAATCCGCGGAGAATTAATTTACCGATGGTAGAATATGAAAATCTTTCGAACTATCTATCTTATCGGATCTTGCAGAGTCCAAAAATATTAGGAGTCTCGATATATCCGGAACGCAATATTCCAGCTTTTTCTCTCTCTCACTCTCTCTCTCTCTCTCTCCTTTTCTTCCTCGTTATCTTTCCCCGTTGAACGGATACATCAAGAATCCGTGGAATCTCGTCTGTATGCAGGAACAGGATCGGCGTTATTATGTGATACAATGCGCCGACGAGTATATCGCCGATCAAACAAATACCAGAGTCTTCCTTTGAATTGATATTACCATCATGGTGTATCTTCTCGTTACGATGGATCATAATTGAAAATCTCTAGTCTGACGCGGCTCAGGCAGGTATTTGGTCAAATATTATACTAAGGTCGTTCTCGGTACAATGAAATTACAAAAGTTCGATGTTAATCCCGTCAAAAGTGCGAATGGTGATCGATGCTTTCTCGAGTCGCGATGGCGAGCGAAATTTTCCGCGTGAAAAAAGCTGCAAATTCGAGAGAGAGAGAGAGAGAGAGAGAGAGAGAGAGAGAGAGAGAGAGTGTGTGTTCGACAAGTTTCTGTATTTCAAGCGAGTCAAACGAGTCAAGCGAGTCTCCCGAGTCCCGATACAGCAGTTGGTATTACCATTGCACGAGATACGAGATGGAAAAAGCTGACAGGGAGCGGCGAGAGGGCGAACGGCCAAGAGAAGTTCGAAAAATAAGAACAATCGAGGAAAAGCCAGTGGTTCTGTAACTAATGGCGGAATAGCTGGGGCCTGCGAGGCAAAAGTGCCGCTCGTTGCTGCTGCACGGGATGCCACAAATTCTGTCCGTTGCCCATAAAGCCGGAGAAATGGGAGCGCGGCCAAAACAATCGTCCGACGTATCCCGTAGGACACTGCGCCATTTCCGCATCCTCTGCCGTTCTCTGCGGTGTGCCGTTCTTTTCTACGCTCGAGAACCTGACCATACCTTTCTTACATGTCCACGCTTTTCTGCTTTTTACCGCCTTTCTCCCTATTTTCGAAACGAGACCGCCACGCGGCAGACCCTACATCGAAACAGCAAACACTAGACCTGAATAGAATGGCGAAATGAAACATACCGTGTTGATGAAACTGCGATATTTACGACGACCAAATCGTCGAACAGCGAATGATCGATGCTCGTTAATTCTCGTAAAATTAAATCTAACTTTTCACCATGACAGAGCGATTCTACGTCGATCTCGCGGCGAATTTCCAAACACGGGTCTTGCATTCGTTGGGTTTCCGATACGACGAGCAAAAACGTAGAGTAATAAAAAAAGACACACGATTTGCGACGTTAGTCGATTCGTACGCTTCAAAACGAATCGATGTTAGCTGGACGATGCGAAACTTCCGTCGACCAAACTTTTTTCAACTAATTATCGGTGAAAACGGTTGCCATCGAAAAAAGGTAATATTTTGTCCAGCTTGTGGAAAACCCTTACGTCGCTCGTACTAGACATCTTGTTTTTCTCTCTAGCGAACATAATTCACGAGCATCTGTGTTCGTTGAAAATTCATGAGGATCAAAGTTCAGCCGCGTACTACTAGGGACTGGATTTAATTATTGACCTCCCGAAGTTGTCCGTGCTCGGAACTTGGCGCAAATTTCCAGCGATGGTTCTCTTTGTGCTCGACATTCCGAGCTCGACCTCGGAACCTCGTCGATTCCATTCTGTCGCTACCATTTACCGCCACCAACGCTTCGTTCAGAATCGACGCGTCGCTCGAAAAAAAGGTCTTCCTACGTATGTGCGCGACACTTTCGCTCGAATAAAAGGTAGCGCGATGCCTACAGCAAAGTACAAAGGAGAAACCTTACTGGAATGGGGGTTGTCTGTGAATTTTGGACGTTGGCCAAGCTAGTTATCTGCGGCTGGCGACCGACGCCCGGCGATCGGCGCCGCGGCGACCACGACGAACGGGTGTGAACGGACGGGGGGACGAACCGGGAAAAGACGACGACACCAGGTTGGCTTACCCTGCACGAAGACAGAGACAGGGATAGGATTAAGCCATCGGTAGAAGAGATAATATCGGCCATCGCAACTTCTCTTTGAACTATTCTGACCTACCATCGCCATAGAGCAATTCCTTTCCTCTTGCCAGATCTAGTACCGAAGCCGATGCTAACTATAAGTACGGCATGGCAAACTCCTCGTGGCGCAGTTAAGGTTAAATGCAACCCCTGCTCCCTTTTCGCTTCTCTCCGTAAGCTGATCCACCTTGCTCGAGGTACTCGGTAACGAGTCAGGGAGGGTAAACCATTGAAATTGGTCAACACGAGGTTAAGTTCGACGTCCCGGCCAATAAACTCGGTCTCGTTGATTAAATTGTTCGTGCCGACGGATTCCGCTTCGAGATTCACCGACGAAGGTCGCAATTGAGATCGTCGCAGTCAGATACGTGATACCTACTGTCCTGTCTCGTTCCAACTTAACCGAAACGCGTCCGAAACCGTTCGACCGAATTTCAATGCAGTCGGGTTCGTCCAGGTTCCGTATGCCGTTCAGTTTCTTTCACGACGATTTGTTACGGTCAAAGGAAGGAGATAATTGCTTTATAGAAAATTGATTTCAGCTTGGAAGATCTTGGTCGAGGTAACGTGGCAATGATCGAGCGAATGCCTCCGTTCTAGAGAACACGGTAGGTACAAATTCAGGCAGCAGCTACATTAAGTTCCATCGGTTAACGGACGAACAAGAAAATTAACGCCAACATGGTTATTCGCCCTGTCCGTCGTTCTCGTTCGCAGGGCAAACGAGCCTCTCTCGACGGCACGACAGGAAAGTCCAATTGAATTTTTGTCCGGAAATTTTCCCAGGATTTCGTATCCGTGAGGCAATTATCGTGTAAAAGACCATAACGTTCAAGCCCAAAGTGCTGAATATATTTGTAAATGGACGAGCACGCCAAAGCACCGGATATTTGGGGGATAATGTAGGATGAAAGGGGATGAAGAGGAATGAAATGGGATACGAAGCGCAAGCAAATGATTTTCCCGCCAGTATTTACCAAAGTTATTTGATTCTCATTCTCGGGGCTTCCTAAATTTGTATTCGCAATCCTAGTAACCATCTCCACCATGATACCGTTCCCGCTAATACGCGATCGACTTCTCAAAAGTTAACGTCCTGGCTGATAAATGGGCTGAATCTCGATCGCGAAAGATTGTATTTCATGGAACAGCCGCAACGACAATCTTGAATAAACGCGAACATAGCGGAAAAATAAAAATTCCTCTATCGATGGTATACGATGCCCGAGGCATAAGATCGTGCACACGCCACGATAAATCTATCGCGCGGTGGCATAAAACAAAAATTTGTCACCCTGGTATGCCACGGATCCACCAGACACGTCCAAAATAAATCGTGGAAATTTACGATTCTATCGGCGCGTTTCGCTGGTATTTTGAAGGGAAGTTGGCCCGCGGAACGTTTCGCGAGGATTCCGGTTAGTTGAATAGGAACCAGCGCGGTGGAGCGAGCGGTGTTTCCTCTCGGTCGAAAAACGCAATCTTAACGCGAGCCGGTTCTTCACCGGAGAAGATTTACGCTCGCAGCTCATTGCCGATGTCGAAAGTTTCTCCTTCCGGCCGTGACGGAACTTTTGCAATTGCGGACGCTATTCAAGTTTCTCGGCATTTTTTTCTCCCAATAGCCGCTAGCTACGCGTTAACTCGCGCCCACCTACGGACTAATGCCGTACCGCACCGCGGCAAAATCGCGCGGCTCAACTCCCTGAATTTACTGGAAAACTTGCTTACGGTAACCAACCTCGACTCGTTCCTCGCCCTTTTCAACTCTCACTCCCATTCAACTCAACCGCCACCGTACTCCGCTTCGCTCTACCTACCGCTTCCTACCAGCAATAACACCGACATTTTTTAATCCTTCCACTAGAAGCGTTGAACCTGGTTCGCAAGATTTCTCTTCTATCCAGTCTCGAGCGTGTTTTTCAAGACGAGAATTGTTTACGCGATAGAACCGTTTCGTACGAAACGTTTGTAATCTTTGCCGCCAAAGCGGGAAGGAAAACGAAAAGGTGAGAGACAGATGTCGTTTAAAATTTTATCTCGAGTGCAATTCTCTCAAGCGAACGAACACACGGCTTTAAAAAATCACCGATGAATAAGAAACTGATTCAACTTTGAAAACGTATCGCGCGTATTTCGTTTCGCTTTGAGTGGACAAATTTCAGGAAATACGTTTCGTTGAAATTTTTTAAAGCAATAACCGAACGAATTGGAAACCGCGAGAATAAAACAAATCGAGTTGAAATTCACGCTTGCATCCCGCCCCAACCAGTTGCGGTGTGTGTTGAAGAAAAATATCACGTAATGGTAGTAAAATGCTCGTAAAATGCCGAATCATTAATATCGTTTTCGGTTTGATCGTTTTCACATGGAGTTTGTAATTCTCATCATTTCGTGTTGAAACGAGGGATTCGCCAACACAATGAAAACAAAGGTTGATTAAATGTAATAAAGGTTAATCAACGCGTGGATAAATAGATGGTAATTGGAAACAGTTTATCGAGGTTCAATTGATACATAGCAACAAAGAATTTATTACGATAACTGGACACGTTGCTTGCCAAACGAACAGATTAAAGATAGAGTATCGCGGAGTGTATCGTCGATACTTGTAGCGTACGTTGGTAGATAGATTTAAATTACCACATCGTTATGTCAAACTTTAATCACGACAGAAACTCGTATCAAAGTCTTCTGCAGCGATCCACGTACCTCTCACTATACGCTACTTTCCCATGATTGATACTCAAATTTATTACCGCATTATATATTTCTGGTTCATAGCGATGGACGTAAATTAAACTAACCGCTAAAAGCTGCAAACTTTAGCAGCGAGACATTTACGAGTAAGACGAGACTCGACTGTTAAGTCGAATTTCTTTCATGAAAACGTTATTAAAACGTGATTTCGTTTCCAGTATAGAGAGGATATAGAGAGTATCTAGTACAGTGGAATTCGTGTAGATTGGGAATTATCCTAACTGCAGATAATCACTTCCAGACTCTAGTAACACGACTCAAACTTCAAGCGCGATGATTAAAATTGTTAAACGAGTCCGACAAGGGATGTTCGAACACGACGCTGTAACTTAAATTCGATGAAAGCAAACATTTCGATTATCGTGGTTGCAAATGAACAAACATCGAATATACAGGCAATTGCAGAGTTACAGGAGCGCGATATTTAATTGTTTATCGACTAACACGTTCCTCGTTACCTAGTAGCTCGTTATAAATCGCCGAGTTGTATTTGTACAGACGAAATTTCACAGAATGTTTTGCAATCGAACATTTGTAATTATAACAAGTGCTTCGGTTCTCGCAAGCCAAAAATATATACGTAAACCACTGCTCGAATGGTCGATTCTTTTCACGAGACGCGCGAATTTCGTAGATTCCAAGAACGGTATCGTTACGATCACTATCGAATATCGATAGATTGGGCAAAAGGGATACTGATACTACGTTTACGAAAGGCTCGTATCGTGCAATGAAAGAGGCATCGTAGCGCGGCACGTACCGAGCCTCGATTGCTCGAGTTTCATTTAAATTAAGCAGGCCATTAGGCTGTAAACAGCATCGTTAAACGTCGATTATCGGCCACTGCTTCGAGCTAGATAACGCGGGAATAATGAAGCCTGGGGTAAGATCAACCCATTGTCTAACCCCTCTCCTCCTCACGAGACGCGTAACACGCGAATCCGACTGTTTTTTTTATTTCGTGAATATTCTACTTAATAATTAATAATTCTAATGTATGTACATAAATTTTAAGTACTCAGATACTTACATTTCTTCTGTAACTCGTTTCACGGGGCTCGTGTTCACGTAATGTTCCCATCTTTCGATCTTACATCGCGGCTCTATGACTTTTTCATCGGTTAAAACGTTATCTTTCTTCGCGTTATACAGGGTGGTTGGTAACTTGTGGTACAAGCAGAAAGGGGGTGATTCTACGCGAAAAAAGAAGTCGAAAATGTAGAATAAAAATTTTCTTTTTAATTTTCTTTTTAATTTTTCCATCGAAACAACGATCTACAGTGAGATCCGTTATAACGTACCGCACGCGTACCGAGCGAAAATTCAAAGTCGATTTTCTCGAAAACAAAGCCTCGAACGAAAAATTTTTATTCTATATTTTCGACTTCCTTTTTCGCGTAGAATCACCCTCTTTCCGCTTGTACCACCAGTTACCAACCACCCTGTATATTTTATACGCATATGTAAAAATGTATATATAATACTCGAAGTAGATTGTTAATTTTTCATTCATTCCGCTTTGATTCGCTACGTTCACGCGTACGTATAAAGATGGAATAAATTTTTCGCGATTGCACGCCAGTCGTCGAAATCTGTCATCGTTTCTTTCTGATCGGAACTAAATTTGTTATCGGATGCTCGATGATTCGAAAACTAGGCTAACCTCGTCTGCGCGTCATCGGGAAATCGATAAATTTTCCCGAGTTAAGACCTTAATAATCACCATCGACCGAACAGCAGCAACAGTATAAATTCACGCGCGAACTCCCGTTCTCGCTAGTTAGCTGAAGTTCGCAGACTACGCGTTTCTAGAAAAAGCGCGCTCGCGTCGAAGGAAAAACGTTGCAGAAAATGCATATCGTGTTCCGTTCGACTCTTTCCGCGACGTTCTTCCAAATCGTAAAGTTTATTCCATTAACGAAAGAAAAGTTGAGAAATCTCATTCTCCTACGTAATCATTCTTCATTCACGACGCGATAGCTGTTCGTTTCCGAATTGAAATCGAGTTGAAACTCGCTGTTAAAAAAGACAATGGAACGGCTTTATGATACAGCGAACCTTCGTCAATTTTTAGTTTGTTATTTCGTAAATTTCTTTAGTAGATTGGCCTGCAGCTGGGTTTAACGAAAGTTCCTTTATCAGACACCGGTTTTGTTCATTTCCATATTTCCAAATATCGTAAATTCGTATTCCAAAGGTTTCTTGGAATCCAAATGCTCTGTGGTATCGAAGCTAACGATTCTCCGCACTTCGTAGTGCCGAGATTTGATCTGATGATGGACTTCGTCACCTCCGCTTTCCAAGCGTCTATGGACTCGCTCGAAGAGAACGACTCACATTTTAGGAATTAGTTTATCAAGGAACGCGCTGCTCTCGGGCCTGGCTTTTCATATTAATCGAAAATCTGAGAAATGGGAGAAGCGCGAAACATCGAAACACTCGGTAGTTTCTTGTTACATCGCCAGAAATACCTCGTCTCTCGCAACGATCAATTGCAGAAATACTTTGGCTCTCGCAGCGATCAATTCTAGGAATAGTTCGTCTCTCGTAGCGATCAGTTCTCGAAGTCTAGTAATCATAGTTTTTCGCAACCGTCTCTCAAACTCGTACATTTGATCTGAAAATAAGTAGCACTGAGCTCACGGTTCATTAAAGATTACTACTACGACTACACAGTCGATCCAATAGTTATTTCCTACAGTAGTAAGTGCTCTTTCGAGTTAGTTGCCTTTATCAGTCGGCACATCTTCCTGCAGACATCGATAAATCCCGAACCATCGATATTTCATCAACCACGGAAATAAACACTCGGCAACTTTGTCGTCATCCGTAAAACTTCTCAATTGAGGACAGATGAGATGTGATCTGATCGAGAAGATTATTGATTGCAGCAAATCTCTCGGGTATTATATTAAAACTGTCGAAATATTTTAGATCAAAACACTGGTTCCTAAATCTCGTCTCTTAATTTTACAGACCAACGTTTCTACGTTTAATTTTCTAGTCTGCATTCGATCGATTTTACTGCATGATGAATATTAATGCAAACACGTAATTTTCTTCAGAATTGCATTAAAGATACACGAAGCTCATCCGCTACATAATTTTCAAAGCTGAAATAATCGCGTATCGTATTATTTTTTAGCTTCCATGGTCCGGCCGACACGCTATTAAGCTAGGAGCGTAGAATACAGACTAGATCTTTTTTTTTAACTTTATGAGTTGCTAAGAGTTTGTTAATTATTGCAAGAGTTTGTTAACTTTTCATCATAGATGCGCTGAATGATGTTTCTCTTCGCGCAAGAGAAAACTGTGGGGGAAAAGGTTACACGGTGAGGTCGCGAGCACTCTTCTAAAGTACATAGAACAGCAAGAACCCTTCATCGCGATAGCAACACCTTCGCAAAATTCACGTCGACGTCGTTCTCTTTTGCTTGGAACTTGCTTTTTGCTTCAATGATCATCGACCAAATCGAATCCGTAACGATTACAATTGAGTCGCGCGGTACAACAGACTTCGCAGTCGCTGAATTCATAAATTTTTGGGTCTCGCTTGTAAAATCTCCAGCTAATCATGGCTTGAGGGTAACGAAAATGAGACTCGAGAGTTCTCTTATCGTAAAAATCGATTGCTGTCGCGCAATATGTTGCGATAAGAAAAAAAAATCTATCAAGTAATAAAAAAGAAGCGAGGCAAAGCAAGACGAAGCTCGTTTACCATTTCTCTCCAGTTTAAACCGACGACTAAAATTTGTTTATGCAAATTTTAATTGCGACCCAAGGCGTAACTCCTAATTCCGTTGAAATTAATACAAATTGCGTTCTCCCGGCAACTGCTCAGACCTTCCTTCCGTCGCCCCACGTTCTATATGTATAACTTGACTCCCTAACGCCGCGAGGGACATTTATGCAGAGACTTTTCCTTCTTTCGCACCGTTTGCTTCTTTTCCGACAGCCGTGCACCGCCCGTTGTCTCCGGTTTCGCTTCTTGCGAAACCAGCCTTTTCTTTCCTCTTTCGTTTATTCGCGCTAATCTCGCAACTTCTTAGCAAACTCTGAAAGTTCAACTCGATTCAGCTAAATTCAAGATAAACGTTAAGCAAAGTACATTCTAATTGTCCGCGTAAGAGAACACGATTGCAAGGATGTCGATAAAACAGTGAACAATCGAAAGATAAGGTGCTGACCTCGATTTCGATTTCGATTTCAGTTTCGAAACGCGTTTTCAATCGTTGCCACGCTCGTACGTGCATTGAAAACTCTACGGGTCGAAAGCGTCAACAGTACGCGATTCTCTATGTATACGCGTATATGCAGATGCGATGTGCAAGCCACGAGAATTTTTTGACACCGTGCATTTCGTTTTTATCGAAAACGCTTCGTTCGTGATGCGAATTTATTTATTTGAAAAGATTTAAATCGTCGCGAGAAAGTGTCGTTATCGGCGAATCGAAGAACTTTAGATCTCGCGTGGACCGCGTGTTAAGCATTTTAGTTGCACGGTTTAGTGTATTGTTATGGAAAAAGCGGCGGCGTAAAGTGTGTCCATGATCGACGATTTTCAAAGCGACTCGTTATTGTTCGGATCGGGACCAAAATTGTAATAAAGAATGTCGGCCAATAACAACTCCATGTTTACGACAAACACATGTAAAACGTTGTGTATGACGTTTCGCGTTGCAATGGCGATGGATCGCAATGGCCTAACGGACGTAATTTACAATATTCGGTCGGACCGCTTCGTTAAATTGCCTTCATTTCGTGGACAGGCTGTCGTGTTTATCACGTCGATATTAGCATTGTACGAATAATGGCGAATATTCAGAGTGGCTGCGAACGCCGAATCAACATTATCGTTTACTCGATTAAATTCCACGTTTTCGCTACGAATATTCCAACGTTCTGTGTTTGTTTGCGAAAAGGCGGCATGGCAACGGACTTAATTTTTTCCAGGCTGAATCGACTCGATCCTATCGTTTGACTGATCTTCGTAACGTTATCAAGCTGATTTCTCGTTAATAGCGTAACACAAGCGAAACCTCTGAAAAGCAACTCACCCCGATTTTACTTTCCGCTTGTTGCAATTGTTGCATCAATTTCCGCTTATCTTGCTTCGTCATCGAACGAACGATTGTCTCGTCAAATCTTGCCATCGCAACATTTATGACAATTCCGTTCCAATTGCCGCGTCGGTGAACTCGATCGAAAAGCTGACAAAAAATTGTATGTCCAAGCCAGGCAAAACTTTTGTCTCGTTTGTTTAACGCTGTATTTTCGTGGAAGGTTTCGATGCCAGTGACAAATATAAAAATCCAACGATTTATTCGAACAAAAGATACGATGAAAATCAAAATGTTCGCAAAGCCATCTCCTTGCACCTCTGTATGATAATACACGTATCATACGGGAAATAATTTCGTTGACAGACTTGCAGCTCGCGTATAGTGATTTTTCACGCATGCTGTTCCTGCCAACATCCGCGCTCCTGCTATATCCCAGCCTTACTCTCTGCAAACAAAACTGCGTTTATATTCAGATTCAACCTTTTGTAATATTAGCCCACTCCTGCCGCGTTACGCTCACTTTGATCGATCCGATTCATTTCAATCATTTACACCGATATCCCTTCGTTTTTTACATTCTTCTCTGCTTTGCGCAACGAATCCATACGAATTCGGAATAAAATCACGATACAGAGATAGACAGTACCCTACGTCAAAATCGCGATTGTAAATTCGGTACGGCACGTAGCATTTTATCAATATACTTCTTCGATAGAAACTGAATCGGGTTAAGCTATTACATGCGAGTATTTATCTTTTCAGATTTTTAATTCGTTTCAGATTCGCAAGCTACGACGCCACAACGATTTGACGATCGTGCTGTGTGGCGAAGGACTATCGTTGATACGAAAAAGTAACGAGAATCCTATTTTCGACGAACGATACACGCTTCTTTCTCGCGTAAAAGATCGGTGAAATATACCGCGAGCGTATCTCTTGTGTCCTTGGTAAATGACGCGTCTCTCCCTTCTCATCCTCCCACTTATATCCAAAATCGTGTTTCGTTGCTCCGAATGATAACAATCTTTTTCTATCCGGGCGTAGCGTAAATTCGACCGCGATATTTCTTAGAAAAGAAGGCTGTGAATTCAAATTTATCCTTCCACGCCGTCGACCGTTGGTCGCATAAATCTTAGGAACGACTCTAACAGCGAGTCAAGATTTTCCGTAGTGGCAAGTCGTGAAATAAAAAGCCCGCACTTATCGAAATTGCCTGGAGATGATCGCGATCGTACGGCTGGTTCGACGTTACAGCTACTGTACGATATCTACATTCAAACGTTATTAAACGCCACACGTTTATTATTCTCGTTCAAATATCCAGAACCATTTAACGGCAACTCGTAAAACTGCTGTGAATCGGACGAGTATTTAACTTCAACGAGAAGGATTAAGCTAACACAAGAATCAAACGATATCCACTGACTGGCCGATCTCGAAATTTAACAAACAAGTTGTTTCCATCCCTCCTATACCTGCAACAGGGAAAACGACCAGCTCAAAGGACGAGTAACTTTCAATGGACAAACAGGCACGTACGTAGCTGGCGAACAGCGGAACGCGACTCAACGCGATGGTCGATCTATCCCTCCGTAACGTGTATTCGTAGTGTACACTGGTGTACACACAAGCGTCGCTGTTATTGCATGGAAAGACTGAGTTAATACGAACGTTCGGCTCGTCACTGTGTTCGAGGGGTAACACCCTTCCCGTGGATACGGCTCAGTCTGCTTGCACTCTGCATTCGCGGTATTAATAATGTATCGCGAACAATACGCGGAAGAGCAAGATCAACATCGTGGAAAGAAGAGAATCGAAACAGAGCCGTATACCGCTCTATCGCTAGCTGCCGACGCGTTCCGTCTGCATTGTTCGCCGGCTAACGCCGGTGCTTTACGATCGCACGCGTTTCTCCTTGCGAACATTTTGTTTCTACTGCACAAAACCGAAACGTTCGTTCCGATTGTAGTTTCATCTTGCACCCTTCGCGCGATAGTTTCTATCACACACACACATACACACACAAACACAACTCGTACACTTTGCAAATTCACGTCAATTCTTACACCAGTTGTTGCCGATTTGTCGTTCCTACCGACAAACGGACGATAATCGAACGAATTAGCATGTATTGCAAGACCGTTGGGTGTGACTTTCGACTCGTTCTTTAACCAAAGAATTTCGTTACCTATTCTGTTTCATCTCGTATGCTGCAATCTATCATCTCCACCCACGCGGTTTCGCAGAAGCCAAACCGTCGGTATTCCGATACGAATATTCGATTTCGAGTCATGCATATTCATCATCGATTTCCTATTACCCTCGTTTCAACGTGGCCTGAACAAACTCATAAGAAAGGTCGCCGTTCGCCGTACAGTTCACCGTACAGTCGATCCGTTTCAGTTACTATGAACGAATTTACGAATACGTTCGTTCATCGGATGGAGACGTGCGAGCATATTACGCGCAACTGATATAGAACGCGTATAAAACTGCGCGGATGTGTCATGGAACAAATGGAATCGATGCGTGCAACGGAGACCTACCCCATCAGCCTCGGGACCGTACGTAACGCAATATAGCTCGGCGTAAAATTTAATTGACAGCGTTACATTCAATTATGCCGACGTGTTTCGTCCTTGCAGAATTTATCGTTCACCTTATACGCGAAACTACACCAGATCTTATAATCGTGTCTCCTATTTTCACCGAGGAACAGAAAAGCACTTAGGAAATTAATCTTCTTTTAAAGGGAAAAAGAAGAAAAAAGAAAACAAAAAAAGATAAATTCCTGTATAAGAAATTCGAGAATTCCGAACTCGTGTAGCTCACAGTTTTGATAGCAATCGCAATTTTGCTTTCGAAGGGACGAGTTCGCCGTTGAAATTCGCGAATAAAGTCACCGCGAGAGGAAAGAGAAAGAGACAAGCAGACAGCGTGTAAACGATAACACCGAAAGAGATACGTACGTCGACATTCTTCACAAATATCTATATTTTGTCAGAAACCAGAGCAAACAGCGGATCAGAACTCTATGATCTTTGGATTCGGTCTCTCTACTAAAGTACCAGACGCAACGAGCGTGAGATCAGAAGATCTCGGCGCTCAATCGTTGTCGTAAACACAAGACAAATACACGCGCATTATGAAATATAATTCAAGCAATATAATCATGAAGAAATGGATAAGCAGTGAAAAATAAGTTCCGCGACTCTCGAATCGAATAATTTTAAAGGCAACAAACTGTGTTAACGAGCAATTACAAAAGTATAAGAATGAAAAAAAAAATGAAAAAGAAAATATATGTACTCGTCGAATTGAGAATATACCTTTCTTCTTTTGCGAAATCGCTGCAACAAATTACGATGCAATCGCCAAGTTTCTATCTTTAGAAATTACAGACTGAAGATAATCAATTCGCGATAATAAATTGATAATTTAAGTTTCATCGATACGACTGAAACTCGCATGGACAATAGCCGGCGATCCGATCCAATTGAAAAGTTTATTTCCAACAGTACGAATATTTGAATACTCCGATTATACCTTCGACCGATTTCGATCACGCAATAGTATGTACACAGCAAATTTAGCGTTAATGCGCACTCGCTAGTATGTACCGTAGCGCCAAATGCATAATAATTCGACTCGAATAGCTGGGTATCCGAGGTTTATACATTCCCTTTATGCTCCAGTTAATTTTAATATCTTTCGCACATCGAAATAAATTCAGTGGAACTCGTCGTCGATCAACGTCACCGACGGAGTATAAATTGCTGTGTCGCGAAGTCGAATCCCCATCTGTTCCACTGTTCCGGTCTCCTTCGGCGATCCATCGTTAGAAAGCGATTAATTTTACAAAGATCGGTAAAAGATACGTTTTCTCTGAGAAATCCCCGGTGCAATTCCCAGTAGCGCAAAGACTATTACCGTGACACGCTACCCTACAGGCATTCGTCAAAGTATCCGATAAAATGAACGCCAAAGTTACCAGTAACGAAACTTGCTTGAAAATCTCTTGTACTTATTTACGTTGCTGCTATGAGACGAGAAAAGCACGATTCCCAGAAACAGACGTAAGGAAAAGGGGGAATGTTAAGGGGAGGGGAAGGGGTGGACTACTACTTTTCCGCAGTCCCGAAGGATTTTAGAAGAAAAATATATAGGATCGTGGAAGAGATTCGGATAAAAATAGGCAGTCAGCCAGGGTAAGAAATCCGGGTCCTTGAGAGGATTCTATATCGAAGATACAACAATGTCGCCAAGCAAATCGAATCGACGGATACGAGAAAACGATAACGCAGCGGCGTTGTTTCAGCGATCGTCTCCAACAAACATACCGGTGATACAAGAACAGAAATTGGTTACGCGAGTCATTAGAGAAACGAATGTCCACAAACGATACTTGACACGGCTTTATCATCTTTATTTTATCGCCCGTTTACATGTTTATGTTACATTTTATATTTTTTCTCTGCAAGTTTAACTTTTTTACGATTCTCGTGACGCGGCAAACGATCGAAAAGTTATCGGAAAACGAAAAGACCTGTCCACTGTCTATGTGCTCGTATAAACGTACCTACGAAAGTCTTACTCCTTTTTTCTACGAAGCTCGCGTAATTTCGTATCATTCGGTATTCTCCGTAAGCAAATGTCTTTTGAAGTATTAACTCTTCGAAATCCTTCTTTACATCTTCTTACGAATGCTATCGTAAGAAGAGATTTCTCTCGGTCACAAGAATCAACCTCGTTCCGTACATATTAGTCTCGAGGTAAAGGAAAATATCCCATCGGTCCGTCCGTTCGATCGTTAAATTTTATGTTACGTTCAGCGAGTGCCTTTACTGCACAGACACCGCCCCGAGTTAATCCTATAGATTTCTTATTACCCTAGTTTCGATCTCAATCTCTCCGGTTGATTCGTAAAATCCTCGGCTATTGCGATCGTATTTGCGATCATCCGCTGTAACCAAGAACGACTATGGATTTGCAAAAATCAATAACGGACACGAAACTAGACCGATCAACCGGCGAACGGTTTTTCTTTAATGCTGAAAAGGGATGACCAAATTCAACGATACTAAGTTTCTTTCTGTACACAGTTCTGTCTCGCACAGATAAGATCGCACGGGTCGCTCGATTGCGGTTAAATTTACTATTTACATGCATTGCAATATTCAAATTGTTTTTATCCATAAGATGTTATCACTTTGTACCGTGGAGTGGCTCAATTTTCAGGTAGATGACATAAAGTTTATCGAAGGACACGCAGGCACTCCCATCGATCATGTTCTCCCGTCAACAAACCTTTTCCATTCCCGTCGTAAAATAACCTAGAACGGGCGACAGATTTTTATGTTTGAAATTCAATATCGACAAAGAAACCGATTGCGCGTCTTGACGGTTTTAAATTAAAATGCACGGTATGTTCTTTTTACGTTTCAATTATTTTCCGTTAAACGAATCACGGACAAGCGAACAATTTTACTCAAAAGGGTTCGAATCGAAAGTCGCGTCTCTATAAATAAATAAATAAATAAATAAACGTATTTTTATAATTCAAAATTGTCCGTCATCTCTCTCCCCCACCAATGTTCTGCGTCGACTTAAAATACACAATGGCGAAGCACGATACGAATGGACGATAATGATTAGTCATACGAAAATACAGGGAAGCGCAACTATCCGTGTTCCGATAAAGCATACAGAGTAATAACAAATTTTCATTGAAATACGTGAAATTAATTTCATCGAATTATTTGCTACGGTCCTATGAAACGCCTGTTGCATTTTCATGCCGTTCAAAAAGAAGATTAATCCCGTAGTTAGATTAAATCTGTCGCGTAATTACGATGAAAACAAATTTCGCTGCTACACCCACGCCATTGCTATCACCGTTCTCTCACTACGTTACAAATGAAATCTGATTACGCATTATTAAATAATTTATCGCGTTATTCGATTAACGTTGCGACGTAATTTGTAATATTATGTGCATGTAGCAGTCGAACGAGTGCGAATCGCTTCAAATTGACAATGAGGAACGCTTTCTTCGTGATTAATGCGTATTTTTACCATTCTTGCGTAATAGATCGTACAGAATGTAAAATCATAAAATCTCTTAAAATTTCCACGGGCTGGAAGCCAAGCTCGCGACTTTTCATTCAAACGTCGATGGATAACATTCGATTTGGCGCGAGAAGCAACGCGGCGTAAACTGTGAAAATAAAATGACGACAAAAATAAAGATTTCAGCCATGCGCGAATAATAACCTATATACGTGCACGTTTTGTTTATCGCTTTATCTATCGTAGTTTTCGTTCGAAAGGAAAAAGTAACCCGAAAGGTAGAAAGATAGAAGGATTGAGAATTATTGAAGGAAAATAAAACAGTTTGAGTGGGAGGGAAGATCGCGGAGGACCTAAAGCAAGCGACAAAAACATTGACAAATACGAGGCATGTAGCGAAACGAAAGCTGAAAAAGAAGAAAAAAGGAAGGAGCAAAGATAGCGTCGACGTAACCGAGCAAATTGTTCCATCAAGCAGCAACAGCACGTCTACACGATATTTTTCCGAAAATTAAAATCATGCGACAGGATCGCAGTCGCGTATTCGTCGGATACGACGCCAACCCGGGCAACGCGCTCGTGTTTCCTCTACTCTTTCCTCGAACGAAGTATCCACACGTTTAACGTAGAGCTCTTTGCAACTAGAAACGTTTAGCAAGAAGAATAAATCTGCGATTGTAAGTGGTAAACGTCGCGACGGGCTCGAGAGTACGAAGTTTATTGGGTCGCGAAGCGAAACAATGTGGCGGGACGCGACGCGTCGGGTCTACGTGTCGCAGGTTTGACCATAAAATCGATCGCAGCTTGGCAAACAATTTTTGCCGATATAGCACACACGTACGCAAGAGCGACGCGCAAAATGCTCGTACGAAGATAATCGAATCGGTGTCTGCGCTAAATCAAGCTATCGAAGCGAGCAGACCGGCTCGAAACGAGTATCCTTCCATCGTTGTCTCGCAACCAACACCCCTACTGTGTTGTCTGCGAGTCGAACTCTGGCCGATTCTTCCGCCTCTCTGTTCAACGCTACCCACACACTCTCGGCTCTCTCGACTCTAGAGAAGGCACGTTAAGTGGCATCGATTATTCCGTCCGCGAGATATGCAAATCTCCTTTTCTGTTCTCTCCTATTTCCCTCTTTCTCCCGCGCTTTTCCGTCTCTACGCTTGACACATACCTACCTACTTTCTCCTTATCTATCTACCGATTTTCTCCCTTAGTCTTTCTCTCCGTGCAAATCGCAGTACGCTTGTCGTCTGATTTACGTACCGAGAAATAAGAGATCGTATAACCCATCTCTAAAATAAAGTGGAATTAACGCGACGAAGAAGAAAAGGAAAACATTCGAAACCCGATGTTCTTGGACGTGAAATACGCGATTCTGCCGCTTCTCTCGTGGAAAGTACATATTTTCTTTTACGCTATCGTTTCATTTCCGCTTCGTTTTCATATTTCATCAACTTCTCTTCGAATCGCTTTTGTTTCTTTAAATAAAATTGGAAATGAAATCTCACAGGACAGTCTTTGTCTGCCGTTTTCACTTACTCGAATGTCGAAGAGAAAACGGTACTACGCATTAATGAGTCCGCTGGGAAACGCTATGCAAATTCAGTGCAGTAAAACTCTCGTTAGAATTTATCGGATTTATCGACGATTCTTCGGCAATTGCGACTTGTTGCAAACGATCAAAACAAGGTACAAACGTATCGCACTCTGTTTTGTACGCGAATAGCACTAGAGCACTGGTAATTTGAAATGATATGGTACGAAGAGTATTCCGATAGTCATTCGATTACCATGGCCGATGTTGTACACCGAACAAACAGAGCGTAAGAAAACCTCTCGCGTTATTTTCCATTGATGAGGAAACAACGGGAGAAAAATGCGGCAAAATAATTACTACACGATGAAACGTTCGTGCGGACTAGTGACAAAGGGTTGACGCAATTTCAAAGATTGTGTTGGCACGTTCGGTCGCGACTGCCAACAAATTTGATTTGACGCTCGTGCCTCTAACGGAACATGCACTGATACCTCTCACGTTACGCGTCATCGTACGTGATGCGCGATGCAATTAATAATCGAGCAGTCCGCGTTGCTAGAAGAGTGTCGTAAATCTGGATGTCCGGTCAACAACCTTATACAATCCATGCGGCGAACCATTACCCGATCAAGTTGTCCGGTTACATTGACTGGTTAGCTCAACCACCATGGAACGTTATACTAGCAAAATATATACTACACGTACACATAGATATTTCTACGAGACTACGTCTACGTTTACGTCTACGTCATGTCAGTCTCATTATATATAACTCGACCATTATTCGTATCCACGATTTAACGTTCAATTAATTTAAAAACAAAGAGAAATAGTTTCTGCTGCAAGCTACGAGTGCTGCCAGAAGTACCATTACACCCAAGAAACTGATAACTATTTAAATGATTTACAATCATTATAAATATCGTAAAAAAGATATTTTGGAATAATATATTCTTCTGTCTGACAGGTAATCGCAATTACAAGGATAATGTCATCAACTAAATAAGGATTCTACTTCGCGGTGTTACTTCCGGCCAGCCATATTACAAATTATTCATTTATTCCGAGTGATCCGATAGTTTGTCGACCGACGTCGATAAAAATATACCGAATTTCCCTCGTGTAAGATTTGGTACGGTTTCAAACATCGATCGGATAGTATCTCGGCCGCGGTAAATCGTTACCTGCAAGAACGAATGCAGTGTAATTTTTCTTGAATCCGCAATTCTCGAGGATTTCCCGCAAGATCGTTATATTATTCGACGAGAGATTACGATATAATTCCCCGTCATGAGTGGCCGAGTTGGCAAACAGCAACATTCCCGATTACCTGTAATCTGCGTGTCGGTGTGGCCACTCCGTGTATTCGGAAATGAGACGAGCCGATTATCCCGAATAATTACAACCGTTACGTGCATCCGTTTTATTAAGGTAATACGTACACGTACACGTACACGTTCACGTTCACGTACACGTACACGTATATCGATACGTTTAATTTTCTTGATGTTCGACGTAATGAATATTCATTAAGCGATACGAGTTAGAAACTATTCCAACGAGTAATCGCACGTTTTAAAACTATTCGAGTCACGAAAAACTCTTTTGATTGAATTTAGAATAACCAAAAAAGGGTTTACATGATAAGTAGATTAAGTACTGATTGCAAGAAGCAGCCACAAGTCAACCTTAAGCTACAGAGCAGCTTAGCAA
Source organism: Bombus bifarius (assembly GCF_011952205.1). NCBI lineage: Eukaryota > Metazoa > Arthropoda > Insecta > Hymenoptera > Apidae > Bombus > Bombus bifarius. Next base: position 76,900 of record NW_022884396.1, read on the forward strand.
GAGGATTACGAATAATAGATAAAATAAGTAATTTAGCTAATTTAATGTAGGTAGAGAAAATAGGAAATTCGTGTAAAGAAGTTTTACCGATCCTCTGTTCGTTCTTAAAATGAGGAAAAATTTCGCGAGCAAAGAGTCGGACCGTGCACATTGACCGCGAATCATAGTGTAAATCAAGGGAAGGCATTAAACGTGATCAGACAGAGGTGCTTGTTCGAGGTGCTATAAGAATCGCCGTAAGTTGCAGGGCGGTGCGATAAGGAGGTCGTAAAAGCGTTCATGGAACGAAAGAGCGGTTATCGGGCACGAATTTTATCACGTCACTCTTGACGCTTTCAAGAGGAACGAAATTCTAGCTGCTACCACGAAAGTAGCTGCCACTTAAAGCGTCGACAAGTACTGACCAAAACGTCTCTGATACAATAGCATCCTTGATCGTCTCTTCTGTTCGTCGGTTTTCCGTAATTTGACGATACCAATTAATTCCAACACCGACGGAAAATCACGGAATAACACGTGAAATTGGTGATGCCGCGGATAATTGATCAGCGCAGGTCGACACACATTAGTCGGAAGCTCGTAACACTTTCCGGCAAACTCGTAGCCAAGAATCTCACGCAACTTAACGTTATCGCGTTTCAGCGTTTCGGGTCCTCCAATTAGAAGGCTCGTAATTAATCGGTAACATTCGTAGACCGTGTCGAGAGAATACTTTGCCACAAGTTTCTCGTAAACAAGACAGATACGTGTTCGCCCAACGAGGCACAAGGATTGGGGCAAGTGCCGAATTAATTGAAAAGATATAAAAATAGACAATCGAAAATGATCACGGCAAAGATACTATTATACGCGTTTGCACGAATTCGAATTTACGAACCGACGTTACAGCTTTATATGAAATCCACAACACAGATGGATTCTTTGAACAGCATGTTTCCTGCTGATCATGAATATAATGTGACCATTAGCGAACAGCGTTAATTTCAACGAGAGCAAATTGTAAAATGTAGCAACCAAGGTCTATTAAGCGATTAAACGAACGTTTCGTTTGCTCTCGTTCTGAAATAACGATTAATGCGATATAAATTTCTGTACAAATTGCGCTATCACAGCACTTTAATATTTCTAATGATTACGCGTGGTTGATGACCGCGCGATACGACGTATGGATCCGGCTTTACATTTTCATTTACCTCGTTTTCATTTGATTTCCAGCGACCTCGAAACCGTGTCACTATCGTCGTTAACATTGCATTTCTTTCGGCTCTAATTAACATCAATGCGTTCCTGTTATCCTGTTGCGAGGCGAAACGAACCTCGTACTATAATGAATGGCGCGCGCCTGCAACAACGGTTTTATTATTGTACGAATATACAAATATTGGCGAAACGCAGCTGTTCTTTCGGTAGTTCGGTATATCTCGCTATTTCGCATTAAACAAACCAGTGTTTCGTTTACTGGTTTACAGAAACTCTGAAAACAGGTTCGAGTGGTTGATAAACCGATGCGCCGCGAGAATCACGATATGACCTCGATCAAGTCTTTTCCCTTCAAAAGTTCACGATAACTGAACAATCAAGATTCGGTTGGTTAGGCGAACGCGAGATAGAGTCGCAGATTGTCGCATCACGAGTGCCGTTCGACCACTTGCACATCTATCGGTAGTATTGAAACGACGACCAACTCGAGAGCGATAGATCGATCGAATCGTTCAGAAAATCGTGTACACGGGGTTGCGAAGGTCATTGCTAAGGGACAAAGGGCTTTTGCCGGTGTTCGGGCTAACCGGCAGCGACACAAAAGGACTGCACACTCGTGGCCTGTGATTTATGATCCATTGGTGCGAAATAAATGCTTCGCGATACAATATTCCACCGTGCGAAGGCCGTGTCTATTCTACCTGTACAACAACGTAAAAGAAACGATAAGCCGAGTTTGCAATTTTTCTCAATTTTTTGTCACGGTTATTATAGGAAGTACACGAACCGTGAACGATCTTTCATTATTTTCTCTGTTTGCTTTCGAACGCATTGTTGTCGCGCCACCAACCGTTACAGTTTCGTAAATGAAGAAGAAAAGGAAGAAAATTTATTCCTTCGAGCATCGATGAAAAAGCCGATGTTTTTTTCCAACGGTGTCTCGCCAACGCAACGATGCCGCTAACACGCTGAAAATTACCATAAGCTTGCCGGAAGGGAAAGCATAGTAAACCGCGAGAGAAATCGATAAACCGCTACCATGAGATGGACGAGCGAAAATGATCGAACGACGACCGTTCTAGCTTTACAGGAAGAGACGATAGGATAAACTCTTAGGAGATCAAGGGATAGGAACAATTTCCTGAGGGGCTTCACGAGTCGGAAGTAGCGCCGGGGTCTTGATTCTCCCTCTTCGCCGAAGCACCGTCGAAAACTAACCGCGCACCGAGCCTTTCTAACTTTCCTTATCTTCCCGTTCTATTCGCCTTTTAAAGAACACGCAGAAGAATATATTAAATCAATTCTGTAATTAATACAAATGTTTCTTTCCTCTTATTTCCACCTATTTCCTTTTCTCTCTCTCTCTCTCTCTCTCTCTCTATCTCTATCTATCTATCTATCTATCTTTCTCTCTCTTCGACAGCTCACCGCCTCCGCGTTTAAACATTTTATTTCTGCAGTTACAAACGTTCGACGAACGAGATACAAACAATATACTGACACATTTCGTCTTGTTCGCCTAGTCTCTGAATTCTGCTTGCGAACTTCTTTGCGATTGTTGGCACAAAATTATTTTACCGTCCGAACAAACGGTCTCGTTAATCTTTGGGACAACATTGGGAAAATTGCAATAAGAAGCATATACGAGGAACGTGTACCACCCCATTTCTCTCGACTGTTCCACGCAATTATCGTATTTGCATAAATAACGATGCTGTGTTTGTTCGTATCGATGTGTCGTAACGAATTTCTATCCGCACGTCCGCAGTTATTTTCGTATTATTGGAATATCAAACCCGATCGGACAACAAACGATCAATTCGATTTCATGAAAAATCTCGAGCAACCACGCCGCGGGTACTTTACACGAACGTGTTACATATTTTAATGTTGATATTTCGACGTAACACGCCGATCTGTGGATACGAGTTTTAACAAAGGGAGAGAGAAAGTGTCGTTCACGCAATGATAAAATTTAAACAGGCAATGAAATTTCTAAATGTATTTCATCAGAGAGATGTAAGTACGCGTAGTAAAAATTTTGCTGCAACAGTTCACGACTCGACTTCGTAACGATAAACCTACCGGAACGTTAGCCTCATCGATTCCGGAACCACGTTACGTACATACGTCTATGTTCGTGAAATTGTTGCCCACTTCGTTGCTCGATTTCGCAGCTGTTTGATCCACTCTGATCAATCGATGGAACGACGGAGAAATTGGACGAGAATCAATTAATCAGCATTCATTACGACTATGATGGACTGATGCGAAGACAAAGAGAACACATTCAGGCAACGCAAGAGAAACTACTAAGATTCGAGCTGGGTCGAAATTGTTCCGTTATCACGGAAGGGTCTACGAACCGCGGCGTCGGAAGGTCCTAGCATGATCCTCGGAATCTAAGCAAACGCGTTACATTCGATGCATATGCATCGACCACTTTCGGCTGACCTGGCTGCATAAATTCTAATTGGATCGACCTCGATATACGGAAACGGCTTGTAAACCGTCCAAGAGACCGAACCTTTCCACGACTAAATCACAGAATCCTTCGCCCCAACCACCACCGTCTCGTATCTTCCGAATGTTCCTTCCTGCAGCTAGCTGTCTGCCTTTCCATTTACTCGTACTACTGCGTTTGACTTGTTAGCGCGATTGCTTGATTTACACTCATGCCAATTCAATTTCATTTCGCGTTCATCGACGATGCAGCTCCGAGTCGAGCCTTTCTTTTTCGCAGCGAGTATTTGTAGCCAAAGGGAACGATAACGCATCGGAGAGGAGGAGAAACAGAAAGTAAAATCGCAAAGTTTATCTTACGAGTTTATGCGCGCTGAAAATTTCGCCGATAAAATTCAAACGAATACACCGTACTATCCCTGTTACTTTTCTTTTTCTATACTTGCGAAAGGTGGTCGCCTGTGCATTGTACATGTTCACAATGACACCTAACAATGCTTTTGTTGTTCAACAAATAGTTTAATAAAAGTTCGCGATATCTGGCCGACTAGCCTTGCTCGGTTCGTTATCTCGCGTCAGTCATTCCCAATCGTCAGTTTTGTTGCAAAACTGACGATTGTTCAAGCTCCAAAAACGTTGATACAATGAATGAAAAGCTTGCGTTATCCCCATCCAGATATTGTTTCTTTTTTCTCCTTTTTTTCCTTTTTTTTTTTTTTTTTTGTACAAGATTGCTTTTGACAAACTCTAAACTGCAATATAGATAGACTACGAATGAAATTATTCGTATAATTGATAAAGTTACTTCGATATAAAATAACGTTGCAGCAGCGTGTTAACTATTTCGACGAAAAATGAACGAGCATTTCGTTTGCCTTACAGTTTCGACGACGGACAACGTGGTAAGAGGAAGAAAGAGGAAATGAATCAGGATGGCAATTTATCAAGGTTGTACGTCATCGGGCATTAATTAGCCGAGGAAACGCGAGCTCCTTTTTATGACGTGCTTGGCATCAGTTTCCAGTTTCTTTTTTCGGTTCTCGCTTTCATCGGCGACCGTTCTTTTGCATCACGCTTGCTGTATTGTGCGACCAAATTTATAGACTATCGACGTTCCCGGTTAATATTAACGGGTACCAACTTCTATTCTAATATATATTCACTTATACTACATATAAATGCATGCAACGAGACTGTAGCGAGTGTAACCGCTCCTTTGCGTCAAGGATTTCTCGCTGTTCAGCTACGATTTAGATTCAAGCGTAATCTGACGCAGCAAGCAGAGCGAAGGCAAACCTGAAATCTGTTCCCAGAGAATCCGAAACAGAGGAAAGGAGACGAAACTGCGAAATCATACTTTGCAACTTTATTCGTAGCTTTCTACGCGTCGTGTTACCACGGCCGAGTTTCCTTATAGTTCCGTTAATGTGGCGTTTAACCCTCGACAGGATATTGCATTTTTTTTGATAAAAACTTTTGATCGCCTACTTACTAAATTTAAGACACGATGGCGCAGTGGTAAACGACAGTTTTTATTTCGACGGAAACTTTGTACCACTGGTAGCGGTAATCGACCCTCGAATATTGCCAGAAGGAGGTAGGAAATTCAAACGAGATTAATAATCGAGCGGTACAGAGAACGATGAACGGTGAAACTTATAAAAGTTATTAAGACCAAGGGGCAGAGGAAGAGGGGAAAGTAGAGAATTTGTAAACCAGTTGAATTTTCAGCTCAGGGACGAAAATGCCGTAACGGCGATCCGCGAGGACTTCCCCGTAATTAAAAACTTCTGAGGAAGTATTTCTCTCAGCAGACAAGCAACGATTTCTTCGATCTGTCGTAAGCTAACGTTCGTTCGTACTGCACTGTCAATCGAATGGTAGGTTAGCGGTCCTGCGCAGTCGAGTCATGTAACCGTGAAATTCTATTTACACGAGATGCAACGATTGCTCGACGACTCGACGGTTCTTGTATCGTAAACACCCGCGCCTTTGCAACGAGCACAGCTTTACAAGATTATTCGCTCCTCTAACATGCTGTTCATCTTACCAAGAATACAGGTGTCTCGTAGCGATGAAACTACTCTTTTCTCTAACGCAGAAAAATCGCGAGTATGATTCGACATCAGGACCTTTCTTTTGGAATTTTTGGGAAGATCCCCGATACTTTTGTCTAGACTATTTATTATAGCTGTACTTAAATAATGAAACTTACAAGTAGTTGTTATGATTCAATCCGATTATGTTTGCCCGAGACTCGTGACAGTGGGCTTGGGCTCGATGTGACACAACTGGTCGCTGAACGTAGCCACGGTCACGGGATGGACGTTTTTACCTAACAGAGAAGTGCCAATATTATGAGACACACGTTGTATTAACAACCAAACTCCGGACAGGAGCAATGTCGCCGCTAAGCGGGTCTACCTAGCAACGGCGGCTAGAATTTTGTTGGTATTCCCGGTCAATATACAAAGAACGAACGCGATCGTAAGGAGAGGAAAGTTTCCGTCAGTCTTTTATTCTTGCGATCACCTTGGAGAGCTTTCGCATCGTCTTTACGTTCAGTATTATACCGAGCGTCACAGCAAACGTTACTTTGTGCTTCAAAATATATGCTACGTTTAAGAAAGATTTACCCCGTTGACCGTGGATTCGTTATTGAACCTAAAAACATTGTCATTAACATCTCGAGTGTCTAATCACCACGGTTATTTGTCAAACTCTGTAAAAATCATATTTATGCCAGTAAATATAATCTCTATCGTACAACAACGATGGCTAGTCCGAATGAGGATTAGTTACACGCCCTCAAATCTAACGCTAATTCGACATATACAGGGTGGTTGGTAACTGGTGGTACAAGCGGAAAGGGGGTGATTCTATGCGAAAAAAGAAGTCGAAAATATAGAATAAAAATTTTTCGTTTGAGGCTTTGCTTTCGAGAAAATCGACTTTGAATTTTCGCTCGGTACGCGTACGAAAAATTAAAAAAAAAATTTAAAAAAAATGTTTATTCTATATTTTCGACTTCTTTTTTCGCGTAGAATCACCCCCTTTCCGCTTGTACCACCAGTTACCAACCACCCTGTATATGTACGTGGATCAACAGTCTATGTCTCCAATCTACAGTACCGTCTTTCTACGAAATCGTGCAATCTGACGAAATCGATGGTTGCTACAAAGAATCAGCAGAAACAGCCTGTCAAATGATGTCAAATGACCGTCTAGCTCGTAATCAGAAGATCGAACGACTCGACAGTTCATAGCCAAGGAAATACAAGAGAAGAAAGAAAAAGCTAGTTAAAAATTCTGACGACAATTCGAGCTAGCAAGAGAGTTAAAAAGGAGCTAAAGGACGGAAAGGGAGAAGGATTAACAGCGAAAACGTGGGTTCGTTTGAGACTAGATGGTTCGTAAGAAAAATGAGGACGCAGTTTAGACAAAGAAGAAAATATTGATCGCAGAATCGTCCAGGGAGGAAGAAGGAAGATTCGTTGATGTTGAAGATAGAGTAAGTCGGTACGTGAACCGAATAAAAGTCAACGTTGAAAATATGCTTTGCTCTCAAATACAGTCCTACCCCGTCGACCCGACCTATCCAGTTCTGATGTGGGATCTTTATTTCATGTTTTCACGATCATACTCCGATCTACCCGCTATCTAACTTCGATAACGTACGCCAACAGACACCGCGTTAAGATCGATACTCTTACCAAATCTATATTTTAGGTAAAATTTATACGATACCCGATGCCAAAATTATACCCGATGAGCAAGATATTTTCCTACAAAATGACTGCCGTTGACGAAAGTTGTGTCCGCAAATGTCTGAAAACGGTCGAGATGAACGTAACGAAGCGATTCTTCCTCGGAAAGGCGCAACGCGACGTTCTTTCCAGAATAGGGTAATCTCGCCGACAACTGGCAAAGGCACGACCAAGGATGCAAGAGAAGGGCTTGTGTGGAGCACGAATTTTTACCTGCTATGTATGTATCTGTTATCGTTGCGACAAGAGTCGGTAAAAGGCTCTACAATGCTCGACAGAAGAGAGAGAAAAAGACGTGTAGAATAGAAATGGAAGGACGAAGAAAAGAAAACGAACTATTCAAGGAATAAACGAGTGAAATCTGACGCGATGGCCAGAGAATCGAAAGAGAGACTGTGGCTTTGAGAGAAGCGGCGAATCGAGTTCAGTGGATACACGCCGCTAGTGTCGGATCCATTCGACAGGATCTGTATCAACGTTATCAGATATATTGTTTCGCGTCCAACGAAAGAACCGGTACGAAAGAAGAATATATATACAATATAGAGTAACTTTTACGGTAGCGATTCATCCTGAGAGCAACACAGGAAGATGGAACAAAAACCGAGCTACCAGATTTCGTCGTGCCTCTCGTCCTTTTAAGATAAACGACTCCGAGAGAAGGATGAGAAGAATAATACGAAAATACATGGTAAAAAGTTGGTATGTATACACGAAAAGAAGATACACGAAAATAACAAAGAATTCCCCATGGATGGATAAGAAACTGCACGATATTAACGATGCATAAAGCGCAAACGTTTTCTGAATAGAAGTCAGAGGAGGGACCTTAAGGTGAGGTGAAAAGCTTCGTATTGGGGTGCATGCTAAATTTACAAGTCGTTACGTCGTTGCGAAGCACGTGCGACGATTTGCATGAATCGGAATGGAATCTGTTTCTCACGATGCCAAGGAAGAACGTCTGTGGAGCGCGCGTGATCCAGCAGCTACGTCCTTAGGAATTTTCTAGTTGCGAAACAACCGACCTGACAAAGCTAGACACACAGAGTAAAGAAGGAGGAAGAAAGAGGGAAAGAAGGAGAAAAGAAGGGAAGCGTTCGACCGAGGAAACGGCGAGGAATCGTATAACTGGATGATTCGTGTTACTGGCAAAGCACAGTCCTCATATATCCTTCGTACAATCAGTCAACGTTGCGCAATTCCGCTTTCGACCGCAACTTCTCATTACGAGAATACGCGCTTCGAAAAATCGCGCCTGCGTAATTCGATCCAATTTGTCAGCAACTCGTTTTTCCCTTTGAACTTTTTAACTTCAATAACGATTTAACGCTATGAAAGTAATATGAGGAAACGATGCACGCGGAACGCGTGAAAAGAGACAAATCTTTTCCATATACGTAATTGCAAAAAAGAAATAGAAATCCGTGGAAAGCGAATGCGTCTCGTTGATGTAGAATATATCTCGTTAATCGTCGTTTCAACGCGTAAGAATCAGAAACGAAAATCGAAGAGGGAAATAAGTCGTTAAAACACTGAACGTTCAATGTTAAGAAATATGACGACCATTCCAAGATATAAACGAATTATTCGTGATTTCGTTAAATTTCCACGTGGTGTTTCACCTTCTGCTGTCAGCCCCAAATACGCATAGTATACGGGAAAAATTCCACGGCCGATTTAATACGTAGGTAACATATAAAACAAACGAGGCCGACGGATAGGCCCGATGGCAGCAAAAGGTCTAATGAACTTGATACATCAACTTTCGGAGAAAGAAAAGTACAAGATTAAAAATATCTATTTCACGAGTTAGTTCATCAGGAAAACTGATTATTCATCGTCCGACTTTCCTATTTCTAACTCCTCGACCAACCGTCACACGTTCCGGCGTGGTATCCTCTACCTTTCAGCATTTATCGTCCACGCTCGTTTGTCGCCATAAAAAGCATCATTAACGCGGACTGTTTCTTTCCTTTATTCTTCTTTTCCACTTCTCACCGCTTAACGTTTTCCAACTCCGACTCCGCCTATCCTGTTTGACCAGCCATTGTTCCGATTTTTTCGCTAGCTCTTCTTTGTGACGAGTTTTCGTAAGTTCGTTTTGTCGTGGTCGTGCAGAACCGCTTGGAACCCGCAGATATAAATTTTGCGAAGAAAAACGTCGCCACGCCGACAACGGCGTCAGAGAAATATTAGAACGCGACTCCATTTTATTGCTACTGCGCGATGAAAGCCGGTGCTGGCTCTTGCTGCTATGTAATATGAATCTAGTCACCCCGCAACCGGACAACTCGTAATTTTACGATACGCTTATTTCGCACCATTCGCCGTGCCGGTCTTCCGATTATCGATTTGAATTTATTGTTCCACTGGTTCCAACGCTTCCGGCCAGACAATCTTTCTCTTTCGACCCTCGCTCTTCTACGTTCGCTTCTGCTCTAACCGATATATAAGCTTAATATTGCGTATAAAAAAAGTATACTTCATTGTCTCCCTTCCGATATTAAGAAAAGTTATAAGTTTCCGATATCCGAGATCAAGAAATCTGGCACGTGAAAGAAATACCTATGAAATTAGTAGAAGCTTGAAAACGTAAGAGCTCGAAACTTTAATTACAGCTACGTGATATATACTGATAAGGCAAATCGGTCAACGGATATTTAACTTTACGCTTGTTAAAATGTCTTATTCGAGATATTCTATTCCTGAAATGTGTTATACGAAAATTCTGTTAAAGAAATAAAAACTTAACAGAATAAAAGACTGAGAGGTGTAAGAATAGAATCGATAGGAAGCATCGCAGGTATTGACAGATTGTTCGAGTTCGCTTCGACATTCAACGTTCCCGTCGAACAACTGTCCAATTAGCAACTCGCCGCAGAGAGAAGCTCTATCGATCGGCTAACAAAAAATTAATTTCCACAACAAAGGGTACGGGATTTGCTTTGCAGGGAACTTGGGCGTAAACAGCCGAGCGCGAACCATGAGAGGATGAGGCTGGAACGCAACGGTCAAAGGAGATCTCGGGATTAGAATCACATTTTATGCTAATAGAAACGCGACGAGCCTTGTCATTGCCGACTATTTTACGCAACTTAAGCAAATATAATTGTTATCGTTAACTAGCGCAAATAAGCTAACAATAACAATGATAATTCACCAACTGTATCGCTAATTGACATGCGATACGTCTATACGTAGGTCATTCATAGGTTTCACGCATGTGGCGATGGTGCAGAATTTATCCGCGCAATATGCGCACTCGGTATACCGCCGCATATTAGTGCAATGCACGATGCACAGTCCTAGTTCCTAGCAAACAAATGACTGTAATTTCAAAACTACTTTTATAATTCTTTTACCTGGCGAGCCATGTCTGGGGGACCTTTTTTCTCAAAATTTTCGGCTCGAATCTCGAGCTTCGCCTACCTTTCTCTACGTGACACGTTTGTAAGTACGCGTGGTAGATGCGAGTCAGCCAAGAGGTTCGCGCGAGGAAGCATTTCCGAAATTGCTAAGCTGGCATTTGCTAAGGGCGCGAGGCGATTCTTCTCTTGCGTACAAATCGCGATGAAATACCGATAGAAAACACCGTAGAAATTTCGAGGAACGGAAACACAGAAGGAAAGATGAAAAACTCGCGAACGAACCGACGACAGAACAGAAACGGAAAAAATCGATCAAAGAGACTCAACGATCGTCAGATATGAAAAAAGTATCCAGTGTCACGATATTTACAGGATTCTTAGAAAAAGAATCAAGTGAAAAGTTGAGAAGTCGGATACGTTGGTGATAATTTGATAAAGCAGTTGACACGGAGTTGGAGCAAGGGTGGTTTAGTATCGAAAACTGCGAAGAATGGAAACACGAGATGCGACTCTTCGAATAGATAGTCTCCGCATGACGATTACGATTATCTATCTGTGTATGTACGTATAATCATTTTCATCGTAAAAAACGCCATTATGCAACATCTGTCGTCTTCCAACGCGATCATCTTCCACCATCATCCATCTACAATCTACATTCGTACACATACGTTTAATCCTTGAATTGCATCGGTTCTCAAGGGGCGTTCTTATGCCGCGAAGATGCATCGTCTCCCACGAGAGACTAGTTTTTCATAGACAAAACTGGAGTCAGCGGTATATCTCGATGAACTGTTCCGAGACACTTGTGACACATAATTTATCACGATTAACGTTCGTTCCTGCCATCGTATCTATGGTAATATTTCGTATCGTTGTCGTACGCACAATATCGACGCAAATACTTTTACAAGTTTGGAGTGTGTGTATTCTCTGGAAACTTAAGAAAACGCACGATCCCAGTGGAATTTCACGTTTCACAAACCCGCAGAAAGTTTCACGATCAACCCATGTATACTTGGATCTTTTCGTTCGTTAGCCAAGTTCGCTCTCTCGCGTCCAATTCACAGTTTCTTCGCTCGACCGAAAAACTTTACGCCTCCAAGGTTGGTTTTCTCTTCGCCAACGAGAAACTACTTTCGTACGAAAATATGAAAAGAGGATCGAACAGTTTTATGACTTCACGATCTAAACATCGAACAATATTGTACCGCGTACTCGTATCAATCGGTTTACCAAAAACACGCAAGACAGAAAGATCATTTGCGATTTTCATTTCCTTTGCCAATGCGACATCTAGTCCTTTCGGTTTCTCCTTTTATCAGGATTTCCAATACGGGACCTTTCGGTACATTTCATCGGTGGAACAACTTCGTTATTCACCCGCATTCTTCATTCGTAGAGTAACCAAAGAAATTCACCTTTGGAGCAACTATCCGGACCAAAAGGCGTACTTTAAACGAGTCGCTTAGGATTCGTTTCTCTATTCCTTTCTTCATTTTCTTTTAAACTCCTGTCTTTATGCTCGAAAGAGGTTGTTCGAAAGGTTCGTCGAGAAGCGGTTTGTTAACAAATGACTGAAACGGACCGCTTTTCCTTTGCTGTAGTATGACAATTTCGTCGTAAGTAACCATGGGAAATAAGTGTAGCGATAATAATGAAAATTCGTTAAATATTCATTGATCAATTGTTACACGATTTCAGGTATCGTTTAAGGAGGTATCGTCTTTATCAAGAATGACGATCGACCAAATCGAAAAGGATTAGTCGCGTTAAACCGATAACCGACACAATGATATTTTCCATCACGATGTTTGCCCTTCCCTTGTTAAACGGTTGTAGACAATCCAGAGGATTTAATCAAATTACAAGGGATACTCGACGCGCAAACACCCGTATAAACTAACACATCCTGTCAGCATCGATCGATACGATTATATATCACCGTTTCTGTAACCAGAAGAAATATGTAGGTACATGTACATATACATACAGACACATATATACTACTAGATGCGATCAGAGAGGCGTAAGTTTGGTTGGTCGACAATTGCCGACTGGCACGACTGTTAATTTATAACTGTCTGCAAGAGGAATCGTATTCGAACGGGAAGATAAAAGAAGGACCTGTTACGCGCACGTTGAAACGTACATATGTCACCGCATCAGCAGCAATATCGAGTTATCGATGATTTCCAATTTATTCGTTAGCTAATAAATACTTCCAGGCACGATCAATCTCGTAAGAAATTTACGAGCTTTCGTGTAACCTTGAACGTCCAATTCCCATACGTTCAAAGACATCGAAAAACAATCGAAGAAACTACGTATACTTCTCTAACAAGATTTCGACGTTTGCCTCGAGATTACAAAAATCCCTCTCCGATACTTAACGTCTAAGCGATTCGATCGTTGAAATGGCTGCTCTACAGATTTCGAAGCTTCGAGGAAGATCGTATTGTGTTTCTCTGGTTTCGAAAAAGAGAGTTCGAAAAACATCGCGACGCATACAATTTCCTTAGAAGGCGTTTCAATGTAGCAACTTGGCTGCCTGCGATTCAATCGTAACGTTGATAGAACGTGATCTACATTCCTGGAGACGATCAACGAAATGTACTTTCGATAATGTGCGCGAGTCCTGCAAATGCATGCGACGAGTTGCAAAACTTTAGTTCGCCAGCACACACGTCGAGCAGAAGTTACGACTGCCGCTTTGAGGAGACTCCGCACTTTCAATCGTTCCAGTGAGTACTTAGGAGTAACGAACGCATTTTCATAACCGCATCATCGACTCAAGATGGCAAAAGGCAACGAAGCGACAAACGTAAATCGGAAGGTATATAGAACGTTCTTTTATCGAACATGCGTGCAAACGTGGATTTTCACTCACGTTAAACGAATTAGCTTATAACGTTTTTACGATAAACAGAAAAGCTATCATTTTAATAACGTTCGAGTTTCTCTGTAAGTTTGTTATCAAGTAACAAAATACGCCACACGTAGATTAAACTTTGCAAATCATTTTCGTCGCTGGCGAGATCTACCACTTTAACGTAAAGCGATTATTACTTTTAATACGTTGTTTCACTACAGCGTAAAAGTAGTACGAACTTCGTAACGAAGTTAATAGTGTACCTATTATTGAGAGTAAACGTTCGAAAAGCTAATTCGTTTACAGTCTTTTATCAACTGTGTTTCTACTATTAAGTTACTTTGCCTGGCTATTCTGCTCTTTGTTTAATCTTATTCGTGTTATATTGCTTCACTCGCGCGATTGCTACTCGTAATGCTTGCGTAAAACGGTTTATCCCGTTGATCTAAGTAAATATACTAAATTAAACAAAAATTAAATTAACTTTTTATCATTTTCACGTAATATGTGTACGTCAAAGCGTCCATGTAAAAATCAGCGTTTGACAGGATATCGATTGCGTGCTTCAATGACGCTTCACTTTTTACAAATTCGTTAATCGTTATATGTTTTCTCGCGATGCTTATCTACGTACAACCGCAACGGCGATGAAATAAATAAAATGTGTAGGTATACGCATAAATCAATAACTGCGAAAGTTGTAAAAAAAATGGCTGCTCGTTGAAAATAACGGTCACCGTAAGCAAGACGTCGAAAGCAAAAAACGTGGAATCGTAAGACGTAAAATTCCGACAGCAATTCGCTGGCGCGTTGGAAACATTATCCGTAGAGAACGAGCAGAATAATAAGCGAGGCCGAAATTGGGGGTGCGATAGGTAGGCGTCGACAGGCCGCAAACATAAGACGTTCAAAGTTGGTGAAAATGGGAAAGTCGGTATGCTCTCGATAAACTGCATCCTACAGAAATTTCCGAATCTTAATTGCGAGTAAATGGTGTGTAACGACGTGAAATATTGCCCAGAAAAAGATGCTGACTCTTATTACGGTCGGACGAGGAGCGAACCGCTTAATCCGGTAACTTCTCTCTTTGCGTTTCCACACCTGGTGGAAAACGCTGACCCGTCATTTCCACTGCCAATCTGTCACGCGCGAATCCAACAGAAAGGAATACCTAATAAGACTAAGAAAAGGAATATGTATCTTTGCCCAGTCGCCTTTTCCATCTCCATTTGCGTTCTTTATTAATAGATATGCCGCGTTTCCTCTGTATTCTATCTTCTAAATTTCGTTCGTCCGTGCTCTTCGTTTTGATTTTTCTTCCATCACCGTAGACACATCGTATCTACATCGTATCCATTCGAAGATATTCAAGTTGAATACCGTGAAATTACTAACGACGACTGATTGAACTTGGATATTATTAATCGCTGACAAACGATAACGATCAACGAAAGGAGGCTAAAAGATCGGGTGAGGATTTTTATCGTGTTTCGGACTATTTCATCGCAATTAAGGACCGTGGCCTCGTTAGCGCGAAACGAAGCACGACTTAATTTTAATCTCAAACAACGATCAAACCAAACATCGACCATGGTCGTTCGTCTTATCCGCTCGACGTTTCGCTCATCTTGTAATTTCGTTTGGTAACTTCCGATGAAACTTTCCCGATCGTGGCACCAACTCCTTTTCTCTAATTGATGGTTCAAACATCTATCACACGTTCTTGTTGATACAAGCAGACACGATTTTACGATATAACGAAGAAACCGAAGCTACACCTCAGATATGACGAAGAAGCAAACCGAATAATCATGGTGACGATAGCGGTACCGATGCTAACACTTGTGGTAAAAGCAATGACGATGTTACGAAGCCACAGTGTTAAACTGTTTCTCCTGTTGCAGGATTTGCATTTCCGTGCAAGAGAATCCTTGTGCAGCGATATGGTAGACAGTAATCTGGATGCATCGGCAAAGCGTGATGCGCGCGGCACGGTCGTAACGCGTCGAGGTGTGTTGGCCACGAACGGGCGCAGGCGTCGTGCCCAGGTACGTTCGTCAGTCGTCGGCCGAACTTGAAACGCACGGTTTCGTGTTCTCGTCGCGGAGCAATTACGACTGTCCTCGCGCCAAAACGTCGACACACCTACATACCTCTACCCTTTCACTATCTGGCGCTTCCGGGTGCATCGATCAATCGTTTACGATTCGCGTGTCATCGTACGGCATCCAAAGCGTCTTCGCTGAACTGTCTAATTTTCGCGTGTCTGTTACCTATCCGATCGGAAGTTCGTTTCTCGTTGGTCGTGATCGGTCTGTGTTTCGAATTTGCAGCAAATCTGTCGTACGTACGTACAAAGTTACCGTGCACCACGACACGCGTAAACTAAAACAACGTGATTAGGGGTAACTCGTGTGAACCTCGGTATACGCTTGCAAATCGTGTCTGTGTCGTTATAATCTTTTATTTTTCTTTGTACACTTTTGTTCAATGTCCTTCGGGGACGACGCATACCATCCGATAATCTATTCAAGACCATCGGATTTCATCCTCGCATGCCGTTTTGCATACACGTATATCGTCACATAAATTTTTGTGCCCATTCGAAACTCAATCGAGAACAATGTCTGTAGGTCGAAAGAATTTCATTCCCTTTGCAATTTCATTGCTTTCACGATCCATTTGCCTCTTCCGATCCATCGACCAATCATTGCGTCAGAAAATATATGCGTTAAGCTATTTGACTGTTCGTGAAATAGTAGCATTTACGATGCTCGTATTTCAAAATTCCATTTCTAATCGTAGCAGATATACTGGAGCGAGGCTTTTCAAATGAATTTAGTTTACTACTACTGGATTCTATTCTCTTTACAATGGTCTTAAATACGACACGCGTTTCGTTGCTGCCTCGTAAATGCATTTATATCCGTAATCAGAGACTAATTGAATCTCTTGTACAGAGTGCAACCGAATCTGTATAGGCGTTGCTAGTTTCAGTGAAATTAATCGGATCATAACTATCGTACAACGCGCGGACACGCTTTCTCGTAGATAAGAAACGTTCTCGTTTTAATTCAATGCTGTTGCTTTCTTTTTGCTACATCTAAATTACTATACATCACAAACCTACGCTTATTTCTTTTCTTTCGTTCGTCCTGATTAATTTATTTGTGTATTCTTCTCTTCCCTTTCATGGTAGCGATAATTTTACGTTTCTAGAATCAAATGCAAGAAATATTCGATTACATTTGGAAAGCTAATAAGACGTTACATGTATAAAAGTTTCATACGGAATTTGCTCCGACGAACGAAAAACACAAGTTGCAACACATGCGAAGAATGATGCTTGTTCGAAGTACGGCTCACGATTTCGTCGAACGATAAGTGGTAAGAGCTTCTATCGGACATAGTCCAAAATTCATTGTATGCACAAACTTGCTTAATCGATTTTGCTCCATCGATTCCGTGTCTTTCGATTTCTGTTCTACGTCTCCTCTGTATACGCAGACTGACAAAATAAATCTACAATTTTCCCGTCAACGATCGAAAATTCGCCTTAGAAGATTATTACCAAGTCTAAAATCTTAAAGGATTGTTTTTAATCTAGAAAAAGGCGAATTTTTGGACCATAATTAGCTTCGAAATGCAGTCCCTCCAACACTCGAGTTACCGCATCGGCGGCTTTGCACCGCTAGTTACCTCCTTCGACATTATGACACCGCAATTACACGAACAGTAAACTTTATACCACAAATTACAACGACGCAGAGATAGACGAGACAACTTTGACGCCATAGCTGTGCAGCCGGAGATAACTAGGTACATAGAACGTTTATATCAATTTCTTCCCAAGGCGTACGTAATCCATAACGATTCGATCTCGCTGAATTGATCGCTTTCGCTGTAATCCATCGAACGATGCAATGGTAGTAATAATGGAATTTTAAACGATTTTAAATGATATTCGTTTTCGCAGTCTTGAATACACCAGTTTCAATTCACCTCGAATGAATCGAGATTTAAAATATAACTCGACGGATTTTACATTTTATCATTTTAACAGCGTTACACGGATAAATCGCAAATGACAAACAAAGGAAATATCACGTCCTACGATAACAAGCAACCGAACAATCCAACGCTCGAGAGAGCTCTACTAAAGAAAAATTAACGCGTGACTGTATTTTATTTTACTTAGTGTATAAAGCGAGCGTAAAATACGCCACATTTTCCGACACAAGAGTGTCGTATAATTTAATAACGCAGACCCAATGTTCCTTACGTGCCTGGATTTCTATTCTATATACATAAGTTCTCTCGACGACGAACGGTAAACTTCCGCCAGACAGCGAGTTCTACGACGAATAGTTCTACTCAACGTTTCATTATTTTAAAGACTGTTAAATTGATATACGTATATATATATATATATATAATTTGTGGTGGCGATGCAATCGCAATTCTTCGCGATGAAAAGTTTTCAATAGAGCTTTAGCGATGAAAAATCTATACAACGTGCGCCAAGTGAGATTCTTTTGTTAGAATGTATCGTTGAAATTCGGTTAAGATGTCATCGTTGCGTTTCGTGCATTATTTATTCCCTAATCCCATTGAATGTTTGACGTCCAAGATAAAAGCACGGGCAAAAACATCCAGCAAGCTCGACAGCTGCGTTTAGACCCGTGGCTTTGTTTCCTCCTGCTCGGAAAAAGAGGACGATCCTCTTCTAATCGCACCAAGCAAACCGTCCGTCATTCTCATGCTCGACTGAATTGCGGCCGGGGAAAAACTCAAAACCGAGGTTCGGCTCAAGAAAGGGAAACAAAACCGACCGTAATCTATGAAATCCCGAGGATCTTTGCCAACGTTGCGTTTTATTAGAATCGTTTACTTACGAGATCGCCAAGATTTAGTGGAAGAATACTTGCGATACTCGCAATCGCAATTGAATCGAAAAAGAGAAACGCTTTTCAATTCGCCTTTTAAATATTAAATAAAGAAAGCACGTGTTAATGTATAATAATGTCAAAAGGCAACCGTTCGAATAAGCAATCTTTTCCTCTTTTCCTTTAACGCACAATTCTTTCTTACTACATTTATTTATTTATTTATTTATTTAGTAGAAAATTTAAATAAATTGAAACTATTTGTCCGCGCTGTTCAACGAGCAAAGTACAATTATGTATTGTACTTTTCATATTGTTCTAACAGGGCTTTCCCTGAAAATGAAAGAATTGGAAATGAATCGTGCATTCGTGTTTCGTGCAACAATGCGTGATCGATTGTCGGAAAATAAGATAGCTTCGGATAGCGTCGAATTGAAACGCTCGACCGAACAGTTTCCGCGCGATTATCGTATCGCGTGGACCGTCAATTTCCCAAACTATACGAGACTACGTTCTCCGGTCGCGTTCAACAGAAAAATATGGAACGGATTCGGTGTTTGGTTTCATTTCAGAGTGTTAATAAATCACCATGTAGAATCGCCTTTTCGCCATTTCTTTTCTCCAACGCAAGATGTAGGAACGAATAAAAGAAAATAAGGAATGATAAGAATTCGAAATAAAATACACGACTAAACCAAGACCGGTTTAAAACTTTATCGATCGTCCGTCATATCATTGAGTATTCGCGCTTCGATAGGCGCATATACAGCCTGATAATTGGCAGACCATAGGACGACAAAGCAACGCAAAGTCGGTGAACGAAACTCGCGGCGCGTTCTTTACGAGAGAAAGCAGAGGAAATACGCGAAGAAACGAGAAAATGTTGAAATGAGCAGAAAACAAGTATACGTGACTGTAAAGGAACAAAAGCAGAGCACGATGCGACTGACTCCTCGTTGACGCCGCATTTTCGCCTGTATCGGCTAGCTAAAATGCAAAAGAGTGAACCTCGTAGAGAAAGAACAGGCAGGAAAAGCTCGAAGGAAGTGGATATTTCGCCTGGAGAAAATTTGAATAAAATCAGCGGGATAGTAGTTTCCTCTTTGGTCTTTCTCTTTCTTTCGTGCCTGTTCCGCCCACCACTACCGACTTCCTGTCTTCCTTCCACCTCCCTTTGCTCTCGCTAAAGAAATGCAAGTTTAGCGCTGAAAACTCGTAAAAAGCCTTGGCCAGGCCGAACTACCGCAAGCTCTTCGTTGTCACAGCACCTGCGGTCCGAATATCGACTCTCCTTCCCTTTTTCTTTGATATTCAACTGTTCACGCAGCCAGACTTTGCTTTTACTTTTTCTTCATTCCCACCATGGCAGAGCTTTGCGAATTCCGCTGATCATTCTGACCGCTGGACTGATCTAGAAAGGGCTAAACAAAAACTTTTCGCAGTCGTGGTCGTGGTCATCGTTTGCTGGAATCAGTGCCCAGTCCCTTGACTGAAATATTAATCACGATGCATTGTACGTACATGATACGTATGTATACGTCAACTCGATAATGAAATTGCAATTATCAAGTTCGTAACAACGTTTCCCAATTCAACTGTCAAAAGGAAGAAGAAGTTTCCTTATATAGTGCTCGCTCGAATAGCCCAAGGGTTAGGTACATCGACTAACTGCGTAGGGCGAAATTCGCGTAGTTTCGGAGTAGCCCTCCCCCTCCTCACTCCTCAAGCAACCAAAAACCTGAAGTAGATACTCACATACATATATACACAAGTTTATATTTTTCCAATGCATGTGCTTATGCCTGTATATTCACTCGTATTCTTCACTATACAATGGTACCGTATGTAAGACGATTTGATGCCAACTGTTTTTCTGAAATTGCTGCTGTATGCATCGAGCAGCAACGTCGAATTCAAACAATTGACAAACTATTTGAAAAAATAGAAGATACGAATTCATTTGTTTTTACACCTGCATACAATGAAACTGCGACTGTGCAGCTCGCAGTGTCACCGTTTCTTGTACGCGCGGGCAATTTGCGAGGAATTAGTTCGCACGAAAGCATTTACATTCGTTCTTCTTAGTCTCTGCTATTCGCCATGGTAAAGTAAAGATATGTTAAATAAATTGATGCAAAATAAATGTAAAAAAAAAGAAATGAAATTTGTCAGCGAAAAGACCCGCATGTAATCGAAACCGCCTTGTTCTAGGGATCACTGTCTTTCCTATTTTAACCGAGAAACTGTAGTCGTAAGAGAAGAATTCGTGCGGAGCAAATATTTTCGCCTACTTCTAAAGCGAAGCCGTAGTCTCTGTTACGCACGTCCTCGCAAAATCAGTTTTCCCGCAATCGTTTCGTCTCATTTTTCCGGTATTCTTATTCCCTTTGATGTCAAACGTAGGACTTTCTTATCTATTTTCGATTTTCCGCTTTTTACTGTTTTCATGACATCCGATAGCGTTCTATGCACGAAACGAATCCTATTGTACAGGTGCATGTACATGAAAATGTTATCGTCTCCACGCGCGACTAAAAACACGACTAAACATGATGACACGAGGAAGGCAGGATATTAACAGCGAGCAAAGAGACAGAGATTGATTAACCTTCGAATTAAGCATTGTCGTTTAACAAGCTCGTACCACATTGCCAGTTTCGATTGTCGATTTTCTGGCTAATTCTGTACGGCACCGTACTAAAGTACATCGTACGAGGTAATCCCAGCCGAGTTGAGTAAAGACTTTTGGCCCTGCTCCTTCATTTGCGAAAACCTGCCAGAATTACGTAGTAGAACGACTACCTATCGTACAGTTTTCAACAGGCGCGTGCAACGATCATTTTCTCCGGAATATTCCTTATCTGTCCAATATCCAAGTGGAATATTTCATTTCCTTGGGTTTTGTACTTCCGTTCTCGATTCAGCTCAGCCATCGTTTAAGTCACCCTCTCGATAACCACGTATACGAGATCGTATTCTACACGCGGTCCGAATCATTCTCCAAGCACTTCTGTCCTCCGCACTCGCCATTCGGAGCAAGAAATCTGCAAAAAAATTGCCGCATTCTACCACGGATTTCGTTATTCGACCAAATGCACCTTACCAAAACGATCTTTGAAATAGGAAACTAGTTCTATCGAAAATCTTCTTCCCCCTACGATTTTTCTCTTCGCTGCGCAATCGCATTTACATATTTATCGCGAGCGACACGTTTCGAACCGATGTCAAAACATTTCAAAGGCACCGCTGTGTCTTCCATCGAAATCGCGACTGTAACACAATATCTGCGGGTGTAAACGCTATTCGACCATGTAACGCGATTAATTAAAACGAAATATAACACTGATATTAACAATAGTTCGAGCAGTACAATACGAAAGATCGGTCAACGTTATACGATCGCTTTAATTCTACTTGCTATAGACAGCGATCGATTAAAATAGAAAGACGATGTGATACGAAGTCCGTGAGACAACAGAGAAGCGATATCGTGTCAATACATTTTTCTACAACAAACATCGGGCGAGAATTAAAATATCTAAACGCTCGGTAGTTGTGCCGATCGATTCGATGGATCAGTCACAAGTAGAATAAAATCGAGTAGAGTCGAGTCGAGTCGAGTCGAGTCGAGTCAATAGGTTCGTGTTTCCCCCTCGAACTCATCGATCTCGACTGCGAGATCCTTCCTTATCTCTCACGAACTCGTTAATAACGTCGGATCCGTATAAACGACATTAAAGCAAAGAATCCGTAGGAACGTATCAACCCCTCCGATCTGGCGGTACTGCCATTCCGAGGGATTGTACGTTCGGAGAGGGTCAGCTGGTATGCGTACGCAAAATTGCGCACAATCCGTTTTAACTCCGAGCAAGAGAGATCAGTATCTCGGTTCTATTATCGGAAATAGCATCTGCAATGGGAATCGGTGCTTCGATGGCCAGTCAGCTCACCTAAAACACGACAACGGAGCGGTGCATCGATAACAGGTAGTACATCGGTCTTAGGTGAAAAGATTTCATTTAAAGATAATGGCTATTGTTGACTGATATGTCTTATCAACCAGAAATCCTGCAGCTCTGAACAACGGACGTGTTTTGGAGCTTTTCAGAATTTTCACCAGCAAGGTGTTCGCATGTTTCAAAAAAATCCCTGCTGGCTATAAACGGTACTCGCGAAAAAAAAACAGATTTCTAAAATGGGTTTCGATGCAAGCGAAACGATCTAAATATTTCAGTTTCATTTTTCTCGACGATCCCGATCTTTAAAATCGTAAAACGCGTTACACGAAACTGACCATTACGTAAAGCCAAAGAGCACCGGCTGCTGCTACCAAAAAAAGGATTAGAAACAGGGAAAAATATTTTGTTTTATGATATCGATTTTCAGTTCGCGCGATGAGCTAAAAAAATAACAACTTGCAGCATCGCATTGCTTTCGCGTTTTTACGTCGACGGATGGTCTCGGCAAAGGGCATTCAAACTCGCTCTACTGAAGTCCGATAAACGAGAAGTACCTTGTCGGCAGATGGTTGGACAGGGGAGCGCGATTCAGAGCGAAAAACAATAGACAAATTGAAACGTTTAATAAACCACGTGAAACCTCGGCCACTAACTTCGTTTACTGCAACCTGACACGAAACAATCTATGTATCTGTTACCTGTTACCAACAAGAATTTCACCACGATACTCCAACCAGTTTGAATCGTTCGTTTGAGTTCGTTCGATCGATTAAATTGATCATCCAGAAACTAAAACGTTTGATCAATTTCGTGGGCTTTTTGTCATTTGCAGACTACGTATTAATAGCGTTAATGTTACCCTGTCAGAGAAAAACGGGAAATAAACATCTGCCAAATAGTAGCGTCATACCGATTATTCATAATTTGTTGTAACGAAAGCATGTTCGCGGTTTTTACAAAATTTCAAAAGAGGCCGAGCTATTAACGAGGCATTATCCGTCACACTGGAAATAATTTTGACGGGAATTAGACATTCTTGAACATCTCGTCGTTCGCATTTTACGTCACGCCGAATTTTCGTATAACAATGCTGCGCGAACATCGTCAGCCTGGTCCTCCGTTGCGGAAGTAACGTCAAAATGCAGATGACCGAATATCACGCCGCTAATTGCGCTCTTTTCACTGGCAAAATTCCGGTAGCGCATGGTTCGACGGAACGAAGGTGAAAATAACGATGGTCGAATGAAACGAACAACCGCGAATCCGGGCAATTATAATCGATGCATAGTGGTATGCCATAGCTCGCAACGATCGGTGAGTAGCGAACAGCTAGTAGTGGATTAATTGAATCGACCGTAAATTGCAATCGACGAAGTTGCAGGGAAATTTGCAGGGTGCGCGCGATATGTCACATATCCGCGTCTCGTAATACGCGCGCAACTACGTACGTGAAATACCACGACTCTATATTCGGAACTTATTCGAACGTAGACGTGGACAGATGCGTGCTTATCGAGTTGTCCACTGGATCATCGTATAATAACCAACCGCGTCAAGACAAATATGCGGTGAGCAAGTTTTGACGCGAGCTACTGCGCCCATATTTGTGTTCGATTTTACCTCCTGTTGTAACCGCAGACTTCCGCTTTTCACGTCGCACGTCCATATACCGATTGATCTATCAGCGTTACTATCCCATTACCGATGATCTATTTTTCTTTCCACTCTGAGAATCTGTTCCTTCTCGACTGCTATATACAATATACATATATATCTGATAGCAATAACGAGTTTAAAAGCCGATTTCTCATTCTCCTCGATTAAATACTGATCAGCCTAGCACCGAGAAATCATGATTCTCATTCAGCCTTCTCCTGTCCGGGTCGCTTCGAACATGCTTCTTTGAAAGCAGATAGCAGGCGAAGTCTGCTACTCATTGACAGTACCTGCTTCGAAGCTTTCTCTATTCGTTACGTCAAATGTGACGTCGTCCCTTAAATTATGTTCAATTGATCGTCTATTTCTAGTCGAACCATTGGTGTCGGCATAAAGTTTTCAGTAGCCAAAGACAAACAGGCAAAGCCCTGTGCAAGTCCAGTGGAACTCAACACCTGCCCCTAGCGACAAATTATCGTCCTCCGTTAGCGGAACGATTTAATACTCGATTTAGGGAAGGACCGTTACTTGGGCGCAACCCGCCATTAGCCCGACCGACCGTGGCCGAACTTTATGGTACCAACGACGATGAATAATGGCGCTGCAGAAAATCGTTAGCTTGCCATTAACGGACGTCTCGGTAGGAAATCCTGCTGGTAAACACTCGTAAACCAGACATTCGGGATCTTGATAATGGATATCGGATCGCGGACCCATCGAACATATGTAAAGTTCTCTGTCGAATCGTTTCGACGATCGTCTGATCTTATGGTCGATTACTACATATTCCGTTCGATTCGATAAATCGTGCGATCAAACACCAAGTTATACACATGCACATACATGCTACGTACCTACATTCATGGAGCATACGACGCTCTTAAATTATTCTGAATTCTGATACGAATACCCATTATATCAGCCATATATTTGATAGCGGCGAAAATAGCAACGATCACGAATACCGTACTGTCGACAAACTTTCATCAATAATCCGTAAACAACAGAAAAGGCAAAGTTCTGATAAAAAAGAAGAAGCTTTGAAAGAAAGCAACGATCACGTTCAACGGTGGAATTTTCGATATCGAAGGTAGAAAGTTTCGCACAGAGAGCAAACCGCAACAAGAAGGGGACAAAGCGAAGGCAAAAGGAAGAAAGGAATGAAAAAAACGGCAACGAAGAAGGCAATCGTCCCGTAAATCAGTTAGAAACGGTAGAAGAAAACGTCGGAACGCAGGTAGCTTCCTTCCGGCACGTGCGGCCGAGAAAAATTTTCAAGCGAGCTTTCGGCTTCGAACGATTCGTCGTAAGTTCAATCAAGAAAATTGCAACGAATCCAATTTGATGATTGGGGACCATTTTTATTGTTCTTATCTCGCTTACCTATATCACGTTCTAGCCAAGCGATTTCGCGATAAACCAAATTTATTCCTTTTGCCTTTCTCGACATACCTGAACGAATACGCAACGATAAAACTAACGTAAAGCAGAGAATTTAAACTATGTGGCTAGGGAAAATGAAATCTGAAGCGAGAGAAAATTCTAGTAAATACGAAACTTTCGAACAAACTAAGAATCATAGGTGCCGGCGAAACGCCAGAAAAAGAGTGTCGATTATCTTGTGAAATAAGAATAAACATTTTTTAATGGATTGGACTTTGTAATTTTTGAAAGAATAAGAAAATACAAGTAAAAGAAGCGCAAGAGAAAGGAGATAACGAAACGAGATTAATCGATATACGTCGTAAACGATGTTTTTACTAACTTTATAATTTTAGAGAGATCAGTACGAGTTTAACATTCTCATATTTTTAGCCATGTGCATCAAACTAAATATACGATTTATTATTCAACCTGTGCACCGTACACGCAACTAGATCTCATTTTTCTGACTTTCATAAGAGACGGAAGCTTTATTCCTCGAAAATATGTTTAAACTGAAGCTTCGCAAAAATTTCACGACGTCATGCATACTTAAGAGCGATAATTTACCGAATGTACAAAAATATTGGCATTGTTGATATAATGCACGACAACCTAGTGTTTTTAATTTCGTATTAGACTCGCTACTACTGTAATAATTTTGCAGCGTGGTTTTACTTAATCATAATAAGCACGATGCGTTGCACTGCCAGCGGCAGAATTCCCGGGCCAATTTACGGCATGTTTCCTCCGAATAACCTGTATTTGTTGTGTCTTTTCTTCCTGTATGCCCTCCTCCCCCTCGCCCCTCTCTCTCTCGCTTTGTTTCGTTTTTCAAATCCGTTGTGCTTCCCGTGTTTTTTACTTTTTCGCAATAATTATGCTTCGCGAACCAACAATTTTTGCGTACTCCTAAACTCCAATACTTATCGAAAGATAAATACATCTTTCTTTCTTCCTCTTTCGATTTCAATTAAATTTCGATGATTATCAATCGCAGGTTGCGTTTTGAAGTTCAACAAATTCTGTCCACTCTTTGTACATTCACAAGTTCTCGTTCACAAGTATCGTTCCCTCGTTACGACAAGAATCACTAAAAATTCTCTTTTAAATAGGGTTCAAGATCTGAACAATGAACTTATCACTTTATTGGCGTTATATGTTCACGTAACAGAATTACAGCGTATCTGCGAATACATACGAACCATTGAAAAATGAACGAAATGGTCGCGTGGTTTAAAGTTGAGAACAGCGCAACGACTATCGTCAGTACCATTATTGCGGCAAGAAAGAAACAGAGTTTAGCGGAGCATGCGTAAAAAGCGTAAAAATCAGTAGAAAACATTGGCAAATGATGGTAAGACTTGTCACGGAGGACTGGAACGCAAAGAGTCGTAGAGTTCAAGCGTTTACATGAGCGTTATCTTCATCGAGATTTATTGATCGATGCACTCTACTTCCGCGACCTATCCTACTCACATGGGATTTCAGCCATCTTTCTCCCTCTTCCTCTACTTTACTCTCTACCCTTATATCTACCCTCTTCGTATCTATTCGACTCTATCTCCTCTTCCTCCCTCGTACCTGTTTCTCTCGCGAGTCGGGTATTCGATTGGGGTCAGGCACTTGGATTTCACACGATCTATAATGCAGGCCTTTCGAATGGGATAGAGATAGAATACCGAAGAGGCTACAATGAGCACATGCTCGAAAAATGGCAATGGAATACGCGGCGTGAAGGAAACTACAGTCTGAAGTTCTAAAGCGTAGCATAAGGTCCGACGGGCACGAAAATCCAAGGGAAAGCGTCGGCGCGCCGCGCCACAGCCTATCAAACCGCTCGAAAGATTTCAAGTTCGCTTTCATACATAAATGTTTTACTTCGTCATATAATCGAGAGACGACTCGTTAACTGAGAGTTTAGTTACCTGGTTAATGACTGCAAAAGCAACAAAAATGGATCGTCGTCGACAAAAGCTCGAAAAAGATATCGCGTAATGAGCGTGTAGCAACGTGACTAAAGTCGAGCAATCGAGCCGATGATGTTTCACCTGTTTCGTTATCAAAATTAATACGATTTAATTTTGATTCCAGTTTCGATTCCAATCCAGCTATATATATACAGATAGTTACGTTCTTACTTCCTTTTCAACGAATTCGACTTGCTTTTCTTTGGACCTGTTACGTCTACTATGAGCATTTTCTCCAAACTACGTGCTCAAGTATATACACTAATAGGAGGTTTTAATACGTTTAGGGGAGAGATACATCGTGCAATGTAACTTTGAAAATGTCGCACAGTTTAGAACGGGACCGAGTTTACCCCAGCTCCGTAATCCCAGCGGCCGTTCCCTAATACGTCGGTCGAAGCCGACCGCAACACCAGACGTCGAGTTTGGCATTACAAGCACTAAATCCCGTCAAACCTATCAGCTCTTGGTTCCACATTCTCCTCCATCCTCTAACTACGTTCCTATATCCGTGTCTTCTCTTTTGTTCATACGCACGTGAAATCCCTCCAATTCCAATATTTTTCGTGATCCTCTTTTTTTTATCCTCGACTCCAGCTAATATCCCTAATAGTAACCATCGCAAATATTTGACAGAAATATTAGAATTGCAAAGAAGTGATAAATAGTAAATCTGAATATTTCCATAGTTTCAAAATGGCTAACGTTCGACACCCATTAAAACCTAATAAATCGAATTGAATCGATTCGCGCGCACTAGGAGAACGTAGGAGTTTGATTAGCCAGTGGATAACGAACAAGGGGTTTCACGTCGGATTCTGTGCCATGATTCATCAGCCTTTCAAGAATGATGAAGAGAGGTACGCGCTCTACCCTACTCCCCTCTCTCGTTTCGAAGTCCCTTCTTCGATCGGACGAAAGAGCGGGCGAGAGAAAGGACACGGAAAAGGGAAAAGAGAATCAAGGAAAACACCGTACGCTCGGCTTAAGCCAAGAATTCGTCTCTTCTTTGGACGTCTTTCATTCTCTCGTCCATTCGTCGGTGCTGCAATCTCGAGAGCTCTCCTTACCACGTTTGACATTGATAGGGTACGCGTACAACCTTTCACTCTTCCATGTCCCAAGGAATTTCAGGAGAGAAAAAGTCGATGGAGCAGGGAAAAAGAATAGTAAGGAACGGCATCTTTCGCGTGGCATCGCTTGTCGAATAAAATGCTGCTTTTTTCCTAGGGCATATTGAAGCCCGACCAGATCTTACGCGAGTATGCAAGTGTTAAGAAACAAGTGAGAGGACTGGAAATAAATACGACTTTGCGAAAAGAAGAATAAATATGAGAGAAATGACGTATTTGGTAGCAAATACGTCGATGGTTATGCTTCGCATATTTCTTCACACGCGTACAGATCGTTTGTTACTTTTTTAATCGTAGCATGTCCGATATTGGTATCGCCATATCATAATTTTTAATTAATCAACGTATATTTATATGTTCCGTAAATACGAAGTTGTGGATAAAAAATTGTGATAACGAGGAGTCCTTAGCGATGAAATAATTAACGATCGTAGCAAAGACCGTATTCCGGTTTCAATTGATCAGCATGTTCAATTCGATCGCCAAACTAATCTAGAACGTACGCGATTCAAAAAATAAACGTCGATGATCAGGCATACGAAATGTCACTTGGTGTACTTTACATACTACTTACAGATTGCATGGATGATCGTTGCAGTTCGTAAATCCAATTAATTTCTTTTTCTTTTTTTTTTTACAATTTTCGACCGAGTATACGAGCAAAAAAGCTCGCAGCATCGATTCTCCATGCGGAACTCGATTCTACCGACATCGGAAACGGTCAACGATTATTCGCCGATGTATTCAGCGATTTGAAAGTCGTCGAAGTTAAACTACTTCATTTTGTTACTTTTACTACATATTTCCCCAGTTCTCTGGTTTTGTTTTCATTTCACCATCTTCCTGTTTCGACAGTGTCTAATGCGTCCTTGCGCAAATGGAGGAGAACGAAGAGACGGAAAGAAACGATAAAACTTGAACGACGAAAGTTTTCTCAGTACAATACAATGCAATGCGATAGGATACGATACGGTACGATACGATACGATACGGTATGGTACGATACGATACGATACGATACGATACGATACGGTACAATACGATAAGATGGAAAAATTAGAAGTGGAAGACTGCTCAAGTGGAAGTTAGCTCATATTGCTTTTCCAAAACGATACTGAACGAAAGTGAGTCATAAAAAATTTCAATCATTTCATAGCGTGATTACACTGGTATCGAAGGTAATGACAAATTATAGTGACCACGAATGAAGGATCAATAAAGTGCCTACGTACCAATTGTACATTTCGTCGAAATTGCTACGTGAATGCTGCTACTTGAATCATTCTATTCGTCAATACACCATGACGTACCGACCACAGTGCGCCTTCATAGGTACTAAAAACTCAGTATTTGGGTCAAGAATCGAAGAAATGCTTGCACGTAGGAAAAAAGTCGATATCGACGAAAAAGATATCGAAACGATCGCTAAGTCGCGTACAAAGGAATGAAGAAAACACGACAGAGGGAATAGAATCATCATTTTGGAACGATGGTCTGATAAAGATCCATTTACTATATACTTTTGCTATACAATATGGAGCACCACGTAACGGCAACGTCACGTACCGGTCGGTGGTGGATAGTGTGAACTGTCTCGTTTAAAACGCATGTTTCAATGTTCTGTTGGATATTTGGATAATTGGATATTTCTTCTTTGGCTGTGGGTATCTTGAGGTCGTGATGTATTGTTTCGTTGGTAACATACCAAGGTGCATCTATTAAGGATCTTAGACTTTTCGAATGGAAGACGTATTATGATCGTATACTTCATCGTGCCAGTTGTATTTCATTTATTGCATGACTGATTTCACAGACGTGGGAATCCACGTCAGTCAGATGGTCAGCATGTCTCCCCTGCTGCCGACGAACAAGACGGCATGGTTCGCCCTACTGGAGAAGCAATTCGAGGCATCGCAGATTTCGGACGACAACATAAGGTACGTGACGCTAGCCAAATGCCTCAATGATCAACAGCTACAGGACGTCGAAGACCTTAATATATGTTGTCGTCCGAAATCTACGCTGCCTAGAACTGCCTCTCCAGCAGGACGAACCATGCCGTCTTGTTCGTGGGCAGCAGGGGAGACATGCTGACCATCTGACTGGCTAAAGTTCCCTGATTGTTATTTTCCATTGCGAAACGCACTTAAAATCGGTGATTGAAATGTCGATAGCACTATCACAGTCACCTCTTTCACTGTATATCACGTTAAATCACGTCGGATGGTCACCAATTTGAGGCGTATGTGTTGTCCGTGATAATTGTAGCGCTGGCTGTAGATGTCGCTGATGGGGTACTGCTGATTTTCTTCCGTTTTTGATGCGTAGAAGAAAAATCGAACTCCGGTCGCCGGGATTTGAACCCGGGTCGCGAACGTTCGTAACCCAAGGCGCTAACCACTGCACTGCCGTCGTCCGACAGTAGTTAGTGTCGAGTGGTGGTATTTGCTGTTGAGTGCCGCCACAGTACCCCCTTACCAATGATAACGTTTCTTCTATGTGTTGTAAAACGTCAGCAGTTTTGTTGTCAAACCCGTGCAGATGTTGCGCGAAGTCTTCGTGTGGCGATGGATACCTGTGGCTACGGCCCGAGGCGTTCCGCGTACGGTCGTAGGCCTATGTTCCATTTTTTTAGTATGATGTGCTGGTGATGATACCCATGAACTTTGCAATGGCCACATTACTCCTGGCTTGGTCGTCGTCTCGTATCCTGTCACCTGCTTTTGCGCGTCGATCAATGGTGAGGTGTCAAGATTTGCTGAAGATGGAAGGGCCGTTCGCCGTAGCGGTAGGTCCGCATTGTCATAGTCTTAGATTCGCGATGATGGAAGTCTCGGTAGCGCTATCAACGGTCACACCTCCTTTTGCTGTAGAGATCACGTCGGGGTCACCAATTTGAGGTGTATAGGTGTGATAGGTGCGGAAGCCTAGTGCTGGTGTGTGGAAGCCGAGATAGGTTCTGCTGCGGGTGTGCTGCCGTCGTCCAATCGTAGTTAGTGTCGAGTGGTGGTATTTGCTGTTGAGTGCTGCCACATATTGTATTTGCATGACAGAGAAAGATGATGACTGTAACTTGATAGACAAATTATGTGGATGTATCGATTTGATTTATTTATGTTAAAAAATTACCTCTTGTACGTGAAATTGTCAGTTCCCTGCCATGTCACAGCTACAAAAACAATCATATTCCACAACCCATGCTCAGTGAATGAATCTGAACTTACTTTCGAGTATCCCATCTGTGAAATTATTTTTGAAAAATCAATACCTATGGCATTGAGAACGATATCAAGCGAAATAAATAAAAAGTAATCGAGCGAAGTTGGTGCACCTCTTACGTTTCGTAACAGGTGGTCATTTTTGGTTAACTAAAATTGTACATTTGTTGATAATCACTTGTCGCAATCAATTAGCTTTTCAGTTCCCTAGTTCATATTATACTTCAAGTTTATTATTTTTTCTAAGTTTCATTTAATGCAACGTAAATATGACATTGGCATTCAAGTTTCTTTTTACTAGCAGAATCGAATAGTAATTCGCTTGTGGATTTTTAACATTTAACCTGAGAATGCATACTTCACACAAAATGATACAGCACTGAGAAAAGTATCTTAGGGGCTTGATAAAAGTGTCTGTCGGTTGTATTTATGCTACATAGATACCTTGCATCTTTTAACTATTTCTTTGCGACAAAATATGTAAGAAAAAGGTTTGTTTTTTTTCAAGTAAAGTTTTAAATACAATAGATCGCATGAAACTTTTACTAAAATCTCAGTCTCCTGCAGATGGCCTTTGAAAAAATACCGATAAAATCATATATAGTTATTTATTTGCCCGTTTTTGTAAAAATGCCAACATGTCTTCTACCATACCCCAAACTTGTTACAATTCATAAATTAAGTGGAAAAGAGTGTGAACAGCAAAATCACTGGCAAATAATTCCCATTTCCATAGAATCGTTAATACGTAGAATCAAGGAAGCATTTAGTACGATTATATAATTGATTCGAGCGTCGTAACATTTAAATTGTTCAATCGCATAGTATATACATAATTCGTAAAGTGTATCTTGGTATTAACAAGGTTTACGTGGCATGAAATCATAGCAGAACCCTCCGTAACAACTCGTTGACACACGAAGGGTTCCGACCGACTAAATGAAGAGGTCTGAATCATGAATCGGAGGTGTGGCGAGGAAACATGGCGCGAACAAGCATCCTCTTTCGTTATGACGTGCCAATAAATTCTACGTGGCAAGGGTTGCCGTTCGTTCGTTGCCTTGACATCGACAGCTCGTTACACCGTCAAGACGGTTGGCTTACGGCGTTGTACGTATACATAATTCAGGTATCCCTATGTGCGGTTTCTCCGCCACGAGCAGACGTTTTCAGTCACAGGGGCTTCTCTCTGTGCAACTGCCACCCAAGAAAAGCCAATTTTCTCTTTACGTTTCTGCCTTGTTCATCTTGGGCCTTATCAACCTAACACCCTTATCCTTTTTAATTCTGAAATTGACTTTGTAGACTTTAACGATTATTTTTAGAGGAGCCCTGAGACATCGAACAAATCGCAGCAAAGCGAATGAAACGTCGTCGTTTTCGATCAGGTGCGTTATATGAAATTAAACGAGCGGTAAATGTGCTAAGATCGTTCGTAATCTGTCAAACTCTGATGGGTACGTATCTTCGACGCACGAGCGAAGGAAAGTTAAAAGAAGAAAAAAACCCTTCCACGCGTCAAGGTATGGCAACGAACGAAACGAAATAAAATGAAACGGAGCGAAACGAAATGAAATTAAATGAAACGAAAGGAGAAGAAACGATGTCGAGTGTATGTGGAACATTATAGAATCCCGCATAGTACCAGCCATGGCTAGAACATATCGCCGTTAATATATCGATGGAAATTGCGATCGATAATTCGACTCGTTCGGTACAAATCACGATTCTACGTAAAGCCGCTTTTTTCACGAGAGAAATTGTGAAAGGTTAAATATTACATGGACGATACATCGTGTGCAACGAACCGAATCATAGTGTCTATCCGATTTACGCAAAGCCACGGGCTATGAACCTCCATTACACAGATTTTATTTGTCTTTGCTTTCCGTTAAGTTTATCGCGCAGCGAGGCAATTAAAAAGTCGATCACCGGTCTCCTCTGTTACTATTATGTTGTACTTGCAAGCAGACACAATTATTCGGACGAAAAAATTCAACTGGTTTCTCTATCTACATATTTCAACTCCTGAAAAATTTACATTACGTTTTCGATCATAAAACATCGGAGAAATGATATTGATTCGATATTCTCTACTTTCGCATGGAAAAACTGTAAACGTAAGCGTGCGATTAACTACAAAAAGGAAGATGGATCAATGAAATTCGCCAACAACTGTCCGACAAAGAATATTAATTACCCTAGCGTGATTGCTCCTTAGGGACCTTTACAACCACTTCAATCTTCTTCCTTACTTTATTCGTCCTTTACATTGGAGTTCTTCTCGTAGACGTAACGGCACGTTTCACCAAAAAGGCCACGTACCCCCTCGAACCTTTTTTTTTTGTCTCTACGCTAGCGACGAAAAGAGCGACAAACGCAAGAAAGAAAACTACGTGACCCGCGATGAAAGTGCCACATTTATATTTTCTTCTCTCGAGGATTTCGAGCTTCTGCTTTCTACGCTGACACTAATTTACCCGTTCCTCGTTTCTCTTGCTTCTTTCGAGCTCGCCGTGAAACTCCCTCTTGTATAGCAATGCTGTTCAAAGAAACTGAGTGTTTCGCGTCCTCCCGTCTCTGACATTTTTCAAACTGATCAGGTATTCGATGAAATATAAAATATGATCCAAATCGAAGGAATTATGTCGTCATTAGCGTAACAAATAGCCGTAAATAATTAGAAAAATAGAAGACACGAATGTATCTCTGGTACAAAGCCCAAACTCTGTACAGTCTTGAATTGCTGTACACATCGTTGAAGGAGACGTTGATATAAGCGAGCCATCTTTGAAACTTACTTCTAACTTAAGAAAAGCTTATTTAAATGAAAGCGTGGCAGAGCCACTCTCGACCCATCTCCTCTTCCCTCTATTTATACCCGCAAACACCAACCGGTTGCTTTCATCTCGTAGATTACGCAATTGTATTCAACATAGCTGCAAGGTAAAGCACCGTCTAATTAAGTGGCAAAATTACGAGCTCGTGCGCGAACTTGCTAAACCAACTGGACGCACGTTGTACCGAGCCAGGTTCGATCGCGTGAAATCCGTACACATATTGCCATCACCTCGGAACGGTACGAAGAAAATTCATTTTACCTCTAGCATCGGAAACATCGAATCAATCATGTAGTAATGAACTCTTAATCGGTCGAAAACATCCATCCTGGACGTATCATCCGTATGCGTCTCGACACAGGCTGTCATCAGTATGAAACATTTTAATTACGCTCACCGTTCAAAGGGGCAGCGTACACGCGAACACAACATTACATCACGTTAATGTATGTATCTGTAGAAATAAATATTCATATGCGCGCGGGTCTACGCGAATTACAATCAGATCTCGTATGAAACGCGTAACGCGATTCTCATTGTCAGTTTTATTTTACGATTGTTTCGTTACCGATTTGCATCGAACACGGTTATGAATTCGTTAACCTGCAATTATCTGTACGCAATTGCTACTTCTATAGATGAATTACAGATGAAACGTCCTAGAATCGATTCGTATTAGAGACACAATCTCCAGCCGTGATCGAAAAGCGGACAAAAAAAGAAGGCGGTCGATGGACGAACGTGGAGAAAACGAAGACGCATTGGCGTTCGATTAACAGTGCCACAGCGCGGCGGGAGGAAAGGGAAAATGATCGGTCGACTAGGTTCGCGATGTGTTTGGTACGTGGGCCGTAGCGAAGCTTGGTCAAAACCTGTACACGTAGACGAGTAGCCAATGCTTCGTCCTTTACCTGGATTATTCGAGATACTCGATACATCGCCGCGAAATCCCGGACACATTTTCCGAACCAACGAGCTTTTGCCATGCTATAGGCTTCAACGATGAATGCGTGTATGGTAGATGTATGAGGATCGCAATCATCGATCGGCGTTAACAACGTACAGGTACTCTTGCCCGCGATAAGGCTTTACGATCCAGGCTACGCATATCGCGGATTAATTAGAAATTTCATTACAACATGTTCGTTCTATTGTTCTACTACAAAAACAGGCACTCATTACACCAAATACGTACACTTCGTTCGGCAATCTGAAAGACTGTTCTTTATTGTTAATTAACTGCCCGTCATCGTTGGAAAAGTCGAAAAGATGGATCGATGTCTCTCTTTTCTCGTTTTACCTATATATGCCTATTTACTCATTTTTCCATTGTAGGCGAACTCGTGGATGACCGCACGATGTACACATGAATGGAAACTATGATGGACGCGTTTCGATTGATCCTCCTGTTGCTAGCATCGTCGCGCTACTTCCTACATCCAATCGGTAAGTGAAGCTTTTGTTTGTACATTCGTCGATTCGAATGTTAAGCCGCACCGGTGTAGTATCGGTGTTGCTCTTTGGTCTGCTCTGGTCTAATTTAGTCACGACAATTCCTACAAGGAGAGGGTAAAAAAAGAGAAAAACGGTGACCATTACTAGCGGTTTCAACCGCGACGATTTTCCGTGTTTCCTTCCCTCTAGTTTCCCAGCGCTGCAACCCGTCTAAAGGAACAGGCCTTAATCACGAAGAAGAGGAACAGAGGAGCAGACTTGCCCTCAAAAGTGGTCGGCTATCTTCATCCAGAGGAAACACTGGCAGCGGTACCGGCGAACTTTCTCAATTAGTGCTCCAGCCCGATCGACCAGGACCTCATTCGTATTCACGATGAACCCGGGTCCACAGATATAGTAGACCGATAGCTTCGTTCTCTTCTACTCCTCCATCTTTCCGCCTCGACACTTTCTCTGTTTTTCTCTTCTTCGTTTTCCTTTACTTTCTCTTACCACGTATCTTTTTCGCTTAACGAAATTTCGAATTTTTAAACAGTCCTTTTCTCTGTGCCCACGTGCAGAATCTACAATTTCGAAACTTTTCACCGAAAAACCAAAATTCCAAGCTAACGAAGATTATCTCGTCGTTCTGCTAATTGGTCTCGTTCGCTGGCACATTGACAAACGAAATCCGTTAAACCTCCTTCGTGGAGGAGGATTCACTGAGCTTACACTTTTATCGCGCCATTACTCACACCTTTAATGTCTGTGAAAACTTTGATCAGTCTTGTCACGGATTTTTGATGTGCCACCGCTTACAAAGTGTAGCTTGCTTTGGTCGACGGCCGAAAGCAAGCATAAATGATAAAATATGTTTGTTCGACACCTTGAAACGTGTTTAACAAGAAATACGTTTAACGAAGATAAAGATATCGCTTGTGCCGAAACGAAAACGAGTTACTTCATCTCAGAAACGGGCTTATTCTTTGCCGTAATGATGTAGATAAATCTCACGAAATAATTTTGTGAGCACGACGTTAACGTGAAAACTTGTGTTCTTCTTTCGAAACGTGCGTCGTAAAACTAGGTGAAAGATAGGGTCGTGAGCCGTCAACGAATAATAAAGTAACAAAGCTTTTGGAAACACGCGAGAATCACCACGTTCTTGTACCGTCACGCAAACAAGGTAAAGTTTCTTTTCGACTTCGATTCTCATAGTTGGTGAGAAAAACTATATACCGTAAAATGGTCGCGAGCAATTCTACGGTTCGTAAGAAGAAAGAGCAGAGACTGAGGTAAAGTAAGCAACTGTCGGTTCTTTTAACCTGTTCGTACACAAAAAAAGCCAGCTGGAACTTTGCCTTAGCACGCTTTATTAAGCAACAAATTACAAAACCAAATTAAAGTACACACACATACTGGCATGAAAGAGAGAAAAAAGGAACGTCGAAACGAAAAACGCATAAAAGGAGAGAGAACTCGACGAGCACATCTACCACGTGTTCGTACACTCGATCGACATCATGCTCGCACGCTACACGCTATTCAACTAACTCACTCGACAGTGTTGTCACACTAACATTACTCGGCGGAAACAATAGCACCACATTCAAACACCGTACCGTCACATAACGATAACGTAACCGGTAATCGTGAGCAAATTTAGTTTGCGAGTTCGCGAGACTAAATTACGTTCCTCTTATTGCGTTTCGCATTACTTCACTATCACTCGTCCTATGTACTTTGCTATGTACCATGCAACAAAGAAGGTGCTTGAATCGCAGTTATTTTCGCCGAAGGAAAATTTTCATACGAGAAAAGGCTTGAAAAACGGAGAAAGAAATGTCGTTCCTCCTTGAAGATCTTCTTCGTAACACAGTGGCGAATTTTTTCGTTTCTCGAGGACCAAAAATTTCCTTTAATAAGAAACGACGAATCTACTTAGGAAAGAAAATATTCCTCTGCGCTCTTTACGACCTTATTCAATATGTGCAAGGCTAAAGCTGAAACTAACCACGCCGACGGATTTGCAAGGTCACGTAAAAATTGTACACCAGATAGAAATTTATTCAATCTGCCGATAATAAAGTTTCTCTCTGCTAAAAGTTACGCGACAGATGAACGTTTACGTCGGTTATATTTGAAAGAAGTAGATGATTGAAAAGAATCGAACGACTCTGTGCAAGGATTCCTTGAGAAAAAATCAACGCTATGAAAAGTAAGCGACTACTCTTCTTTTGTTCCTTATCGAAAAAAATAATTTCTTGTTTTTAGCCCCGAGGTCCACAAAAACTTGTTTGCATCGTTATTGGCTACTTTCTAGTACCAAAGCTGGAGATTTTTCCTCTACGTTGCAGAAATGACACAATTTTTCATTATTTTCCTAAGACTCGAGTTTTTAGTCGGCTTCCAACCGATTCTTATATTAGCGACTATAAAAAAAAAAATAATAGAAAAGATGGAACGTTTCGTTGCTTCAAAAATTTATTTAGAAACGTTTGATCCTCTCCTGAAAGCTGCCGTAAATTTGACGAACGTGGAAATCGATAAATGATCGAACAGATGAAATGAAACGCAAATTCGCGCTATTTGAAGCGAGTCAAAGGGGTCGACCAACAAACGTTCGATACCGGGATGTGGTGAAGAAAAATAGTCGTTTGCAACGTAGTATGTTTACCCGCGTCCATATTTGATCACCGGTTGTTGGTGTCGTTGACCGGTCTCGTAAGCGTCGTGTCTTTCACGAAGTTCATGTAGATCTTTATCCCAAACTTTTTTTTACGCTATATCGAGAAAAACGATTGCTCGTCTCGATTTGTATTGATTCGTATATTAACGCGATCGACGAAAATAAAGAAAACTAAACGGTTTCAACGATAGGTAAAAACACTTTGCAGAAATATATAATTGATCGAACACTTCCATTCCTTCGAACTAAATACCACCGTTAATGTCGTCAGGAATTGTGTTAACTGGTTGACAAGTTTCACTACAATCGTCAACGATGACGTTGACGAGACGTGTCTGCAGGCGTTGTGGCTTCTTGATCCACAAGGTACATACATATGTATATCACACGTTAGCAAACTGCCTTGCGCAATGCAACCGTCAGAAAGAGCCGTACCTTCACGAATGCAAGACTCGCCATCGCGCCAGTCCCGTCACTTTAAGCTATTCCACCTATTATCAACGTTATTGCGCATGATACGTCGCTACGTGATGTTACGCTACATAATATTTTATTACGAAGATGCAAAGAATCGTAAAATTCAATGAGACGGAACACATCGATCGAATAGTTGCGATCATAATTTTACGAAGATTTGAGACTGTGCAAAAGAATGAGATCTAAGACGGTCATCTTGAATCCATATTATTCGTCTGCGTGTTTATTCTCTTCGCAATAACTGTAAAGCAAGCCGTATTTTGCGGGATAGCGTAAAGAAATTACCTCGTTCGACCGACCATGCTACGCCGCATGGAATGATTTAAACGGTAGTTTCCTTGATTCTGCGCTGCGTGCTGCAGGAACAAACGTAGCTCGAATTTTGTTCGATATAGAATTTTACATCGTTCTTCCAATCGTCCGATGATATAACGAAATTTCGGAGTCCCACGTTCTACGTTTGATTTGGTTGCGATTCACGAAATATGGAGACAAACTGTTGGACGTTCGCCATTTCAGATTCCTTCTTTCATGCAAGAAAGACTATATCGTAATTCCATCTTCTCGGAGTCAAAAAATCGTCGCTTTAATCAAGAAACAGAGGAGAAGAGTGGTTTGCAGCCCCTTTGCGAACGTTGCAGCTGAGCAGATAAGCCGAGCTAACCCCGAGTTACCAGCTTCCCTCTTTGCCGCTGCAAATTAGCAGGCACGGCCGAGACCGAGAGGAGCGTACAATTTTAAGGCACTCGCTCTAATAGGTAATGCAATTTAAGAAGCTCGTCAACCAGGATGGCAGCGGGATCGTAGGCAGATGGCCAGTGGGAGGGACGACCGAGATCTAGCCTTACACTGGTGTACGTAGAGTGAATCTTAAATTCTGTGGCTACTGCACCGCTTCGTTTCCGTCTGCATACCTGAGTGAATAACTTCGGTAATTACCATCGACCCAGTTGCAACTAACGCTCGAGTCAACGTTTCGAATTGCGTTTGATCGGGAAATTCGAAGCGACAACTTTTGATACCATCTCACGTCAATTACAGCTTTCACCTTGGTGTTCCACCTAACTCGAGCGTCAAGTCTTCGTATATGTTAGCGAAGAAATCTTGTGTACTCGTTCACAAGCCGTTGCATACCTTCTCTAAGCGTCGATCCGCACGGCAAAGGAGTAATTGAACGATAAAGGATAAACGATAGAGAGAAGTTTCTCGTAGAAGATCTCTAGTTTGGCACAGCTTTATGGCTCGTTCGATCAACATCCGGCGCAACGGCTTCCGCGGTCCTCGTGAACGCTGGACGATATTTTCAAGCAATGAAACGTCTTGAGTTTTCGGCTTGGCTCCAAGTCGTTATATGTACATTATTCGATAAGCAGACTTTCAACCCGTGAAAAATACCGTCGAGCTGCGAAGGAGGTCGTGCGCTCAACGTGTAACTTTCGCAGCTATAATACGCTGCAACAGCATCGTTAGTCTTAAACCAGCGAGAAAGAAAAGAAGCTAGTGCGAATCGAGACATTATGATTTGAACAAAACTGTAAAAACGTGAAAAAATAAAGGGAAGATAAAAGTTTAACGACCAGAGTTTCACGTAGAGTGGAAGAAAAAGAGAAATATAGAAAGTTTTCGCTTCGATCTACGCAAAACTTTCTCAATATGACGTTACAAAATGTCGTTCCTTTGAAATTCATTTTCTCGATGAACGTTCGTTAAGCGTTGTTGAGTGTGCCGCTGGACGAGAGAGCGAGGGAAACACGGCTTCTTTGTATTTGCGCGTCTTTCCATATCGACAAAACGTATCACACCAGTGTCCGTTGAAAAGGTAAAGTAGCTTCGACAAAGTAGTTATTTAGCTTGTAGCTCGTCTCGGAATACGCAAAAGAGAAAACTTCCACAACTATACATATACGCAGATATACCTCTGCACGTATACGATATCGCTATGTTAATTTCCTCTGCCTGTTTTCCAGGCAACCCGGATCGAAATAACCGAGATATACGGTATAGAGTGATTTTCGATATTTCTAGATGGTGCTATACGGAGTGAGAAGCCAACCAACGAGGAAGAAAGGAATAACATCCCTTCTTCGGTACCTGTATCTGTCAAGGATGTCCTGGCGCAGACCGGCGGAAACGCTTTGCTTCCCTGTAGATTCACTAGTCCCGGAATAGTGAGTACACCACATATGTATACAAGCAAATATATGCGTTCTGGATGATGTATACAAGGAAGGTGGCTCGTGTAGGTACAAGTGGAATTGGCCGTGTATGCACAAGCTGCAAGCCGGCCTGTATGCAGGTATTATACATAGGTCGATGAACACCAAGGAAGTATGCGCAACGTACATAAGCATGCATGCCATTGTGTAAAGCGGGCACATCGATAAACAACGATGCTGCGGATTACACGCACGCTACACGAGACATTGCGCGTTCCGTGGAAACGTGCGACGCCTCGCGGTACCCGCTTACCAAAATATCGTACGCGTCTCCTTTCGTTTTGAACACCTTCGAATACCTCTTGCAACGAACCTACTACTACAAAAGGTATTAGCTAGCTTCGCGAAAGCACGAATAATGTTCGCTGTGGTGTGGCCAAAAGACTTTCCCAGGGAAACTTTCAAACGCCGTTTGTTCGCGCCCTAAACATTTCACTCGTATAGAATTCGAAGTCGCGCGTAAACTCCGCCACCGAGTTCCACCGGTGAACATCAATTATTTATCGAAACACTGTGTAAAGCGACGAGCACGCTATTTTAAATTCGGTGCATTTCAGCACCGTAAACCCAATGCACGCGTACTCCTCTCGTTACACCGTCTTTCTCACGAGGTATGCTCGTTAATAAATGATCGGAGCAGCGTGCTGCCGTATGCAAGCCTCGGGCTGAGGTCACTCACTCACTCACTCGCTATAGTAAAGAGCGGAAAACGGGAAACGGGAAACGTCTCTCGAAGAGGAGGACAAAACCTGCTCGTTTGACGCAACGGGCAGAGCTGGCTGCTCGTTGCGCGACCGAGCAACGCCGAAAGACCGGCAAACAGCCGGATGGAAAAGAGAACGTCCAACAGGATAGAAACCTGTCCCCTTCCACCTTGTAATTCTGCCGGTTTTAATGTTGCAAGGATCGACGCGCCAAGAACTACAGTTTCCTACCTATGCCCAGCTACGCTCCCTTGATTCGTACGCACTCACACGCGGACAAGTTAGCCACGAAAATTTGTATTTCCCGCGAGTACCTACAACGAGAGCGTGATTAAAATTCATGTTGCATTATTCACGGTATAGATGCACGGCATCGCTCTACTGTGAAGTAATTTTCTTCTCGCTATAAAGAAATGCTTCATCAGCTCTTTGAGAAACTAGCTTTCAACAGAGGCAGCACTTTGAATAGCAACGTGTAACTTTCCTCCTTCCTTTCAAATTACGTACCAAACAATAGCCATTCGTCTATTTCCGCGTTTTTACATTTCCGAACCTATGTACAATACATGTGTTCGAAAAAAAAAAAAAATACAGAAATATCTATAAATAAGTCGATGACAAGTTGAAAATGTTCAATGTTTTCATAATGCTTTCCTTCGCGCTTGAGAACACACTATGATTATCAGTGTTGGACTATTTCATTTCCGAGAGAAAATGTACCAGAAAATCGCATTTCCTTTGTCCTTTTAAGCTACCGGATGTCACGACTAAGCTTCGACCGTGTCGCGCGTGGACCATTACTATTTAGGAAAGACGGACAGGATTGATTCTCTGTTGTACGAGTAACGGAAGAGAATTCCTAAACTCACCAACGATATATTATCCTGAATACCGAGCTAGGAAATCGATACTCATTCCTAGCAAGTATTTGTTCTCCTTTTTCGATACGATTCTCGATTCCTCGTGGATAGCCGAGACACGCTCGAACGGGAATGGGACAAGCGACGAGAATGATCTAAAAGATAATAGATGGATAAGTGAATAGATAGAAAAGAAACGTACTAAATCCGCTTTTGACATAAGTTCTTATAAAGGTACGAGAGCAAAGACACAAACGTCAAAGAAACGGTATTACCTTTGGCATCGCGAGAAAGAAATATTGTTTTGGACATTTCTTAAAAAGTACCCTGTCGTGTTCGAATCCGGTCTGCACGAATCCAAGCTGTTGTAACTGGAAATGTATAGCGCGTGTTCGCCTACAAAAGGACACCTAACGTTGGCCAAAGATCGATTCGCACTCGACTAGAATTTCAATTCCAATCGCCAAGGAATGTCGTCGAATGCGAATACCGATGCGACACAAACAGCTAAAGAAACGCGATCGGGCGTGTCGCGCGCAGTGCGGTGGATGCTACTGTGATTACGATTCAAAAACAAGATGTTACGAAATACTAAGTAATAAATAGATTTAACTTTTAGCCTACTGTACGATGGTATTCGAAATTTACGATAAAGATAAAATCGTTGGGTCCCTTTTGATTCGGAAAGACAATAATGAAAATCGCTTGCAAAATAATAGCAATTAGTAGATTGGTTTAAATTGAAAATTATTTTATTCGTCGACTAATCGATGATGCGATATAAAATACTTTGGTTCGGGTATCGATACAGTCACATAAAAAGAACACTGTTGTTTGTGGTATCGACACGACTACTTACGCAGTGCGCGATAAGAAACATTAGTATATTCAACTACTGCGCCAAGTATAAATTCCACGATAACCGGGAGCAATATGAATATTTAGGAAATCAGTACACGTGCGTTCGAAATCGAGAAGGAAATCCCACCGGGAGTCAGCAAGTTCTCCAATTTTCCGGTTCGAATATCGAATTGTCTCTGGAATGCTGTAGGAAGTTCGTCTTAGTAGTAGTGGCCACCGCATATTCCTTAAATTTTTTTTCTCCTCCGCACGCTAATCGATCGAGGGAGCAATTGGTAGATTTCTTCTGCGATTTCGCTAACGAAAAATCACCTGGGCAAGTATAATTTTCAATCGACTTGCGAGCGATAGACGATCAATTTAGGGGAGAGGAGGAAATATTAACGGGCATGGATTTGAATAATTACCAAGAAATTTATGAATTCCGCTCGACTGTGCGACGAACGATCGTTCGTTCAACGTGCTTCGTAATTATCTTTAATGGACGATAATTTTAGGTTGACGCGATGGGTGGGTCATTTCGAAATTTTTATCGCGTCGTCTACGCGCGTATCGCGATTGAAGCTTACTTGTGACGGATATGAATTCTAACAACGATCTCGAATTGTAAAAAACAAACCGTTTTTACCATTTTCTCTTTTCACTTCAAAAAACAGACTTGTCGTAATATTTTTCGTAACACTAATCAACGTTAAAATGCAAATTAACGGAAACAAGATCGACCAACACACGGCCCTTGTATGATTCGATCACGGAAATAACGTCGGCGCGTTGATGGAAAGCGACGAATATATCCCGTTTGTCTTGTTATCCCGTGCTCGATACATGTGTACATGGTTTGATACGCAAATTAACGGATGATTCGAATATCAGCCTAATGTGCATAATTA
Organism: Bombus bifarius; assembly: GCF_011952205.1. Classification (NCBI taxonomy): domain Eukaryota; kingdom Metazoa; phylum Arthropoda; class Insecta; order Hymenoptera; family Apidae; genus Bombus; species Bombus bifarius. The sequence goes on from NW_022884396.1 coordinate 121,785, forward strand.
TTTCCTGAACAACAGCTCGTTATCCACGTTTCCAAATACAATGGATCGACACATACCGCGTATTTAACCTGCGTGTTATCGAGTCGACTTAAGAGGATTTCGTGTTAAAGAAGAAGAAAGAACAAACAATGAAAAGATACAATCGAATTTTTCGAAAAATGTCGGCAATATCGTTGTCATCGAAGCATCCCGATAGAATTGTAAAGCATTTAAGTTCGATGAGAATATCGCGTATCGTGAAAATCCTGATTACGTGTATCGGGGAAAAAGGAAAAACGAGAGAAGAAGACAAGAACGATAGCTTCTACTTTCTCCAACCGATTCGAGACCGTACCAGATGGCGGCAATATGGTGGCGCACGGAATAGTACGGCTACCGATTTTCTCATAAACCGGCAAACTTTTGTACGAGTTTTTCGAGGAAAGAAGAAAACAGATGCCGCTTCGTAAGGACCAAGCTGTCAAGGAAAAAGTTCGTAGGTTAAAAGTCCATTAAAAACGCAACTGTCTGGAGAAAGAGCGAAAAATTGCACTCGCCTTCGAAGTATCAAGCGTTGCAAAGACTTTTAATGAACAAAGGTAATGAAAGAACGACGAGCGTCCCTTTCGAGTATCGGCGACAAAAATTTTGTTTGTACAACTTTCGTTTTTACGTGTATTCTATCGACATTGTGCCAGACAAAATGAACCTTTCATTGTCTCGGTTTCTTGTTTTCTTTATGCCGTTGTTTCCTCTTGTTTCATCGAAGAAAGCTCATTGAGAGAAATTACGTACACCTAGGTACGTTATGCGTCATAAATACAAAGAAATAAATGTATAATTAATTTGTTCCATTGCGATATAAATATTCGTTTACGAAGAAAAGGCGAACCGACAAAACGAATAGAAACACGGGAGAATATATAGATAGAAAATGCTGTATCGAATGTACACAATGCAATTAGGCGAAAGTCTAATTTTGTGGATTGTTTAACAATAAGCAATGCATTCGTATGTGTCGATTTTAATATCGTGTAGGTATTAAGCGAAAAACGACTTGTTTGCCTCAGTGATTTCTTTTCTTATCTCGTATCTCAAGAAAAGCAACGTCTGTCCAAATAATCACTAAAATTGACGTATCAAAGAACATAAGTTACGGACGATCGTCACGACGGAATATTGCGAGAAATCATAAACTGGAAAAGCGGCAATCGATACGTCAACGAATAAGCTGCTACCCAGCAGAAGCCCGATCCTTTCTTCAATCTTTTATTCATAACGCACAGGCGTCAAGCTACTTCATCTCTTGATACCCTTCTTTTTTCTTCCACGCTTCCAACTACGTATTTCCAAGCTTGTGTTTTTCTGCTCGGACGTGTTACTTTGCATGCACGAAGACCGGGAAGATCGGCTAGCGTCCCTTATGCGGCATGACACGAATATCCTACATTTTATTCCATATAAACAGGCAGGTAAATTCCAGTAAATCTACTCGGTGCGAGATTAAACTACATACAATGAATAAGAAATCACGTAAAAATGCGTCTCACCTAAATTGTCCGTGCTATGCGCTCCACGTGTAATTCGTAAGAGGAATCTCAATATTTTTAATAATTTCTGAAATAACAAATCTTTTGATTTTAGTTAAAAGTTCCATTCGGTTTTCGCCAGTTGCAATAGGCAAATTATGGATGCTGTCGATCATCTACATGCCTGCAATTGTAATTGCCTGCGATAAACGCATAAGTAATAGATGCATGTCCCGTATTAATTGCGTACAAATTATACTGTGCATAATCAGAGCTACTGATTCGTTCGACGAATAGGAAGAATTTATCACAAGTAGACGCTATCATGATGACCGGTAGTAAAGTTAATTCGTGGTTTTTGAAAAACTGAAATGCACTTGCAAGTTTCAACATCTTTGACCGCAAATCTTCGCTCACGTTTTAAGCATCTCGTTCCCAACAACTCTTAGAATTCCTTAAATCGCCGTTAAATTCTATGATCGTACAGGTTTACGAGACTTCTCGACTTTTACGATTTACGTAATACTTACGCGTGCTCGCCGCTTTACAACCCGGTTAATATGATACTTCGTATTAGTTAATTGCTATAGCCTAGACACGCTGGTTAATAATGTTCATGAGAAACGGGCAGCGTTCAGTTTATGTTTGGTGTACAAATATATCCTAAGGCTTTGCGACTGCTACGTTTCCTTTGTAACTAAAAGCAGCTACAACAGGAACTCTTGGCAAGCAGGTGGGTATTCATTTTAGTAGCAATAAACTTTCTCGAAACTCGAAAGCTGCTATATGTGTCTCATAAGATGAAATAGAATAGCGTCGTTCGGAACGGACGATACAATTACAAAACGATCCGCACGCTATCCTACATAAACGGAGCTTTCGATTCATCTCATACGACTATTTCATTGTGTTGTAGGATCTTCTCTTTTTTAAAATCGTGGCAACGTAAGATGAATCGAGGATTTTGGTAAAGCAAGTAAACCGAGACGACAGCCGAAATTCAATAAATTTATCGCGATCACGAGACGTTCTTCCGAGGGGGACATTAATTAAACGACGCTGCCCGGCCCGGAGATGTTATCATACTACTGCGTCCACACGTGTGGAGAAAAGCCTGATTAATGGAACTTGGCTGACCGGAAAAATGATCGTTTCCTTTCTTTTTCTTTTTTTTTTTTATCGCCAGCGTAAAACGAAGATTTGATTAAAACTGCGTTTCATATTTTATTGTCATACAGTCTATCTTTATCGACTGATCGAGAACCGATTACAATTATTATAAAGACGAGTACAAATGTAATCGAACAATGAATTTTTTCCAGAAATTTCTATGACAATTTTTAAGGAGCAAACTGTAGAATCATGGGACTAACGAGGAACGTAAAGACCAGACGTTGATTCGTAATACATCGCAGAAGTTCGTTATTCGACTCATTTATGCTCGAGTGTTCTTGTCGATCCTCACAGATTCGCATTAGAAAATCGTGAAATCTAGTTGCTGTGAACGTCGAGCATACTCGACGTAGGACAATTAAGGCACAAAACTGGCCAGCCTCTTCGCTGTCGGTTTACGTTGACTACGCAGTCAATTACGAGCTTCGGTAACTTCGAGAATTATCAGAAACCAATTTTGCTAAAATTCAATGGGAATTTGTCCGACTAACAGAATCCGCAACTCTATCGGCGAAACTATACGACTCTATCGTTCGAATCAACTCATCGTAATTACAATAACCCGTAAGGTCGTCGATTGGGCTTGCTTCGATCGTTGAATTACTCCAATAAGAGATGACACCTTAGCACGATAGCGTCTGTCGAACACATCGAGTGGAATATAAATGAATGTGAGATTGAAAATGCGCGACTTGGTGTACCGCAAATTGTATCGTTGGAATGAAATATTACGCTATTTTCTTACATTCGTCTACCATCCACTAGATTATCGTCAAGGAAATTTCATACCCGACGTGCAATGCTCTCTCGGCGATATCTTCCTTTTTTATTTCACGTATTCCGCGACCTATTAAAAAATTCTCCACGGTATAACGAAATCGTAAAAGGGGTCGAATTTATACGTTCGTGGCGTCTTAGCAAATGACTTGACAAAAACACGATAAAATAAGAATTCGAAACCATGGTCAGTGGCGTATATCCTATTGTTAACCGTGATTCAGTCTCCGCTGAAAAAGATAGAATGTTACAGCGTACTGCAACTGTAACTGTTGAGGTGCATCGATCGGTGATTCTGTTTGATACTGTAATTTAAGACATCGCTATATCCTAAAGGCCATTGTATATTTCCGTAATATTCTTAGCACAGTTGCCGTTTGTGTGGAAGAACGACGTTCGTGCATTTTCTAAATCGTCTTTGCTATCAACGCAAGAATAACGGCTGTCACCAGACGAAAATAGCATTACGGATGGATAAGCTGGATGACGATGTTTCGTACTCACTGAGAAGAGGAAAGGATTTCTTATTAAAGCTACTTTTCTTCATTTTTGATGTGCCATTAATATCACAAAAGGAGCAGTCCCCTGAAATGAGTACTGTTATTTGTTAGCTGGAAAATGCAAAAGATCGAAAGCCCCATTAAAGATACAAAACTTCTTTTAACCGTTTGGAATCGTAAAAGAGTTAAACGCAACACGATTGTTTATCTCCAACTTCCGAATATTTTTAACAAATATGCAAGTTATACAATGTGCTGTAAAATTTATTTATTTATGCAAGTTATAAAATTGCACTTGCGAATTCGCAACTTGCGCATAATCGATTTGCATATTCGATTTGCATATTCGAAATTCAGGTGACTGGAAAATTTCTCATTTCAGGTAACTTGGATCAGGAGAAAAGACAGGCAATTATTGACGCTGGGTACAGACACTCACGTCATCGACACGCGATTCATGGTTATTTCAAACAGCCCAGACTGGACTCTGCTGATTAAAAACGTCCAACGCGAAGATGCTGGACTTTACGAGTGTCAGGTGGTAATTTAATATATAACGATATTTAAACGAATCGAAACAATTCGAAGCGTGTTTTATCGAGACAGATTCAAACGGAACCGGTCCAACAACGATTCATTCGTCTAAGCATCACGGAGGCGTACTCCATGATTCCCGGAGGACCAGACCTTCACGTCAAACAAGGATCTAGTCTTCGACTGGAATGTCAGCTGATAGCATCGACGGAGGCACCGAGTTTCATCTTTTGGTATCGCGAAGGTCGCATGATCAACTACGACGATGAACCAGGGGTTAAAGTGGAGGCTACGAAAAACGGTTCGATTCTCGTGGTTGACAAAGTGAAACTTTCTCATGGTGCTAATTACACTTGTTGGCCTAGCAATGCCAGGCCAGCATATATCATGATACACGTAATCGAAGGTTGGTTATCTATATTTTTTTCATTTCTCCATATTTCGTTTCTTTTCCTTTCGCGAATACAGGACTTATGTACCTATACATACGCATATAAGTCGTTTGCAAAATCGGCTTCGGCTCGTTTAATTTTACTACGTTTAATTTTCGTCATAACTTATTCGCTTACTGTTTATTCTAGTCGAACAAGTGTTATTTTCTCATTCTTCCATTTCTGTTTATAGAAGAGGAAAAACCAGCAGCTATGCATGGCGGTGATCGGCGAAACGCTACATCGAAAGCGTCCATCAATGTCATGTTGATTTTTCTGACTTTCCTCGGTATACGCACCTCGAATCGACTTCATCCGCGGCAAACCTGTGTCACGTGACTAGCCTACCGTATCAACTTTGTCACCGAATTGATGCCTGCTGCGGAATTCCAAATAATTTCGATGCCATTTTCGTATATCTCTTCTTACTTTACACTTTACAACGTTACTCGTGCTTGACTTACATACATTTAACGTCGTCGGTAATTTGCTGAGCACGTGCAACGAAACTTGCTAATTTCATCTGACGCTCTCTAACATCCTAAAATGTTAACTTAAAATAACAATAACGCGATGCAGCAAATTCATCGTAAAATTTTGAAACAATACGAGCAAGTGCGCCGTCACTTGGCAAGATTTCCACTTGCATCGGTTAATCTACGGTTTAACTATAGTACAATACTCGAGACCGCTATGTCGACGGTTAAATTTTCGAAATTCGATATTCTTAAATCTCCGTTCCAATAAATGTTGAATGTTAAATGCGTAACGCATCTGCAACGCTGAGTATAAGATGCAACAATTTTCGTGAAATGTGTGACCAGACATAAACTCAAGCAATATTAAATCAAGTATTATATTCATTTGAATCACATCCTTTAAATATTTTTATCGTCATAAACGTACAAAGAATGATCTTCACCTCGACGCATTTACCATTTCTCTTTTCCTAAAACGAGCATGGACTTCTGTCCGAGTTTCTACTCGTACGCATGAAATAATAAACCATCGAGTCGAAAGAAATAGCTATCCTTTTTTTTTTTTTTTTTAGCTGCCTGCAAATAAACGAAGTTCACCAGAAATTTCAGTAATGAAGAAAAAAACACGCGAAACGTTTTATCGATGTGAAATATGAATCCACAGATACAGGTATCGCATTTAACGCTCGTTTTCATTTCGCCGTATGTCGTGTGTTTTCTATCGTAATTAATGGTGAATAAAAATGAAAGCTATTTCGCGAATTGTCGTCGAATGGAAAAGTTCACATTCATTCGTGAAAGAGTCAATGTAATATGGCAGCGACACTCTGATAAACAGTTGAAAAGACATTTGCGAGTTCAGATAAATTTAATCCATTAAAAGTGTCGTGCAGTGTCGCTTTATACTGTTTGCCACTTGAACGCGCACAAAAGTGAACTTAATAAATTCTAAGGGCAAAGCCACGCTTTCACGTTTCACCAACAGTTTCGTGAATTAACAACGTTTAAACGAGCCAAATCACATACAGCTACGAATGTTCATCATGGTCTCAAATTCTTTTTAATGCTCTTTACGTTCGTGAATTCACAACGATTTTATCTTTTTTTCGAATAAACACGATCACACTGCGAAACCGCGTGAATAGTTCAATCTCGTTGCGTGTATAAAATTCCAATGAAACAGAAAGACATTTAAAGTTATTCAATACACGGTCAAACGAGGATTTCCTTGTCTTATTGTTGCCAATTTTATAGTCTGACACGATCTTCTTTAGAAAAGTATCGTTTGTCGGATGCTTCGTCGAAGGAAAAAGAGAAATCTATCCTATAGACATAGTCTAATACTCGTTATTATTTCCTGGTAACATTCGAAATAATCACTTGATGTATTAATATGTGATCAATGTACATACGCGTGTATGCCAACTACAATATCTACTCTAAATCGTGCACACACATGAGCCTGTGTATCAAGAACATTTTTCGCAAAATACAAAAATATTGCCATATCTTTTTACAGAGAACGAAGCATTACGCGTGTTTTATCGGATAGCAATGCCATGTACATTTTTATTCGCTGTTGTATGCTGAATGATTTATCAATGACTTCTCGTTGGAACGTTCAAGTTTTCCATTAGCTCTTTATACATAGGGTTATGGAACACGTTAATACCGTTTCCATGAGCGAAAATTTATTAATTAACGTTCATATACTTGATTCGTTTAACGATAGTAGATGATTTTAACATGGACGTTTGAGACTCTTTTTCGTCGACTTACCAAAGACATATGAATTGTAAAAGTAGACTCGCAAAATAAAACAAGACGTCAGATTTTCATCTCCACGATATTATAACATACAAAATAAATTGGACATTTTGATTCAATCGAGAAATGATTATTTTACGAAAGAAACGCACCTTTACCGATGGAGGTAAATTCAAACATAAATCGCTTTAATATCGTCACGAATTCCCCTTATCACTGTGATTCTATCTGCAGGAATTTTGCATCCAAGCCGTGGAATGTAATAATCCTCGTTGCACCCAGGGTAACGTATAGCAAAGATGTATGTATCTTCCGTCGAGAACACACTTAATCGGATATTACGAAGTAAGTACTTGCAAAATGTTTAATGGGGAAATTACCACCAATGAAAATATTAATCCTTCGAGACTGCCGATAGAAATTCGTACGTAACGTGGTTAGAGTTTCATTGTAACGATCCTTGCAACGATTATCTTCGTCGATCGCCAAATTGTCGAACATCGTGAAGCAAAGGTAAGTACTATGGCTTGGTACGTGTACAAAATTTGAAATTTCCAACGATCCGTTAGTCACGTTTCGAACATCTAATCGATTTGTGACTTTACCGAGCGAACGCCAATAACCGCAGCTGATTCCGTATAATATTAATCAAAACTCAACAGAGAATATGTACTCATATTATGTAATTTGGTAGTATTACGCAAGATATATAGAATGAATACGCATCACCAAATTGCACTATGAATGAACTCCGAGCAATAATATATTTCGAATATGTCAAACTTGTCCAAAATATATCGAACGAATATGTATATGAACTCTCCGTTAGATTTTATTAAATTACGCTGCACTGACAAGAAATTTATTTCAATTCTAGGAAATGATATTCCTTTTATTTCTCGTTCTATGTTACCTTGAACTTCTTATATACAGGGTGGTTGGTAACTGGTGGTACAAGCGAAAAGGGGGTGATTCTACGCGAAAAAAGAAGTCGAAAATATAGAATAAAAATTTTTCGTTCGAGGCTTTGTTTTCGAGAAAATCGACTTTGAATTTTCGCTCGGTACGCCTGCACTTTATCGCGTCTCGTTATAACGGATCTCACTGTAGATCGTTGTCTCGATGGAAAAATTAAAAAAAAAAATTTTTATTCTACATTTTCGACTTCTTTTTTCGCGTAGAATCCCCCCCCCCTTCCTCTTGTACCACCAGTTACCAACCACCCTGTATATCTTATTGCTAAATTAAAGGTATCGGTTAGAACGTGTAAATTCACAACTGGAATAAAACAGACGAAATTTTCTGTATTTTTTCTTTCCAAGTTTTATACAGTGGAAAACTACCAAGTATTTTCATGATAATCAATATTTTCACTCGAATAAACCAAGAAACTGCGTCTGATCTTCATTTTGATCTGCACATGTTTTCGTGCGAAAAAAAGTTACAAAAAGGTCAATATAGATGTAGGTCTCTCAATAGAGAAGATTCCTTTTCCTCTTCTATTTTCTACTGGGTCTTCTCATAATAGCATATTTGGCTTCCAAACTTCATTTCTAGTTTTCTTTATAGAAGAAAAGACAGAAAGAGTTTCCAGAATAACTTTAAATACACGTACAGAAAGAAACACGATAAGTTAACGCTTAGCTGCTGGTACGTTCGGTTACGTAGCATAGAAGTTTGAAGAACGGAAACGAAAAAACGGTGACGTTGAAGCATATTTTCTACCATGAAAAATACCGAAAGCGTAAGTAAAGTGAATGAATCGCGTACAGTTATTTTCTTCGTTGTCAGATTTCCAAGTTACTCGAATGGATCTTTTCATTTCACCAATTTCTTTGAAGATGAAAAATTACCTTTGATATAGTACGGAAAGAAAATGTGAAAATACATTTGTTTTACTTCAATTGCATCGTAATATCAATTCGGTTGCGATACATCTAAACAGCAAGATGCTACGAAAAGACGTATTTATGACTTTGTTGGCTGCAGTTATTTGAACCGCAGAGTTTTAATTGAAACTACTATACGAATATAGTATAATGAAACGTACACGATCAAGCTAATTGAAAAGCCACACGATGACAAAATAGTTCGAAGCAACAAACCGTAATAAACGAACGCACGAGATTCGGGTTTTGCACTTGGCACAAGTGCACTTACAATGAAAACTAGATGAAATGTGGTGTTGCTATGAAGCAAATCTGCCACCGCCGTGCTTAATCCATTCTGCTTTCCATCGATCTCCTCTCCTCCCTTTTACATCGTCCATGACAATCGTGACCAAAACCAATTATATAACAAAAAAGAAAAAGAAAGTACGATGCTAGATAACCATAAAAACATGCTTAGTTGAAAATTTCCTCTGCTTTTGTAATATCCGAGTGGTCAAATTGATAGCTGTAAAAAAAAAGTAGATCCTATTAAAACCGTATCTATTAAGATAAAAGCAACCGACTTCGATAAATTAACGTTTTTCTCAAGATTTGATAAGAAACTCTAGAATTAATTACTGAAATGGAAGTATTTGAAAGTGTTGACGAAATATTGGTACGATAGGTCGATAGATGAAAATAAACTAATCGGTGAGCAACCTTTGGCAACGCTAGCATTGAATAAAGATACAAGAGAGAAGATACGGCTACGTACACGTTGGTACTCGAAGAGTAAGGGTCGTGAATATCGGTTTCCAATATAACGCCCGGGATGCCTATATTCGTAGGAGTTAATTCAAAATATCGTGAATAGTGTAGCATCTTGCAAGATTGGACATTCCATTCTATACATATACTTCAAGGGCATACGCCTAATCCATACGTCGCAGTGTTACGTTACCACCCGGTTGCCACAGTCGTCACCACAAATCCGTAAGATCCGTATAATCCTGCAAAAGCGAATGATAACGGCATCGCTACTATGTAAACCACCGATTGAATTCTGGATTATCGACAATTCGCAACACCTATCTTCCCGGCTTTTAACGTAATGCCAACCTTAAATAAAGATACGCACGATTACAAAGAAAAACAAATTGAAACTTAGAGCGAGGAGAATATACTTCTATCGACATCTGACATACTGAATCGACATACTAAATCATGTACATTCATATACTTTTATCGTTACAACTTTGTGAAGTCTCAAATATCAAAACCTTCCTATATCAATTACCAGCAAAATAAATATCTTAAAAACAGGAAAAAGTAAATTTCTACAGTAACCGACTGATAATCACTCATATCATTACATATGATGAAACACGCGAATCCAAGTTAGCTATCATAAATAAGCGATTCACTATAACGGTTGTAACTGATCAATGTGCACTAATAATATAATATTTCAATACGGTTAAAGGTGAATATAAAACATATGGCACGAGCCACACGTAACGACAACGTCACGATCAACGACCGATCGATAACGGATAAAATGTTGTAATTTGCAACAGGCGAAAAATTGTCGTCCAGTATCGATCAATTATTTAATTAGTGAAATTTTTGGTCTAAATGATTAATAATGTAAAAAAATATTTATTTAAATCTTGTCTTTACATGTATCATAAATAAAATAATTAATATTTATTCGGTCTGTGCATCCAACGTGTGCCCAACCTTCACATTCGTCATTTTTGGAACATTGAAAACAACAACAGTCTGTCTTTGGACCATTTTATTTTTAAGAAGTAATTCCGGGCAATCACTTTTCTTCTAACTGTTTTGGAATTTCAGACCTTTCTGCGGCTAAACTTTGGAGAAAGATTATATAAATATCTCTTAATTAAATTTCAGTTCCCAACAGATTGAACTTAAAAAGATCAAAAATATTCTGCCTAGGCTGGTCGATGGCGGATTGGATGGTAATGGACGACAGTTGGATGGCCGCAACAGGATAACAAATTATTAATTAATAACTAAATTTTTTATACCACAATTAAGTAAAGAAGTATTGAGAAATAATTGAATAGTAATTTGAAAATTTTCTACCAAATCTAAACGTGCAAAATTAGGATGATTACATTGATAACTTAACTCAAATTAGACTAGACAAAACTTGATAAAATTAGATCGATAATTTTTCTCTTGAATTTTCATCTTACTATTTGGAAATACCTACTTTACCATCGCATTCTAAGTTTTTAATATGCCGTGAGTAAAACAATGACACACATCAAAAGTATGAAGCTGCTCCAAAAGATGTTATTTCGGAACAGTAATATCGGTCAGACATCGCGCGACAAAAATGTATTATTTTCTAGGTATTATGGACATATGACACATAGAATAGAAGAGAATCTATAAAACTATAGACGAATCAAATAAAAATAATAGGAGAGATCTCATAAAATTATGAAACAAAAAGAAATTAAAAGCAAGGGCTTTCCCATCTTACTTCGTACAATCACGAACTGTGAAAATTTATTTTTACCGAAGTTCCAAACTTTCAATAAGAGGTGATTAAGACAATAAAAGTTAAAATAAATAAAAACTCAGACGTTGCAAAATACTGACAGCTAATAAACTGGGGAACACAAAATCGCAACCTTACCAGTGACACAAGTTTTGACAAGATTTTACCTATTCTACCTTATCCATAGAACGTGGAGTTTCATAACTGATCATCGGAAAGAACTTGGTCGCTCCGATGATACCAACCGACATCTTACAATTTAATAAAGCTAACTACAATCGCGAGCCAATCAGCTCGTATTATTTCTTACATAATTAATAATTGTATTACGTACTGTAATGCAATTAGTAATCATATATGAAATAATACTGATTGCCCGAGTTTCACCGGCGTGGAGATTGCTGCGAGTGGAGACCCTCCCTTTACACGATCCCACCCATCCTCCTTTTACGCACAACAATTTATTCATTTAAAACACCAATTTATAAAAACAAAATTCTCCTCCTGATGTACATTTGTAAAACGACCAATCCCTTGATTGTTATGAGGAACAAAGAACGAAAAGAGTTTTAAGGAAAACCGATGCAAAAAGCTAATCCTGAAAGTAAAAATAAATTAAATCTTAAAACAGCTGCGTAATTCAATATCAGACGCTATTTCTACCCATCTATTTTCTATTTATCCACCTTACTACATTTAATCTTGGATTGATATAATTGGATTGGAAGTGAATCAGAATAGATTAGAATAAAATTGTTTAATTTTGGAGAATTTTATTTCTATCTATATTCTGCAGTTTACGTGATAAAGATGTTTTATTGTGTAAAATATGGTATACAAATAAGTGGTCAACATGTTAAATTGTTAGCGGTTAAATATGATTTTCACCAATTGAGGATTAATGATACATGCATTAAGTACTAGCACACTTATATAAATGAACACTAACAATACTTTTCTTTTTTACGTCGGGAAATCCTCATGGATACCCCACCGCTGTTCTGAGAGAATCGGCGAGGTAGTGTCGGACTCTTACCGACTAAAACCCTACGGTGGCCTACCTCACTACTAAGAGATGGTTATGTTCTAAACTTCGCCACTAAACAACAATTCAATGACCGCAAAGTTCAAAGGAGCTTCTGAGAAATCAGTAAACCTGAGAGCACAGAGATTCACCGAACGTGTGGTGACGGACAAGGTGATAGAGCGGCTTATGGTGACAACATCCGAACTTGATCCGTGATTGACAAGGACATGCAAGATCGAAAACTGAAGAAGGAAATAGTCAACCTTGTCTGCGACGACAGCCTCCACATGTACACGAACGACGCGGAACTGACGTCCGCTTTCAATCCCAACATCATGATGATTTCTGAAGCAAAATCAAAATATAAAAAATATAATAAAATTCTTGATATAAATAATCCCAGTAAACGAGGCTCAAAATGTAGATAAATATTTCGTAATACGTATTTACATCCTTCCATTTATTCATTTTATTTAATTAAGCCTCTGACGTACATGTATGAATTTTGACGATATTTCTTACAATCCAAGAACTCTGTAACAAACTTGTTTAATGAATTAGTACATAAAAAGTTGATGACAGGAAAAAAACACATTCTACACGAAAAGAGCAAATTATCAAAATATTGTTGTAAAAGTAAAACAATTTGAAGTTGGATTTAATCAGAAATTGAAATATTGCTTTGGATACTAAGATGAAAGAAGAAGTGATTAAAATCACATAGCCCTTAAGAACTAAACAGTTATAGCGTCAAACTAAGCTTTTAATATATTCAATAACTCTACGTAATTTTAAGTATTCTCGGGTAATTTGGATGCCACTCAGACTAGTACTAAATATATATTAATACTATTTTATTAATTATTATTTTATGTTATATATTAAATTATATATTGATACTACTATATTTTAATACTAGCAGAGGTATTTTAATACCTCAGCAGCAGATTTTTGTTAATCCTTTTGCTCTTTTCATTGGGCGTAATTTGTTTGTTTCAATTATTCATAGATTGCGTTGCAATTTTCTGAAGCAGAAGTATATAGAAGTATAAAATTCTATATTTCATTTGCGATTATAGAATATCTGTTCCTTATTCTATCTACATTTATTCTATATTTTATTAGTAATTTCATAGAAAACTTTAATTTTAATTCAAGCCGGTACTATATTGAATCGGTAACACCACATGTAACGTATTCCTATGTCCATGATTCATAGGTGATCTCCAAAAACATGGGATACGAAAAAGTATTGCATGTCACGTATATTTTGTATCTTGGCTAAGGTACGCATCACAGATGTGATATAGCCGTTGTATCGTTGGTTATACTTATATGGTATACTTTCTCCGTGATGTAAGATTTATTCTGCACTACAGATTATGGTAAAGACGAGCTATATATTATACATATGTACATATTAATTATTTTTTTATTTATTTATTAAAATTTACAATCAATTCTCGCATTGAGAATTTTCAGTAATTTTTTCTAGCGTGGCGCAGTGACATGGCTAATTATTTATAATAAGTTACATATTAATTATGCTACACATTATAGACTTCCCTTACCACTTTAATGTCATTCCCAACATTACCGATGTAATATATAACTAATGTAATCAACCATTGATAACATATATTTTATAAGCTTGCATTCATATCATGACGACAGATGGCACTTTAATAGTTTCGAACACCATTTCAGGCAGCAAGAAAATAATTTTGGCAAGTAGCTTTTATTGCTCAAACATATATTCGTCGTTTTTAAGATTTATATTACAAGCTTTTCTCAAAAAAGCATAGATTTTCTATATAAAAAAGTAAATACAAATTATGTTTCTGTAAAATGTCAATTTTAAATCGTATTTTGCATTTAAGGTATCTAACCCCTTTTTTGCCTATTTCAACAATTCAGCAACAATTTTTAAAAAATAGCTCACAACTAGTGACACAATTAAACATGAATGAAGCTATTTTACTTCACGAAGAGGGAAGCAAGAACTTTAAGATGTCGTTTCGTTACATCAATTCCGAGTTAAACGTCGATAGACAATTCAATTTCCAAAGACATGTGGACGAATCCATAAATAATTTTGTTCAAAGAATAAATAGGAATATTACTGTATACTTAAAGGAAAAAATTTACCGAAGACTGAAAAAGCAGAACAAATGTGTAACACCCGTAGAAAGCTTAAAAAGTGACGTTGAAGATAATATAAAATTTTTAAGAAATGACTCTGTCCTGAATGGTGACCTCACATGTCAAACAATCTTAAACAATGCGTCGGATATAAAATTAGTCATTTTTGATAAGGAATATATATTAAGGCAAAATGTACCTTCCATTACTACACTAGAACTACCATCGAGCATTTTAATTGATTTTCCAGTTTATCCTTCTAAATTTGAAGGAACAAATATAGATAAATCAAAATCAATTTTTAACTGGTATAAAAATGAAAAAAATAAGTGGATACATGTAGGAGAAGGATTTTTATATGTTCCAAGATCTTCTGATTTAGGATGCAGATTGAAAATATCATGTATTCCAAAGAATAATGTAGAATCTGGACCTTTAACAGAAATTGCATCAAATAATATTGTAGAAATTGGACCTAGCTTATGTCTTTTTAATACCAGACATGCTTTTACTAAAGATAAATTGTCAGGTAAAAGGTAAGTTTTAAGTGGAAATATAATTTCCAATTTAGTTACATTCATTTAACATAATTGTTAAACTGAAATTTTAGTTTCAGAGTAACTTCGTACAATATATTAGCAAATGTATATTCAGAAACGTCTGTCTCTAAGGAAACTTTATATCCATATTGCCCATATTATGCCTTATCTATGGATTATAGAAAATTACTAATTCTTAAAGAATTAATAGGTATTTTTTTTTAATTGGATTATATCAATGTTTTAAATTGAAAATAAAAAAATATAAATGGTGTTGTTAAATTTCTACAGGATACAATAGTGACATAATATGTCTTCAAGAAGTAGATAGTTCAGTATATGAAAATGATTTGCAAATGTCTTTAAGTATACTAAACTATCGTAGTATATATAATTTAAAGAACGATTTACGGGAAGGTCTCGCAATATTTTATAATCAGGACAGGTTTGATCAATTGTCCTGTGATTATAAGGTTATTGCTCAAAACACAGATTTAGATGAATTTAATACTGTTTGGACGCAAATTCAGAACAGCCGTGTAAAGCAAACATTCTTAAACAGAAATACGATTATTCAGGTACTAGAATAATTATACTATTATTAAATATGATTTATTAATAATTATTTATGATATATATAATGCATTATAGACAATAACACTTCGATCTAAAGAAAATCCTGAAATTTTAATTGTTGGCAATACACATTTGTATTTCCGTGCAACAGCCGATCATATACGTTTGTTACAAGCATATTATGGTTTATCATATTTACGCACATTTGCCAAAAAAGTGAAAGAGGAGGTACTTGCAAAAACTTAATCGAATGAAAATTGAAATGTTTAATGTGATTAATGACGCATTATAAACTTACAGAATCCCGAATGCAACGTTAGTATTTTATACTGTGGTGACTTCAACAGTGTCCCAGAAAGTGGCGTTTATCAATTAATAACTCAAACTTACATACCAGAAGATCATGCTGATTGGAAATCTGGTTAGTTTTATGGTTTTTATATAATAATTTCTATAAACTTTGATTTATAACAGTCATATTCTATTATATCATAGATGCTGAAGAACATGTACAAAATGTGTCTATTAAACATGACATGAACTTGTCTAGTGCATGTGGTATTCCAGAATACACAAATTACACAGCTACCTTTTCTGGTTGTTTAGATTATATATTTTATCAAACGGATTATTTAACAGTTGAACAAGTTATACCATTTCCGAGTAAAGAAGAACTTAGTGCGTATACGGGTCTTCCATCTATAGTGTCACCAAGTGATCATATATCATTGTGTGTTGATTTAAAATGGTCAAAATAAAAATATATACATAGCACTCGATTGACATTCTTCAATTTATTTCAACAGTGTATCATTTTTTAATATTTTTGTTACTATCTCCTCTGAAGAGATCCAATCTAATTATATGTGATTCAAAATATAAAAATATGTAAATTTTCAGTTATTATTAATTTATTAAATAATTTCAACTTTTTGTAGAATTTTTATAAAACGTACACAATAAAATTACTTTTCAGTGTTTTTCAAAATAGTATTTGTAATTGAAGTTACGATACAGCGAATAGTTAAAAAATAATCTTTGTATTCTAATCTAAAATAAGAAATGAAAACCTTATGTATACTACAATCTACTTAAATTATTCCATATATAAATGAATAAAGTTAAAGAAATATTGTTTGCGCATTTACATTTGTATTCTAGAAGAGGATTTCACATCCATATGGTACTATCACATTAATTTTTTAATTTCTGATTACCAAAGTGTACATTCACATTTTAGTAATATGAAATAGCAGTAGTATCACTACATATATGAATGAACGGTGATAATTTACAAAATTTTTTACATAGATTATATTATAATGGATTTTTTAAACTAACAGAGGCCTGCAGGGTAAATAAAGTTTGTTTTTTTTTATCGTCTATCTAATTACATATAACAGTTATCATAAGCTTTGAAAAACAATTTTTTGATGCTCCATAAGTTTCACAATATTAAAATTCTATATCTAAATAGAACCTTTCATCTCATCTCATTGACTTAAAGTGATTTGACATAATATTAATTATTCATTCACAACGAAGAATACTAGTTTGTGATTTATTTCTTTAGATAGTACAACGTTAAAAATTCGGCTAACTATTAAGTTACTCTATGATTCGAAAGGTCATTATATATAATTAAATAGATATATGAAAAACTATTGTATAAATTAGTACCTCTATCTTTAATTTTGTGATCTTTTTATGTTTTCAAAAATATTAGAAATAATGCTTATTGTACTATTGCTTTTAGTAACATATACCTGTTAAAGAAATTCATTACCTGCAGACTTCTGCCTAAAAAAACTTTTCTATTCGTTCCGTTAATATAACACCGCCTACTTGGTTTTGTATAAAGAACATGTGCTGTGCACGTTTCAATGATCTTTTTAATGATCGGAAAATTTTAAAGAAAGGTGTGTGTGTGTGTATATATATATGTCGGAGTCAGGTTGGCACTTTGGGGCGTTCTATGAACCTTTACTTACTTTACCATCGCGGATGTGGTTAGTGTTTATCAGTGCGAATTTGGGCACTACAAGAGGCTATGAGTAACGGCAATAGGATGTCCGAAATGATGGTGACAACGAATCCAAGTTCGATAACGAATCCACAGTCCACGGGATGACCAGTATCAGCGTGACTTACTCAGCAATTTGTTCAAAGACTCACTAACTAAAAACTCCCTGAATCCAGGTGAACCTATCCTTATATACTCCTGTCCCCGCTTCTCGGGTCAAATTTTTAAGGAGAGTCATAAAATCATTCCGTACCTCTGTCAGGTACGCGGCCCTCCCGTGACCGTGGCTACATCTGGTGACCCGTTATGTCACCTTAAACCTGAACCCATCGTCGTAACGCCAGGTTGGAACATTAAAAGTTGTTTTCCTTATTTTTATGGCTTAAACATTAAAATCTTGACCATGGTGATGGAAGGTTTTTCCCAGCATTCCCGACGGAAAGTCCCGCTGTCCTTCCCTCTCCGACATATATATATATATATAATGTTTATATATGTATATATTACCACCTCCAACGCCTTTGCACTAAAATTACAATCTATTAATCTTTCCACTTTTTTCAAAATTTACTTAAAATTTAATTTTACTCTAACAGGTTAAGCGTCGAAAGTTGTTCAATTGTGTAGTTATTACAGGTAATAAAAAAGAATACTTAAATAAGGATCTATTACTTAACATATTTAACAAAGAAGGCAATGAAGTTTTTCGATATCTTGTTGCACTGAATTTGTTAAAATATAATTCGATACGTGAATGCACGTAAGTACTCATAAATCATTGTACACATATGATATTAATGAACTATTTAAAGGGTAATTTCACTCTCATACTCTAATAGAGCATCTAGAGATTTATTGAGAACAATTTTTCAGCGTGTACTAATTGGTCAAAATCCCTAATATCGAATGAGCTCTTTACAAAGGTAGTTATCTTTATGAACGTATGAAAGAGTCACGCAGGTGTGTTTTGTGATTGATAATAATACCTGTATGGCTTAAAACGACACTTAAACGGATCTGTTACAGTAACAAAAATTTCCTTTCGGTTACCAGTAAGAAAAGATGTAATACTAAAATTTACATATTTGTAATTAGCGTTTGCGCACTGCTTAAGATCACATTCCCCTTCGTGGAGCACTCGGAACTAGTAATTGCAAAGCCGTCATCGCGTCTGGGAACAGTGAGTGATAATTTACAACTGGCACGTAGGCAGCTGTAATTACTCGACCAGCAAACCATCTACCATGTAACGAATTGACAGCCGCAACTGCTGTCGCTATTGACGGGCACTTAACGTAAACGTTACCCTGAGGTGAGGCTTGGTCCACGTACACATGTAATACACCACCGTGTTTATTGCATTCCTCGATAACATCATCACGGATTTCTTTGGCCCAATTCGGATTTGTCTCACTGAAACGAAAAATCATTCTGTTTGAATTTAATCTTTGCATAATTATTAAACAATTTGTAGTTGTTTAATGTAGTGTTACGTTATCATTTCTGAACATACATATAATGATATGCATGGGAGATATTTTAAGATAACATAATTTATCTAGCATATACATTCCCCCAGTGAAAGAAGTAATCTAATACTAGGTCTACAGATATGCCTGTTACATGTTAAGAAAATTACGAGGACTTACTTTTGTGGGTCGAACATATTAGATAACATAAAGCACTGTGTCGCTATAGGAGGAGCAGCTTGTGGTGGTGGTTGTGGTGTTGACATAACTGGAGCCATATTTAGTGCATTTGCAGCTGCAGGGGGAATTTCAAGTCCAGTTCCCTCCGCTAATTTGAACATTAGCTGTAACCTAAATATTTTTAATATTAATTAGTAACTTATTAAAATACAAAAAGTGATCAATATAAGAATATTGTACCTTCCAGTAGCACCAAGATCTATACCACTTCGATCTAATTCGTCTGTGTCAAGAAGAGATGGACCCTGTATTAAGTCTGTACGTTCTGTAACATTACCCACTTTCATAGGTCTTCCAGCAAGTTCAAAGCCATTCAACTGTTCCAAAGCTTTTTTTGCATCATCAGCATTTCTAAACTGTAATAAAAATAAATATATTTTAAAGAAAATACTAATATTATGATTGAATAATCTATAATATATTTTAATATATATTTGATATATACAGTCAAGAATCCATAGCCTTTGCTTCGACCGGTTTCCGGATCCATGATCAGTTGAATGTTATCAATTTTTCCAAACGGTTCGAAAATACCGCGAAGCATATCTTCTGTAATATTAAAATGTAGAGATCCAACATATAACCTCATAGGTCCGGTCTGACCTTTTGGCATTAGATTTGGCATGGAATTACCCATGCGATTCTTTTCAGCTTGAGTGTGCTGTACTACTATGGGAACACCGAGAAGCTTCTGACCCGACAAACCAAGTGCCTGCGAAAATAATGAAATAATTATAAGAATAAACATAATATCAAATATAAATTATATATTAACTCACCAATGTCACACTTTCAGGATCCTTGAACTCTACATATGCTATACCCTTAAATCTTCTTGTTTTGTTGCATGTGATAAGTCGGACATCTTGAACCTTTCCCACACTCGAGAAGAATTCTTCCAAATCTCGAGCACGTATACGCTGACTTAATTGCATACAGAACACCGTTCTGGCGTCCCGTTCCTCTGGTGTTAGCTCATCATTTCTGCTGAAATGAATATAAGATACAAAAAATTAAAAACATTGACATTCTAAAATTTATCACAAAAAATTATAGATGCAAAAGTGATGCAACCCTAAGTTTCATGCTTTAAAATATCTTGTGGAAAAGTTTTAAATTTTGAAATATGTTATTCTTATATTCTTAGGCTATTTGGCTATTTTGCATTTTCTACCAAATAATGAATTCATGCAAACTTACATGCCAAGGGGACTAACACCCTTTCCAAATGGTAGTCTTGCTCTGGGAAGTGTAATTGGTGTGAGGGATCGCTTCCTTCTTCTGTCTCGATCTCGGTCTCTATCCCGTCGATCCCTATCTCTATCGTTGTTATCCCTGTCTCTATCGCGGTCTCTCCGATCTCTTGATCTTGATCTACGTCGACGGTCACGATCACGATCACGTTCACGTTCTCTATCTCTGTCACGATCTCGATCTCTGTCTCGATCTCGGTCGCGGTCGCGACGATCTTTCTCCCGACGGTCCCGTGATCGAGAGCGGGAACGAGAACGATGCTTGCTCTTCCTGTAAAAAAACGAAACCAATAAAGTGTACTAAGAAGTTTTTTTAATAAAACCTATAAAACTAATTAGTATTCCATGATGTATGTACATGATATAGTAAATCTGAGTAAATAATAAACGGAACTTGATAATTTTAAGTTTAATTTGTACAATGTAATTTTTTAAATTGTAATATGTCCACTTATTAATCCGAACCCTTAGTGGTAAAAAAGTTTCTAAAATTAGCTTTTATTTCCACAGTACGACTTAACTGATATAAATAATCAAATAAGTAAATAATCCTAACATTAACCCTTTGCGGACTGCCGCCGCATATATGCGTTCTGCGTAAACCATCAATTTAGCCAAGGAACTAATATATGTATTTGGCCAAACAACTGATAGAACCGAAAGACTCATATATGTATCCCACGTAAACGCGTCGTTATGGTCGAGAAACTCATATATCTCATATATGCGTATATATAAAAGACTCATATGTAGGTCATTTTATTTATCCTGTGGAGAATCTGTTCATGTACATATGTCTAGAATTTGACATCTTGGAGTGCTACGAACGAAAATCGTGTCTAAGCAAAAATGTGCACTAGGGATTTTAAATGACTATCACGGCAGCAGCTCGGCCCCACGGTACGGTTGACTTCGAACCGTCCCGTCCGCAAAGGGTTAATAATTTTTCATTAAATTGTATAATTAAACACATGTGATAAAAATAACCCAATCAATATATTATAAAATATAACATCTGTACAAGTGTTATTGCATGTTTTAATCATCATATTCTATTTTGTTTAATGATCCTTTTTTTATTACATTTCAGATTTTTAACATAATCTGTAGCACAGATATTCTTCCTAAATACTTACCATCTTCAGGTCTAACCTTTGGAATTATGAAAATAACCAGCATTTACACTAATTGTATGGGGTCTATAACAAAGAGAATATAACTTCAAACAGTTATATGTATGTACCAAATGACTAATTTGAAATATTCACATACAATCGAATATGTATTTCAATCTATAAGGCTAAAGGTTCAGATAAAGTAGTTTATTTACAGACACATGTGTTTTATCATATTATAAATCATGCATTAAAATTCAATTTTAATGCTAATTTAAAAAATCTAATACTTCGATAAATTTTTTAACAACAGATATTTTTCTCGTAAAACAAGGATTTCAAAAAATTCAATCCATTTACTTCTTCATTCATGGTTTTTCATCAGATGTAATTTTTACTTAAATTTGTTCAATTAATAAAAACAACTATTATAATAGTACTATTTTAAAAAATGTATATAATAATATAACAAAAACGAAATAATTAAATTTATTTATTTTGCGCTCCTTACCATTTTTACTGAAATTATAGTAATTTCTGGAGAAGTAATCAGGAAGCAAGACTTATTATTATCGGTTAACCAAGATAAACTACAATTTTTTATGAGATCCAAACGACGGATAGAACGATCAAATTACATTGGAAGATATGAAAAGATAACAAAACATTCAGGGTTTGCAACAAAAATCAGTGACAGTAATTATCACTTTCGTTTACCGCCATTCAGTAGCGTACGTTACTGGCACGTAGTCATTACCATTACTTGTAGAAATAAAACATTTACTTATATATTTTAATAGATTTAATGGTTCAAATATTAATTCTAATAATAAGCACAAATTGTGTTTACAAATTGATTATAATAAGTGAAATATGCTTACCCAGATGATTTACGGCTAGACCCATTCTCCTTGGAGGATTTGTCTTTGGATGAGGAGTCCTGCTCCTACGAACAGCAAACAGTTGAATGCCATGCCAGCCAGCCGATGTGGCAGGGACGCGCGAACAAGGGGACAAAAAGCAAATCATAGAACGTTAGTAAATTTTATAAAGATAAACTATGTACATATTGTACAATTTAAATTTTGACAATAGTTTCAAAATAAAATATGTCTCAATAATGAAGTTCTGTCTTCTGTTAAAAAAAAATTTTTTGTAACCATGTAGATAACTCTCCTTTGAACACTGTTATCGAAGATCTATTGCTGCTGGATGGTGATGCACTCTCGTGCTCTTTCTCTTTTTCCAGGTAGATTATATTGGTCTGAGGGGGCTAAGATGAGGACACAGAGAAGAAAGAGAGAGAGAGACAGAGAGAAACGGGGCGAGCATAGTGTTGCGACGCCTCGCACACACCTGGCTCAAACTTACCAATCGTTTTATCGGGTTTTAGGAAAGCATTGCAATCTTGGGTTGAGCATGCCTTGGTCTTAAACTACCAATGGCCAACCACACATCCTTTTTCTTCTGCAAAAGAGAGCCCTCATCAAAGACAGTACGTTTTTAATGTAACACGAAATGTGAACCCTAATTGCTAACCTACAACCCCTGCATGTATAATTGATTTAACTATCTCATAATTAGGAACAAAACGATCAACGATCATTTGCAGCTTCCAGTAGATATACCACAAGATGATTTAGCTGTACAGAGAAAATGTTTCACATGATTAAAAGCGAACATACACATGGTATATGGCACTAATACAATGAAATGATGATAATGGTGTTACATGTATATGTTACGGATGTTATATCTTTTTATCTACCATGAATATAAAACTAATCCTCTAGTCAATTACCAATTCTTCAGTAATATTGATTGTACAATTTTAAAACATTTTCTCATTTGAACCATATAACTTATTTCCTGCTTGCCAATTTACCATGCATTTTGTTTGTGAAGTACTATATCAATGTACATTCAAATTTTAAATGAGACAAATAATGTTATGTTGATGGAAAATCTTAAATATTGCAAAAGATGAAAACACCATAAGCATCTTAGTGGACTACCATTAGTAATTGTAGTCATATAGTTAAAAACAAAGGTCTACCATATGATGAAAAAAGTAGACTTTAATAATATACATTTTTTGGAGTTTTGAATAACATACATAACACATTGAAAAAACATATTTAAATATTTAGCAATCTCAAATTGCTAAATAGATTAAATCTGATTATTACATCTGCCCTGTCTATAAAACATGTAGAACTTTCAATAAGAACTATTTTGTATCTCTTGTACTATACACATATACATTGTAATTTAATATCACAAATATTCATAACAGTTAAAATACAATTCTTCATTAATACCACTGTTCCCTTTAATTTTAGAGATCTTAAACAATTATAACAACATATGATTCCCTAAAAAAGGGAATCAATATATGATTATAAATAAGATGTATAAATAAAACTCCTATGAATTAAAAGAAAACACAGCCAATATGAAACTGCTTGAAATTTTAAAATCCGACAAATACCTTTCTTGTTCCTCCTAACAATGCCGAAGGTACATAGTAAAAATCAATAAATATTATGCCCTTCTACTGCAAAAAATACTACAGACAACAGTATTATTGATTCTACATATAAAAGCTATTCGATGCTTACACAAATAAGTTGATTCATTTTACCACATATAAATGTTATAAAGATAAATAGAATAGCATGGCACATGGCAGAACAGCACCTAACAAATCCATCTTTCATTTCTACATTTCTTTTTCTGTTTTGTTTTAAATAAATTAATATAAACAACCTTTATACTTTGCATGTGTATTTTCCTTTGTCTCTCTATAACCGTAAAATGGTGGCAGTAACAATTCTATCTACGTCGTAAAATAATAAACGTTACGATTTCTGAGAAAAAAATTAGAAAAAAAGATCAGAAATAGATAAAGAAAAAAGAATTAAGTAAAAATGATGTTAGTGATGGCTTTTCTTAATACCTCGTATTTCAAGTGCATTCTAGGAACTCGCTGCCGAACATCCTACGAGCGCGAGGGTACATGTTACGTACCATCTATAAGTACAGAAAACGGAGGTATTGATCAATAGTCGGTATGAGACAAGGGCGTACTTTGTTCTACATGTATATATGGGAAGGAAAGGACGATTCATATTTTTCTCGATCGCAACACGACAGAACATACCCGGAACGGTACGGCGCCGTATTTGTATTCTTGCGCGTCGAGATTAGGTAGACTTTATAGGACAAAAAAAGTCAGGATCTCGAAGGAGCAAACCGAGACAAACAAAGAAGTAGAGAAAAAAAAATTAAGCCTTACCCCCTTCTTATATGGCGCCTCCAGCATTGCCTCGACATCCAAATCCTCCGCCATTGCGCGAGTCGGTGAGCTTTCTGAAATACCACGCATTAGCACTCGATAATCTAAAATACGGTGGTCGAATTGAAAACTCTATGAGGATATTGTGTATAACGTACAGACTAACGAATGCTCGCATACGATTTAAACGTTTAACAATTTACTGAAAACGCAAGATCGATAAAGAACGTTAAGGAACAAGAACGCAATCATATGCGACGATGACCAAAGAGAATGGAAGACCGGATGTGAATAAACGAACCAAGCGCCACCTTCACGGAAGTGTCGAATGCATTATTTTTGCAATTGAGTTTTCGAGTAACCATAACCGTACAACTATTTTTAAAATGTCCCTATAGATTCTTGATTGACTTTTTACTGATAGGTTTTATATTTTTTATTTGATAATTATATGTAGAGTATCGTCCGAAAATTGAGTCCTAACTAGTTACGAGAAATCAACATGGAAGAGCCTAACATGTTACAAATGTCTCAGACAGAGAGAAATATATTTTACTCATCTTTGTCTGTCTCGTACTCTTACTCTCTTTGCTGACTTTCCATGTTGATTTTTCACAACCAGACACGACTCAATTTTCAGACGCTTGTCCCTAGCGAGTGTCGAGGACTGAATTATATGATCGTATTCCCGACATAACTTATTTAATAGAAAATAGATAAACTATAATAATTTAAAAAATTCACGAATAATTTTATATACGTATATATTTGTTATAAGTGTTTGTAAAATATTTATTTGAATTATTTATACTATTATATATTATATATGCATATAAATATATGAATTACATTTTTAATGTCAATTTGTATTTTATAGGTTATAAAAAAGAAAATGAGTCATATCATCAAACAGATTGACTATATTTTTTGTTAATAATAGAAAGATTTCTTGGTAAGAAATTCGATAGGCAAATTTTGAGCGAACTCTATCGGAGAAACTTAGAAATATATTCTTCGCTCTAGAACACATAGCTCATCTCAGAATCAGTTTTAACGCTTTAACTGTCCTAGGTGTACATGACGTAACAGATTGGCGCAGTTTGCCTAGTGGCCATTTTGTTTTCAATTGCACGGCTGATTAAGGTATTTTATATAAAGATATTTCGTGTAATTGTAGGCTATTTAGGCGATTAAAGTAGTCAACGAAATATTTAAAAAAGTTTTAAAGGAATTTTACTTATATTCTCTACGACAACTATTTTATATGCTAATTGAAAATTCTATTTAGTTTTGGATAAGTTTTTTCTATCAAATTTCACGTTCTTTTATCTCTTTCTCTCTTTATCCCCTTTTATATTTTTGTTATTGCTGATCTTGGTAACCTTTATGAAATAATGATGTCGTACGACATATAGAATAAAGCTGTTTTCCATTTTGACCATTTCTTTTTCCAGAGTATCAGAAGAAAAATTTATATTTAAATTTATACATATTCGAGCATAATTTAACGTGATTAAATTTTTGGAAACTCTGATTAGCATCGGAAGTACACTGAACATTAATTTTTAAGACATCAGACGTTATCTCATACGTTATCTCATACGTTTACCTAAAAATGAGTATAAGTGTTGTATACTCTATAATATCGTACTATTTAGATTGATGATCATGTATAATGTAAATTATACTATTTTTAAAAGTATTATAATCATTTGTATTATAATATAACAAAGTATAAGAATTGTAGAATTATATAACCACATAAAATTAAACTAATTTTAATCAATTGAAATAATTACTTATAATGAAATATAGAGATATAGATAAGGATACAATCAAAGCTGAATTTCTATAATATATATTGCATCGTAAAAAAAATAAATGGATGAAGTTCATATATATAAAAATTACTGAAGACAAAATCCTAGCTTTGATTGAATTTTGTTTATATTAATGGCAATTTAAATACATTTTGATCTCTCGCTATAAGTCTACTTGTCTCTTGCATACGCGTACATTTAAAACCAATCAGATAAAGGCTTGGTAAGACGAAATGAGCAGTGTACTCATAGAAGGCAGTTTCTATCCTTATAGGTGTCCATCTGTCCATTCAGCGTGGTGAGAGAGGCAACAATGGATTCAAAACGGCATGAACGCAGTTCCAAGTCCAATACAGATTCACCACCAGCTCCACCTTCGCCTCCTATGTATAGTGCAAGTTATACAACATATGATGGGTACAAAAACAGAATGTCGTCGCGCCGTTCACCTTCACCCTTGGAGTATAGAAGCAGTAGATCTTCCCGAAATGACTCGCCACAAGACAGACGTAGAAGAAGACGCAGTACTTCAAAATCTTCTCCAACTAGATCGTACAAACGATCTCGATCCCCCGATAGAGATAAAGATCGAGACAGAGATAGAGATCGATCGCGCAAATATTCCAGGAGAGATAGATCAAGGTCTAGGTCAAGAGGAAGATCGCGTTCCAGAGATAGGAGACGTAGTCGCAGTCGTAATAGGAGTAAAGATAGACATAGAGGTAGAGAAAGCCGCAGATACCATAGAGCACCATCGTACGAGTCAGATACAGCTGAAGATAATACAGAAACAACTGTATCTCATCCAGTTGTTCCTCCACAATCTAATGCTTTTAAGAATGATGGTAGTTTTATGGAAATGTTTAAAAAAATGCAGGAACAAATGCAACCTGCACAAAAACCGGCGACTTCTGTTTTGGAAGAAAAAACTGTTGTTCCTCCACCTTTGATGGTAGGAAAGAGGCGAGGAGGTAGAATTTTAAAAACTGGAATGGTTGCCAAACCAAAGACTGAACAAACTGTTGAACAACCCAAGGATGCTTGGTCACTCTATATGGCTGAAGTGAAAAAATACAGAGAAGTTTGCTGTCAGGAAGAAGATAACACAAGACCATTGGTTAAATAGCTGATTTTATTTTCAACCATTTTCCATTTTGTTACTTTGTTTTATCTACAATGAATGTGCTTTCAAAAGATGCTGTGTTCTCTTAATTA
This sequence comes from Bombus bifarius, assembly GCF_011952205.1. NCBI lineage: Eukaryota > Metazoa > Arthropoda > Insecta > Hymenoptera > Apidae > Bombus > Bombus bifarius. The sequence goes on from NW_022884396.1 coordinate 150,078, forward strand.
CAACATGGTTGTATTTAAATATACAAGAATAGCTATTAACCAACTTTAAAAAAGAGCTCCATGTATACTAAAATTATTTAAAATTTATGAAAGCTTTGAATTAAAGCTTTTTATTATTTACCAAGAAAAACTTCTATAGAAATGTATGCAAATATGGGGAAGCTTTTTCTTTTCTCAATTACTAGATAGAATGTACAGTATATGTTATTCAAAAATTATAAATATATAGTATCCCAAATTCTTAAATATTTCGAGTTAAAGAACATTATTAATGTAATATGAGAGTAAAAACAAGGACTGCAGTGAGAAAGCAATTAATGTTTGTGATAGTGTACTATGTGATGCAAGAGACAAACTGACTAAAGCGAGAGACAAACATGTAAAGAGTTTGCCTTGTGGGAGAAAGGGAGGGTGACAGATTGTAGCACTTTTAATAAATATAATACATTGTAACTTGTTAAGCAGCATCAATATGGTTAAATATACAGAACTTGGAAATGCGGCAACATTAGAAACCCCCATCGATTTGAAACCAAACACAGCACCATATGACCCAAGATTCCCAAATCAAAACCAGACAAGGTAAACAAAACATAAATTGATGTATTTTAATTCTTATAAACTGTTAATGTATAAGATTGCTTATTCCTGTTTATTTTGAATACAGATATTGTTACACTAGTTTTGTGGACTTTCAACGTTGCAAAAAACGACATGGTGAGGATTATGATGCATGTAAATATTTCAAAAAAGTATACTCTGCAATGTGCCCAAATAGTTGGATAACAAATTGGAATGATCAAATTGAGAACGGAAATTTTCCAGGAAACTTATAATACATTAGAGGCATCACATTGTAACTGCCACTTTAGTAATGTTGTTTACACAGTAGCAGGAATTTACAGTTCTACCTTCCTGTTTGTAAAATAATATTGAATAAATTAATAATAGTTTAACTTCTATTGAATTCTGTTAATCAATATTGTTTTTATTTCATTATAATTACTGAATATAAATAAAAGTTATACAAAATTTAAGTATTTCACTATTTTATAATTTTTTGGATACAAATTAATATCTATAATAATACATAAACCTTTTTTATATTATTAAGCTCAAATTTAAAATTATTTACTATACATTGTTCACATATAATTTCAAGTACATAGGATATTGCATAAATTAGTATATGTATTTCACGTCTTACGCTAAATAGTTCACAAAAAATATTAAATTAAGTCTACCATAAAAAGTAATACATAATTTGTAAGAAGTTATGTAAAAGCTTTCCTTGATTATAACTGTATATGTAGATCAAACTTTACATCTATTTTATGTGCGTAATCACTTAATATTAAAGAAGTATTTATCATATATTTTCATAATCGTAAATCAAAACTTTCAGCTTAAAGGTTTCGGTTATAGTACTTGCCTATACTAGAAACATTCGATTTATTTGATTACATAGATGAATGTATAATAAAAATTTACTAACTCCTTCTATTGCTAATGTTTTCTCATTTATATAATAGAATTTCTCGTTCAAATAAGTGAATTCGATCAACAGCAATATACTTAATTGGACATTAACTAAAATTTTATTCAGATAAATGTAATTTCATTGTATAGATGAAAAACTTTCCAATCCCTAATCCCTACTATGGACAATAGTCTCGTAGAAATCATACATAGATTCGATAGAGTAATGAGGTAGAATTTTACTGTTTTAATGTTCTGTCCTATCCTGATATGCAAGTATATATCATCAGATATTATCATTATACAGAGAAGAAACTCTGCAAAAGTTCAATAGATTCGATGTCAATTTTTCCTATTTCCTTAAATAAAAAGACGATATATACAAAAGTAATTATTGAAATTTGATCAGCACTTGAACGAATTTCTAATGATTTCATGTATAAAAATAGTATAACTAAGTAGAAATAAAATAAATTTTTATATATAAAAATGTTAAAAATTTTTCACTCATACTTTCTATTTTTAAAAGTTTCTTTGTTTATTTTTTTCAGTACAGTACATACTGTTTACACCGAAGGATAGGATTTTTAAAAGTTTCATATTATTGAAATGAGAAGATCCTAAAGTACAAGAGTTTTATATAATGATTAATGCTAAATAAACATATTAAAATATATAATCATAGAAAAAGAAAATACACTAAAACCATACATTTTAGCCATAGCAAAATATAGTACCTCTCTGAGTCATATTAGGTATCATTTTTCTAGGGAGATAGAGTTCTAGGGACCCCCAAATAATAAATGAAACAAATAACTGTCATAAAATATAGAGATCTTTATGTAGTAGGAATAGTGTTAGTTAATATTTAATTAATAATTAATATTACTGCATATGGATACTATTATAATTTCCTTAGTAGAAACGAATCTATGGTCAAATGATTCTAGTTGTTTCCGGACTAGTGCTACCCTTAGCGGCAAAGTGCTAAAGATGTTCCACGTTAGCATATACAAGAACCCATTTAGTTCCATCGCAAATGAGGTATACTCACTGTGGCTTTACGTTACTACAGCATTTTATTGTACGGTTTTACGGAAAAATTCATATTTCTCTATCTGAGATAGACAAGTATGAGAATAACAAAAATCAAGCAATAATTAAGCTTAGTTGCCTGAGAAAGAGAAATTAATTGTTTATTACAATATTTTTTAGAGAAGAAAAGAAAATCTTTCGTTTTAAATGAATTATCAATTAGTGGTATGATGCAATAATTTTAATATATTCTTTATACACAATTTTTTAGATTTAATATTAAATTTACTTTTCTCGCGATAATATTTGTGTTATAATAAAACCTAAATTTCGTTTTAATAGTAATTTCAATACTTGATAGAATCTGAATAATATTTCTGATGCATCTGCAGAAAAAGAATCTCTTGATATTTGTATGGTCGTCATCTCTATTACGGGGGGTTGAGATTCTCGGCGCACCGTAAAACTCGGTGGCTCACCGCGCTCAAACATTATAACATTTTTTTTTTATTATTTAGTTTGTATTTTACAATTTGTCTAGCTGGACATTCGGTAAATTTTTCTAGTTTGACTATTTTATTTCTTTAGTAAGGTCAGCGGGGTTTTTTCTTTTTAGTCTTCTTTCTATGAGAGTTTTGCTCGCTTCAGCAGCCAGCTGGTTTGGATGTGTTGCCGTCCTTTCCTTGTATTTTTTTGCGTACCTGCCGATTTTTTCTTTGACCGTTGGTAGTTTTAAGTCTTTGCGTATATCCTCGTAACAATTTAACATGATCCAATGTCAGACATCCTTGAGACAAAATATGTAAATATAAATTCAAAAATAAAACTTCTTTTTTTTTACTTTTTCTAAATTAAACTTTTATTAACGTGTGTGTGAGATCTTCCTGAATAAAAGAAAACCAAATACGATATACTTTGAATTACATTTCCTGATTGATATGTATTTTTTTTTTTATTTATTTATTAAAATTACAATCAATTCTCGCGTTGAGAAAATGTATTCAATTTTTATTTATTAAGTAAGCAAATGTGCTCCAAATTATATGGTGTTTGGTTTTATTTTAATTAGAAAAATGTAACAAATATGATGGTAAAAGTTTCATTCATCACTGTTTATTCCCTGTGGTTGATCGAATGTTGTGATTTTTCGAGGTTGGTTGGCGTTTGCACCGTTTTGTGCCGACTAATAAAACTAATTACTTACTGGGATAAAGAAACTGGTCGCTAGTAAACGGCGGCTTAATAACAGAGTGATTTTGCCAGCTCAAAATCTGGGATTACAAGAAAACGAAAACCGTTAGGCCCGTAGGCTAAGCCAATTAGGCTTTATAATATTTTGCTAGCAAGGAAATGAATAATGACCGATCCCTAACAAACGAATTTTCACTAGTGACGCCTGTAAACTGTAGGCCGGCCTGCTAAGTAAATTAGCTGAATTGCGAACTAAACATAAAATGTTGTATCATAAATTTAGTCGCTTGCATTTCTTAACTATCACAAATAAGAAAAAGGAAAGATTGTTTAAGCCATGACTCAAAGATCTCAGTTTGTCTTTATATGTCTTTGGGCCTTTATATGTGTCGGAGAAGAGTGAGGAACAGGGTTGTGGGCGTTTGATAGACCTCCCTTGGAGTTGGCCAGCGTTGTGTTATAACGAAGATACGGCCTGATACAACGAGTATGAACACTACCGATTCGACAATCAACAGCGGCGATTAGGCACTCGCGACACTAGTGATAATGGTCTTAGGTTCGATAACGAATCCACGGTCAACGGGAGGGTAGGTATACTTCGACGCCGCTGTCGATTGGTCGATTTGAGACAAAAGCTGCCTGTCCGTTTGCACAAATCTTAATTGCCGAAAAACCCAGGTTTTATGGCGGGTCCTCGGGCTAACCAGACTTGTGCTATGTACGTGCCTCAACATCAGGTATTCATTGTCCTAAGGAACCATTAGCATGTTTTACTGTCCGATACCTCTATGGGTAGTTCCTTTAATGAGGGTCATAACACCGCTCCGCACCTTTGTTAGACGGAGCGCCCGTCCCGTTGACCGCGGCTACGTTCGGCGACTGATGGTCGCCTTCAGCCCAAGTTTATTATCACAAATCGCAAACAAGTACAATTGGGTAGAATGACAGCAAATTGTTTAATTACAACTGTAAACTTTAATTACGATTTTACGGATTTTCCCGGAGTTCCAGGGGAAGGTCCGGTGTCCTTCCATCTCCGACATATGTTTCCGAAAGTTTTGTTTTTCAACTCCCTCGGTCCCTCTATCTCTTTCATCCTCAATATCATTTTCTAAGTTCGGCATGTTTAAGATCTCAATTTTCAGAAATAGAAATTTCCTGCGTCAACGTCTGTATGACACTTGGAGTTAGTGTTGTTAATATTATATGGAGTAAATGTGTCACAAAAGTGGCTGGAAAATTTTTCAGCTCGCTTTTCGTCGCTTCTAGCCAGTGTGTTGTCTGTTTTTTTGATTGCTTTCCACAGGGAGTAGTTAGTATTCTCGTGCGCAAAACTTGTGTCCTGAAATTCTTGCAATTAATACAGTTTTCCGCATTCGTTATATATATAAGAATATGTTATTTGGAATCGTCACATATTAAAAAAAATTACCATTGAAATCGAAGAGATTGAGTTCAATTTGTGCATTTGCTCAAACTTATTCTGTATCGACAGAATTACGAGTATAATACGTTTCCAACTGAATGAAATAAAAAATACTGGGCAAATATGTAAGCGAATTCAAGGGAATATAATTTAGATATTATTATAAATGCATACCGATTTATTTGAAAAGCTACGTTTAACCAGGATGGTAGAATATGCGCAGGATAGTCTATTCCATTCACTCGCTTAATAATTCTACAAAGAATACCCGAATACGCTAGACATCGCAATTTCTAAATGTTGGGGTCTGTTTGCCTACGATGTCGTATGACCTCTGATATCCTTAGCAAGTTATACCGACCCAAGGACATTTGCTTCAATGTATTTATATCAATTCTACCAAATGTCTAAATCGGACAAATTGTGAATGTAAACAACTAAATAAAAAAAAAAATGTATTTATATATAACTGTTTTTATTGACAGGCTAAACCGGCCCAGTCACGTGAAAAATAGTTCTATACAAATATCGTTACCTACATTTGTACCTGTACTTGTACCTACAAAAACCGTTCCCAATAAAACCCATTTGGGGAAAGCCCATTTGGCTCGAATTAGCAAGCACTTTACACTAGCACTTTACAAAGACCCGGCAAAAGACCTTTCCCTTTCCGTAATCCTAGTCCATGGTACCATCAGCTTATCGCCACGTTATTGTTTCTGCTTGTAAGTTGTCAGTTTATAAACTTATTCCAATTAGCAACCAAAATTTATTCGAATGACGAATAACAAAAAGAGAATAAACAATGAAAACATAATTAACATTAAACACTTAATATCATAATGATGAAAAAGTACATGTATTTAGTTGCTAATATTTGACAGAAATCCAAAATTTAATGATTTTATTTACGTGTTTCAACATTTCAAAAACAGTTTTTTTGTTTTTTGATTATTATTCAATCATCCGAAAAATAGGGGTGGTTAGAATTGAATCAGTGATGCGAGTAATGTGACGCGGTAATGGTTTCTCTTTTAAGATTTATATTGCCTTCGTATCGGTGAGACAATATCAATACAATAATGTAATTTCTTTATCTTTGACTTTTTGTTAATAAAAATTCCATTAACATATTGGTAAGACTTCCTCGATTAAAATGAGACCAAACACGATATTGTTATAAAATTCGGCTATGTTGTGTTCATATTGTGTTTATGAATCTTCCTTGACTCTCTTAACTTGAAATAGACTCTTGTAACCTGGAATCACAGCGAGTGTACCTCATTTGTGGTAGGAGTAGATTCTAAGGGGGTAAGTAGGTTCTCGTATATGCTAGCATATACAACTTCAGCACTTGGCCGCGTGGTGCAGTACCTGTACTGTGGAACAACTAGAACAATGGGCATGAGCAGATCACTGCCCCTCTACTATGGTTCATAAGGCATCCGTTCCTCAGTTTGTTTCCGTTTAGTTGGGAAGAGCTTCCTAAAGTTACAACATTTGGGGTAGAAAGTAGTTTAGTCAAGTTAAGTTGGAAATTAATTACAAACATTTAAGGTATGAAAAACATTATACTTTAAATATATTTTAATTTTTCATAATATACTGAATTTATTTGATAAATAATATTATAATTAAAGTGAATACGCGAAAAATAATTCATACAATTCTAAGGATTGTTTATACTTGTAGATAGGAAGAATATCTTAATAATGAACGTACAGCCGTATTGTAGCAGACCCGCAAGATACAATGAACGACCGAATAATTATCAACATAATACCTTTAGAAGAGGAGAGCGGTATCCAAATTTCCCTCGCAATAATTACAATGTACGATATGACCAATCTGTAATTCAAATCGGTACCGAAAAAGTTGGAAGACTTATTGGCAGAAGTGGAAGTAATATTAGAGATTTACAAGACAGAACAAATACGAAAATTCACGTAAGCATTTATTAAATATTATTTGATTTTCTCTAGTTTCATATAATATATAAATTTTAAATAATTTTGAAGCTCAAAATACAGTCTTATAAAAGATATCACTCAAATAATTTTTTATGTGAATTTTTAAAATATACTTTTTGTCTTCAATATTCAAAATAATATATATATTATATATATTAATAAATATATATATATAAATATTAATAAATATATATATAATATGTATTTATAATAATTATAGTAATATGTATTTTGATATATATGTATATATCAGTAATACTTCATCAAAATACATATTATTGTTTGACATAATTAGTGATACTTTATGAACAACATTTTTATTTTGCAAGCTACATTGTAATTTTTTGACATGTACAGTTTCTAAGGAATAAAGTTTAATTCAATGTCAATAGGTTGAAAGATCAAGTACAAATGATACAACAGCTGTAACCATTATTGGAACTAAAGAAGCACAACAACAAGCAATATGCTTGATAGAAGAGTCATTAAGAGATATGAATGTTAGAACAATACAGCCAGTACGAATATTAGAAAATGGACAAAGAGAAAATGAGCAAAGGGAACATGGGCAAAGGGAATATGTGCAAAGGGGATATGTGCAAAGGGGATATGTGCAAAGGGGATATGTGCAAAGGGGATATGTGCAAAGGGAATATGTGCAAAGGAAATATGTGCAAAGGGATTATGGGCAAAGGGATTATGAGCAAAAGGAAAATGAGCAAAAGGAAAATGAGCAAAAGGAAAATGAGCAAAAGGAAAATGAGCAAAAGGAAAATGGGCAAAGGGAAAATGAGCAAAAGGAAAATGAGCAAGGGGAAAATAAACAAGAGAAGGAGGATGAAAGATTTCTTGATCTTGATTGGCAACAAATAAGCAGGGATCATGTAAGTTTCTATGAAATTATAAAGTAAATTTAATTTCTTTGTATATGCATCATCTTTTTCTGATTAGGATGAATACCACAGACAAAAGTGGGCAAAGTGTACTCCTATTGTTAAACATTTTTACAAAGAGGATCCAATAATTGCTAATTTGACATCAGAACAAGTAGATGCCTTTCGAAAGGCAAACAATAATATAGAAGTGCACATTGTGCTTGATGATGAAGAAGATACTTCTGAAGTATTAAGTATACCCAACCCTATCGAAACATTTGAACAGGCCTTTCAAGTAAGTAAAAATATTTGAATAAATATTTATGAAAAATATAGACTACAATATAAATATTATAGGATTACCCTGAAATACTTGAAGAAATTAGAAAACAAAAATTTGCTCAACCAAGCCCAATACAGTGTCAAGCATGGCCTATTCTGCTTAGTGGCAAAGACCTTATTGGCATTGCACAAACAGGGACAGGTATATTGTAATGTAGTTTTGTCCAATGAGTAGAATAAAGAAAAGAGTAGAAGGAAGAAAAAGAGTATAGAGGAAATTATTTTATTGATATTTAGGGAAAACTTTGGCATTTCTACTGCCTGCTTTGATCCATATCGAAGGCCAGATAACACCAAGATCAGAGCGGAAAGGACCAACTGTCCTTGTTCTAGCACCTACCAGAGAGCTAGCCTTGCAAATTGAGAAAGAAGTAAACAAATATTCCTATCATGGCATAAAGGCGTAAGTAAAATTTATTATATTTTCATTTTGAAACGTGCATGTACAAGGATATATTGATAAATAATTTATTATTAAAGGGTATGTATATATGGAGGCGGATGTCGTAAAAAACAAGTTACTGTGGTAACAGAAGGTGTAGAAATAGTTATTGCTACACCTGGTAGACTAAACGATCTTGTACGCACAGAGGTTTTAAATGTTTCTTCCGTTTCATACCTCGTCTTAGATGAAGCTGATCGTATGCTTGATATGGGATTTGAACCACAAATTAGAAAAGCTTTAATAGACGTAAGGCCAGATAGACAAACTGTTATGACGAGGTATATCAAATTTATTATTAATAAACAATTTTTTAAATATTTTCTATGTGATAACAAATAACAATAGAGCGCTTTTACATTTTAGCGCTACATGGCCGATGAGTGTCAGACGTTTGGCGAAGTCATATATGAAAAATCCAATCCAGGTATATGTTGGATCGTTGGACTTAGTTGCTGTACATACAGTGCTGCAGAAGATTTATATTATTGATGAAAATGATAAGACTGATATGGTTAATATAATGAAAAATTCTTTGAATCTTATTGAATCTTATACTAAAACACATATATTATCATTTTTTTTTTTTCAATAGATGCATCAATTCCTTCGCGACATGGCACCAAATGATAAAGTAATAATATTTTTTGCAAAGAAAGCTAAGGTAGATGATGTAGCGAGTGATTTAGCTTTGATGTCTGTTAATTGTTCAAGTATACATGGCGGAAGAGAACAAGCTGATAGAGAACAAGCATTAGAGGAATTAAAAACTGGAGAGGCTAGAATATTATTGGCGACAGATGTTGCCAGTAGAGGAATCGATATTGAAGATATTACGTACGTCTGATTTTATATTATTTAGAATCTGATCCAAACTTAAATTTTAGAAGAAACCTTTTAAAAAAACATTATTTTTAGGCATGTTTTAAATTTTGATTTTCCACGGGATATAGAAGAATATGTTCACCGTGTTGGACGTACCGGCCGCGCTGGTCGTACCGGTGAGAGTATTACTTACATGACCCGCAGCGACTGGTCTCATGCGAGGGAACTAATTAATATTTTAGAAGAGGCTAATCAAGTATATTTTAGTATATTTATATGTTTATATGAAAATTTGATTATATGTATATAAATTTACATATGTAAATCTTTGTCTTCGCAGGAAGTACCTGAAGAATTATACCACATGGCCGATAGATATGAAGCATGGAAGGAGAAGCGAGCTACCGAAAGACGCTCCGGTGGAAACAGAAGAGGAGGAGGAGGAGGAGGAGGTTGGAGAAGATGGTTTTAGTCTGAAAAGCTACCTGCATTTATACAGTTCCTATTCACTCAGGTTAAGTTATACTTAAGTATATGTATGTAAGAAAAACAGAAATATATGCATTTTTTTTATGGAATGTAAATGTATTAAATCGATAATTATTATTTCAAGGTAATTTAAGGACACTTTTATAACATGCGTTATCGTGTTGAAAAAGTGTATTAATATAATAATAAGTATATATATTTAACAAAAACGAATACAGAATGATATAAATTTTTTTTATTGAATGTAAATGTATTAAATCGATAATTATTTCGAAATTAAGGACACTTTTATAACATGCGGCTATTTTGCAGAAGTGTATTGTTTATATTTTGGATATAAACTAAATAAAAATATAAATTACATACAAGATTATTATTATATTATATATGACAATAATGTTATATGTATGAAATATTGATATGTTATATTTTATTCTTTTCTTTTTACAAACGTGGAAGTGGTACTGGAAGTAAGAACTGTTACTTTAATAAAGTTATTATAGAGGTTAGATGTAAAACATAAAAATTTATGAACTTATTTTTCTGTTTGTCATGTTACACAGAAAATTACGTATTTAAATAAAAGAATTGTTACCTAATATTTATTTGCACATACATGCATATTTTAATTTTCACAGTAACAGAGTAGTAATCAATTCAAGCACACTAATGACAATTCTAGAATAGCAATATTAAAATATTTAAAAATTTGTATACTTGGTCCAGAAATATTACGATTTGAATAAAAGAATTATCATTTAATATTTGCATATATATGCATATTTGAATTTTCACAGTAACAGAGTGGTAATCAATTCAAACACACTAGTAGCAATTCTAGAATAGCAATATCAAAATATTTAAAAACTTCGTTCAGAAATAATCAATATAAAAAGCAATTTTGTTAACAGAAAGATTTAAAAACAAAAATGACAGGAATTTTGCAATTATTCATTTACTGAACGAAGAATAATTAAAATAATAAAAAAATAAATAAGTTCTCTGTAAATACCTATCAGTATAATAAGTTGTGTGACAACATTATTATTTGTACATAGACTTAGTAACAAATGAATGATAAATAGTACTATTACCATAAATTTTGATAGACTTTTTTTTTTATCAAAAATAACATTTAACTATACACTTTGAAATTCCGTGTTTTGGTATATTTTTCAGCAAATATTTTTCCGCTCGGAGTTGGAATTGAAAACGCTATGTCATCTATAGGCATTACATAACCAAAATAAAAATGAGCTCTGAAATAGTTTATATTAAATATATTGATTAATTATGCAAATATTTTCGAAATTATTTATAAAAATAAAAATATTTACCGTAATATATCGATCAATTTTGTGGCTATCCCCTGTCTACGATGATTTAAATCCGTCCATACAACATTGATACCACATTTTGCAGGGCTACTTTCTGCTGTACAGCAGTCCAATTCTAGTAATTCAGGGATCATGCGATGTGCAGTCGTTATATGTTCCGCGACTAATACTCCTATAATAGCTTTGTCCCTAATGTATAAATACACCTAAAGAATAAATTGTATCAGAACAAAATCAAATCAAATTTATAGTACAAGGAAATTGCTTTCTGATATATTTTTCGACATTACTTTTTTCTCCTCGTAATCTGGTAATTTTGTGCAAGCTAATCCTAAATCTCTGTCAACATATTCTAAAACTTCTTTTACTTTCTTCCAACATATTTTCGAATCACTTGGTTCTACCAAGATTACTCGACTTAATGTAAATGGATCCTCCATAATTACACGTTCTGTTTTCCAACCCTAAAAATAATTTCTTAGGTGGAATGTCAAATACATTATTTACACAAACTACATGCATGTAATTTATACGTACGGAAAATTTTAAACTTTTTTTATTATTATGATAATTTAAATGAGCATTTTCATCTTCTGGATCCCCAATTTGATATACAATACCGCATTCAGCACATTGTGTTGCTCCAAAATTCTTTTGCCCTGCATCCAATTGATATTGATTGTCATCACCATTTAGTTTCATAGACAATTGCCAATTTGTAGTTTCTTTTGCATTAAATGTGGATTTTTTATTATTTCCACTAAAAGATCCATAATATTATGAAAGGTGATTCAGAAATTAATCCGTATTTTAAATATTTTACTTACCTCAAAATTTTATTGAGCGAGTAAGCTTTATTAAATAATGGATAATATTTCTCTTCTGATGTAACTTCATTATTGTCCAAAGAAATATTTTTGTGAACTGTTGATGTACTAATGTCCTTAATATTCATAGTGGAAGTCATAGTACTAAGTTCACTTGCTGGTGACATAGTAACGTCATTCAATACTGCTACTGGCTTTAATGGTGAAATATGCTCATGCCTCTCATTAATTAGTACTTCCATAGTATCATAATCATCATTAGCCCAATCGTTCTCCAAAATTTTTAATATATTACTTACTTTTTCTTTCTCTATGGCGGTTTCCAATTCTGGTTCATCTACTGACAAATCAGTTGCATCAAAAGAAGTATCTACATGTTTCGGTTGTCTATAAGCCTGTTTACTACTCTTTTGATTTAGTGCCATTTTACCATCTGACTGAATCTTTAATTTTACATTATTATTTATAGTTACTATAGCTGAAGAATTTCTCTTTGACGACTTTTTAATTTTGAAAAAGCGTTTATTAAGATCAATTTCTGGTGATAAAATTCTTTCTTCTGGCGATGAGCTTACTAACTCTGTTCTTTGCTCTTCTTTTTTTGAAAAATGTTCTTGTATATTCGTATATTGTACATTAATCATCCCTGTACTATTATTATGTTTTATATCTAAATGTGTCTTCAGTTTTGGTTTCTTAATACCATGTGACACACCAGCATTAATTCCTCCTATTGTATGTTTTTTCATAGATCTTTTATAGTTGGATGCATGTTTTATAAAACTCACTCGTCGTTTTTGTTCTGCTAATTCAGAGATGATTTTACAGTCACGTTTGGTCTCAGAATTACTATAAAAATTTCTAGTACTGAGTGTTATATTCTTCAGTTTTGATTTATAATCTCTATCTTGAAATAAAGCTGCTCTAGCTTTTGGTATTAAATAATTTTCATCAGTTTTTAGCAATTTTGTAACTGTATTTTCTAATTCTTCAAATGCATGTCTCTTTAAGTTATTTTCTTTTTTCTCAGGTGAATTTTCAATGATACCAAGAATATTAAGCGATTTACGCCTATGAACTCTTGGTAAGGATATTTTACTATCTAAATTTAATGATGTTATTAATTTGTTTTTTGGACTTCTAGACTTATGTGGTGTTTCTATTATACTATTCTGCAGCTCTATGCCAAATTGTCTTTCTGATGTATCGAGTATTGTCTGATTTGGTGTCTGCTTATTAGAATTGTTGAATGGAGAGTTAGACAGAAATTTTGGTGAATCTAGTAATATTCCCTTTTGTGGAGAATGCTCCATAACATTCATAGGCCCCAAATCTGACTCTTCTCCAGATGAACTGTTTGAATAGTTTAAATCTCTTTGAATTCTACAGATCTTCTTTTTCTTTGAACTTTCACCTGATCCAAATAAACATTTTTGTACTCTACGTGGGGTGTATAATGATTCTTTTGGTAGATATACAGACATGTTCCAACAGCTTTTAATAAGTACTTCAAAAGCTGAAAGAGAGACAAGAATTATATAAAAATCATGAAAAAATAGAAACATTGTTTACTAATACAACTTTTTATAAAAGAACATGATTTTTTCAAACCGGTTATGATAATAATATAACAATGAATCTTTCCATTTATATTTATATTTTAATTAATATCAATAAAAGCTAGAGGAAAACAAATTCTGGAAAGTATAATAAATAAATAAACTAATCTCAATCAGCACGAAGAATAAATCATATGTTGTTAAAAATATTTTTATTTCTTCTCATTTTATTAATTTTCCAAATATCTCAAAACATATTTTATTACACGTCTATTAACATACCTATATATTTGTGTAATAACCTTAAATAATATTAATATCTGCTTTAAAACTAATCCATTCACATAACAACCGAAAATCTGAAACTGCTGTAAAGTTTCCGTTTTTGTACCATGTCTCCACACTCATTCACTCTTCCTAAACTATATAGACGCTCCAGTCAAAAAATATGTCCGATGAGAATATATGATAACAGAGAGGAAATCAAAATGCCACGTGCATTGTTCTATTTGTCTCACAGTATAGGTGCTGCACCACGTAGCTAAATGTTGAAGATGTTCCATGATAGCATATACAAGAACCTATTTACAAGAGCCTATCCGAACTTCTATCCGAAATAGACAAGTATAAATAATATTATATTTTAAAATCATCAAATGTTTCAAAATAATAAAATTACACAATAATTAAACTTAGTTATTTCAGAAAGAGAAATTAATTGTTTATTATAACCTTTTTAGAGAAGCAAAAAGATCTTTCCTTTCGAACGATGGTGGATCAATGGAATGACGCAATAATTTTAATATATCTTTTATACACAAATCTACTTTCCTTGCGATAATGTTCTTGTTATAATGAAATCTGAATTTCGTTTTATTAATATAGAAATGATATAAAAATATTATTTGCAGCCAACTATTGAAATCAACTATTGAAATTACTGTTAAAATGAAATTTATATTTTATTATAACAAAAACATTATCGAAAGAAAAATAAATTTAATGTTAAATCTAAAAAGTTATCGTAAATAAAGAGTATATTAGAATTATTGGGTCATTCGACTGATTCTTTATCGTTTGAAAGATTTTCTCTTCTTCAGTAAGAACAAATATAATAAACAATTAATTTTTCTTTTTGTCGTTTGTAATGGAACTAAATAGGTTTTTGTATATGCTAGCGTGGAATACCTTCAGAATTTATCCGCTATGGGCAGCACTGGTCTAGAAACAACCGAAAGCATAAACATGAGCACTCTCATTTCCTTGATAATAATAAAGGTGTCAAATATATCATGAAGAAATAGGTAATAAAAAATTAAAATTATAATTAAAATTGAAATTAAAAGTTCCTGAATTACAATAATTTCAGTTAATGAGTATTTGATATATTTTAATTCAGTAACAAAGCAATAAAAAATAAAAAACTAATAAAAAGAACGTTGCTTTATAAGATACTTTTGATGTGCAGGTATTTAAATAATTTTAAATAATTTTATGCTCTAGAGATCTACTTCTCAGATAAAGAATAAATAAAATTTTATTATTATATTATTTTAAAATATATATTTATGCAACTGAAGATATTAAAAATATTAATGCATTAATGATAAATTTTTATTATCAATATTATTTCTTTCATGACATAAATATTACCAACAATATGTCATTGATATTACATTACTTAAAAATGAGAACATTTTTATGCCTTTGTGAAATGCAGGACAAATGATATTTAGTTTTATATGAGAAGGGTAAGTTAAAAGGTAAATGCCATTTTATTAAAATGAATAACAAGTAATAGAGATTAATTTGAATAAATCATGGCTAGATCATGAAGTACGATGTCTCCGGATATTTTAAGAGTATCGATGATGGTTGGTTGTAATCTATGTTTGAATTCACCAATCATTTTTTCGCCTAACCATATTGTATATGCTTCGATTTCGCACCGAATTCTATAAAAGGAAAATCATAAAAAATTGCAGTCAGAAAGTCAACAAGTTACTCGAATTTTCAAAAAGTAATTAGTAATTATTTATAACAATATCTTCAATTAAACTTGACCTAGTTAGTTAAAGTTTCATGCATATCGTATTTTGTATTTTTTAAAGATGGAAAAACCTACGTTAGAAGAAAATCACGACCAGGCATCCAGGATAGATGACCTGAGTGCCTTTCTTCGCGTCCCCAAGATCCATTTGACCAACAGTTCATAACGACATAGGGTGCGCTACTGCCATATAAAAAACGTGGATTTAAATGCAACGCAATTGTCGGATGTGGATAAACTGCTTTTCCCTTTTGTAAATTTACATAAAATCTGTTAGCAAATATAGAAACAAATTATTCTTTATTCTTTCTTTCCTCTTCTTTGCAAATTTATTTATTTCTCGAAAGATCATCAACACTCACGAATGAGGCAGAAGTTTCAATCTTCCAGCAATGAAAAGCCTAGTTCCGGTTTTAAATTCATTTTCTATATCTACCGTAATTGGAATATCCTACATACAGAATATTTAATAATAATTGATATTTCAACTAGTAAAAAAAAACAAGTTAGTAATTTAAAAAAGACTTACAAGAAATTCGACCAGTGGTCGATCAATTTTTAAACTTAAAACGTTACTTGGCCTGCATAACTTTGGATCAGGATAAACGAACAATTCAAATTGCCTAAACCGAGTGTCTTCCAATGATCCATTTATTTCAAGATACATTACATCTTCAAGAGGCGTTCTATACGCAAATGCGCAAAAATGTTCTGCATTGACAGCAATCTAGTAAAAGGAAAATTAATTTCGAATAAATATAAGTACTATAAAATTGATAGTTATGTTAAATAACTCTCATTTCTCACTTGATATTCATTGGCAGTACAAAATATCAAAATATGAACATAGGAGTTCCGGCGGAAGGCGGTATGCCCTGCAGGAGAACAGGTTTCCTCCTCTTCCCAACATCCCCTAAATTTCGAATTTCGAACCACATAACCCCTGTCTAATCGTGCGTTGAAATGTAATGCGATATTTCCGGTAGTTTTGCATAATAAGTTCACTGAAAATCTGTGGCAATTGTGTTTTAACGAATATTACAATTGTGATTTTACAACTTCATGATTGTAATTTTCCTGTTTAAAATTTTACTGTTTATTTTAATGACTTTTAAAATTAAAAAAATTTTGGTTATGAGATTTTTCTTACGATAAGATATCACCTCAAAGCATTGGGAGGAACATAGCCTGTAACCACTACAGCTGATGTTGGTTTCAAAGGTTGCAATGGAACTGGTTTTGAAGCATTCTGGAATAGAGTGCGTGCATACATTTATAGTTAAAGAAATATATATTACACAAAAAAGTATTTATATTAATACTTTATTACTATAAATTATATTTTCGAGATATCTTGTATATAAGACAAACTTTTAATGCAAATTAAATTAATCTACGCTTATGTATAATTATCAAAATATGACACGAATATGTTTTGTATTTCGAAATACCTTTGCGCTTTAAATTTGATAAGTTTAACTATATAATAACTTCTATATAACTTATATAACTTATATTATATAACTTATTAAGTTATTATATAGAACGTTTCAATTCTTTACTAGTCTTTGTTAGAATGTTCTGTAGTATAAACAAGACAAAAATGTTATATATTCACAAATCGTTTTAAATTTTATTAAAAGGTTATAATAAAAATAGGAAATATGGAGAGAACGTAACTTAGTTCTCCGGTATCATTTGATTTCATACTAGAACACTATATATGCTGGATATTCCAAGATAAAATATCGTAGTTAATAAAATAATCTTCGTTTATTAAGGACATGTAGTTTGAAAATAAAGATACAAGCGGAAAATTTAAAAAAGAGTAGGATGGGATAAATGTTGGGAAACTATACATAAGCACAATATATATAAACTATTCGGAATCCGAATACGAATCTTCGACATTAGTCGCCATGAGAATCATTTTATTACATGTGCAAATTTTCATCTTCATTTTCTTAGTACAAGATAATCATTCACAACTACTTGAATCTAAACAAGAAAAAAGATAAGATTAAAGAAACGCTTTTTTGAAATTTCTTAATACCTAATCTGAAGATATTTTCGTTTCATGATTTTAGTATAAATGCAATTCATGGTAAATTTACAGCATAACTTTTAAATGTATTTTTTCTGAAACAAAACTAGCGTTTGAATTAAAAGCTAAGACAGAAAATATTGAGTAAAAATTTACGTAGACGTTTGATTCAAACTTGTGTATACGTACTATACATACATATGTATGTACTGTATATATATGTAGTTTATTCAAGACTAATAGTATTATGTATACATTCATCAGTTATTGATCAATTTTATAGAATTTTTTCGGTTGAAAATCTCGTCTTATAATTCTTTAGTGCTAAATATAATTGCCAAAGAGAGAGTAGATTATGATTAGACTGCAGATATTTGTGCGAATTCATATTATTACAGGTATAGATAAAGAATTGAAACTTAAATAAAACAGTTTTATTCTCTGCATATTGTGACATATACTTTAGTCTTGATGTTTTATATATTTTTACATTCATGCATATGTATATTTTTGTATATATTTGTATATTTATACTTGTCACAAATGCATAAATGTCCGTAGTCAAGTCATATGTATCAGAATTATGTATATACAATGTTATATCATTATACTATCGTATATATGTGTGTTCATTATGATAATGATGTATTTATATACCTCTAACCTAGTAAATCAAACTGATAAAGATCATTGACATATTAATCGAATAATTAGTTAATTATATTACTTAAAGCAATGCAAATTTAACTCGACTGAAGATTTAGTTATCAATGTAATAATCAAGTCCACATACTTAAGGTACTAAATAATGTAAATACATATAATATGTAGAATAGGTTAGATATTTGCAACTACATTTTAAATTGGAAAATCTACATTTATGTTATCTATGACTCAATTTTTTTATTACCGATCGATACTCACTAACGGCACTGTTTCTTCATCGACAAACGAAAATTCACGAAGAGCGTTTTCTTTTGTTTGCACGAAAATTTCAGTTTGATGTACAGACATGCTCTCTTTAATAAGTTCGAAAAATGATTTATTGGAACATTGCCATATTTCAAGCTGCGTTTTCGTGCACGCGATATCTTTCTTCTATTTACTTCTGATGCATTTACAAATATATTTGATTCGATTGAAGGCACATATTTGAAAAAACACTTTATACTTCATCGATTTCAATACAAAAAATTTAAGTTTCTTTAATATTTATTTTCTCTTAGAGTGTAATGTAACAATTGTTTTGATATAAAAAGTGGGCCCAAATATTTTTATAACACATGCTTTATTGAGTTAAATATGTAGAGAATTATTTTTCTTTCTCTTTTCAAATATAGTAATTCTCTCAAAACTTGACAATGAGCATTTTAAAATATTAGAAAACGGTAATTACTAGTAAATTTTCGCACGTTGTAAACATATAATTAAATGTTAATAATAAGATCACATCACAAAGGAATCAAAATTTTAAATAAATAATGTATATTTTTCTTATCGTCTTGTCTTAAAAATTTTTAATTATTTAACAGTTGATAGATTCATTATTATCTTTTATCTTTGTTGCAGGTATTTTATTTACAAGTAGAAAAATATGAATAAAATCATTTCTGATGCCACTATTATCTTTTTTGTCGACTAGATTGTATCTGTTGTGTTTGTTCAAGAGACATATCATAAAATATTTTGTGTTCGTCTAGAATATAAGACATGATAAATTTCTTTTTTATATCTTTGTTATGGTTGATCAATGATTAGTAGCTAATAAAATTTTTTAAGAAATTTCAGATATTACATACGTTTTCAAATAAAACGTAATTTACGTAATAAATAGTGATACTGCTCACGCTCGTTGGTGGAAGAATTTTATCCATTTGTTAAAAAGAAAAAGGATTAAAAAATGTTAATAATGTATGCAAGAAGTAACATCGTAAAATATCTAGGAAAGTTATAATTTAAATGTCCCGCGGCTCATGAGGTGCAGGAAGTCGTTGCCAAGATGGTTCAACGCCCCAAATTTCACGAGCATATTCGGCAATCGTTCTATCCGATGAAAATTTTCCCGAAGAAGCTATATTATTGATCGCCATCTCTACCCACTTACTTTCATCCTAAAACACAAAATGGAAATATATAAAACAATAATTAAAAAAATTATAAAAATTATCCTGAAAAAGATTCCGGTATGAACTTACCTGGTAAACTTTACTGACATGATCTTGCATCTTTATATAGCTCTCATAATCAGCAAACAAATAAAATCTGTCCCAGTTTAATAAAACATTGGTAATATCTTTAAATTCGTCTGGATTATTGGGGCTGAAGAAGCCACCCTGGATCTGATCAACACACTGTTTTAGTTCTGGGATTCTATTGTAATAATCATAAGCATTGTATCCCCTTTTCTTCAACTCTTCGACTTCATCAACAGTCATACCGAAAATGAATATATTATCTGTACCCATTTCTTCAGCCATCTCTACGTTAGCACCGTCTAATGTGCCAATTGTCAAGGCTCCATTTAACTAAAGTAATTTAAAACAGAATATTCACTTATTGTTATAAATCGCATATATAAATTGCATATTAAAGTATACTTACCATGAACTTCATATTTCCGGTACCCGAAGCTTCAGTACCTGCAGTAGAAATTTGTTCACTCAAATCTGCTGCTGGAATTATTTTCTCCGCTAACGTAACTCGATAATTCTCTAAGAAAATAAATTTCAATTTATCTCCAACAATAGGATCGTTGTTTACAACGTTTCCTACACTGCAAATTAGCTTTATAATCTTTTTGGCTAAATGATAACCGGGAGCAGCTTTTCCTCCAATCATCACCGTTCGAGGAACGAATGGCGCGGTTGGATTTTTTTTTATTCTGTTGTATAATGTGATTACGTGTAAACAATTTAATAGTTGCCTCTTGTATTCATGTATTCGCTTCACCTACATTATGGTACCGCATATTAAATAATTATATAGAAATTAAATAATTTATTTGCATATAAACTTAATTACGTCAACTTAATACAGTTACCTGAATATCAAAGATAGAAGCAGGATTTATTTTAACTCCATAATCTTTCTCAAGCATTTGCGCTAATCTCAATTTATTTTCTTGTTTCACTTTCGTAATGCTGCGCTGGAAAACTGGATCCTTGGCCCATTGTTTCAGCTGAGCGAGCTGTTCTAAATGTACTGTCCAGTCGCTGCCAATTTTCTATAAGATAGTGAACAATAATTTTATATCAAAACGAAGATCGTAATTTATGAGTAATTTTTTAATAACACTTACTTCTTCGATTATATCTGAGAGATTTGGATTGCACAAAAGGAGCCATCTTCGTGGTGTAATACCATTAGTTTTATTCTGGAATTTCTCAGGCGTCATTTCATAGAAGTCTTTGAACCTAAAATATTGAGTAAATCGAAACTATAAAACTATCATTTATTACACAAGTTATCATTAATACAAATTTTAAGTTCTAAAAACACCCACACGCCACTTTTCAAAATTTCCGAATGAATTGCTGCGACACCGTTGATAGCGTGACTACCCACAATCGAAAGATGAGCCATGTTAACTCTCTTTTCACCTTCCTCCTCGATCAAAGACATACGACGAAGACGATCCATGTCTCCCGGATATTTAGCGGAAACTTCTTGCAAATGGAGGAAATTAATATGATAAATGATTTGTAAATGTCTAGGAAGAATGCTTTCTAACAGGCTTGTGGGCCATCTCTCTAAAGCTTCTGGAAGAACCGTGTGATTAGTATAAGCGCATGTTCTCTTTGTTATGTCCCAAGCTTTTTCCCAAGGAAGCCCTTCGACGTCGATAAGAATTCTCATAAGTTCAGGAATAGCCAAAGAAGGATGAGTATCGTTTAACTGAATGGCCACTTTGTCGGGGAATAAGTCAAAATCTGTTCTATGGTGTTCCTTTGAACCAAATTTGCTGGCTTTATACCTAGAAATATATATTGTAAGAATGTAATTTGTCAACGAAATATTATATCTACAACGCATTTGGATCTTGAAACTTTGTGAACAAAATAAATATGTAGCAACCTTCGTATGATATCTTGAAGAGTAGCCGCTACCATGAAGTATTCTTGCTTCAATCGCAATTCTTTACCCTCGAAGAAATTGTCGTTAGGATATAACACCCTAGTGATGTTCTCCGCCAAGGTGCGGTCAAACACAGCTTGGATATAATCACCGTCGTTGACTGAAAGAAAAACGATGATCTTCTACGATAATCTATTTTGATTGATGATATATAAAATGATATAGGTAATAAAAACTTGCTTACAAAATTTCAAATTAAATTCTATTGGCGACTTAGCAGACCATAATCTAAGAGTATTAACAAAGTTGTTTTTGTATCCAGGAACCGGATTATCATATGGCATCGCAAATACGACCTGATCAAAAGCAAGGTATGTAAATCCTTTATCAATAACTTTAACTTATTAACTGTACAGATTTATTTTATGTATACTAACTTGAGTATTAACCCATTTCTTCCCTTCAGGAGTATCAATCACCTGTCCATAGAAGTTTACAGGGAGCATGAATTCTGGCCTAGCCTTCTCCCACGGATTTCCATAACGTAACCAATCATCTGGTTCCTCCACCTGTTCTCCATTTTTTATTTTCTGCGCAAATATACCATATTCATATCGAATACCGTAACCATAAGCAGCCAGGCCAAGGGTAGCCATACTATCCAAGAAGCAAGCCGCTAGTCTTCCTAAACCTCCATTTCCTAAACCTGCATCTTCTTCAAGTTCTTCGAGCTCTTCAATATCCAAGCCCATCTATAATACAATCCTTTCTTAATTTCTTTTTTTACGATTTTTATTATCGGTAGATGATTTTAGAAATTTTATTTGAAACAAACCTGATACATAGCTTCGTCACAAGCACCTTGGATGCCTAAGTTAATCATGGTGTTTTGAAGAGTCCTTCCCATGTAGTATTCCAGGGAAAGGTAGTAAACTCTCTAAAACAGTAGAATAAAAATATGTTACATAATACGGGAAATAAATTAGAACATTTCAGAAGGTACCAATTGTGTATTTATGTATTTTCAACGATAAAAGATTATTTGTTTAAAGATAAAAGGAAAAATATCATTATTTACAAGTATACTGTACATTTCCGTACGAACATTGAACCGTAGGAAACATTGAGCTTATGATTCTATGATGTAAAGGAGAAAAATAAAATTCAGTATTATTGTGTCTTCTGTGCTTCCGTTATGAAATCGTAGTGTACATCTCGTATTACGCAGCGAATGGCCTAACTAATAAAAATAAATCGAGACGATAGTCTGAAACGAGAGATCAAGCGAAAGATAATGCTCAGTTAAAATTGATCTTTATTACGTTCAACGATTACTCCGAAATTTCGTTTAGTTCCTCCACGTGTTCGACGGTCGTTTATTTATAGCCGAGATGGCTGAAGATATTCCTCTAATAAAACTTGATATTATTTCTTCTCATGAAAAAAATTGTACTATTTGTATAAACAAAAAAATTATAGGAAATAAAAAAGTGGAAAAGGTAATGAAAACAGATGTGTATTAATTTCTTTTATACGTATACGCAGAACAATGAAAATAATGCTTTCCTTTTCTCAAAAGTGTTACTACTTTTGCAAAAAGTTTGCAATATTTTTATTTTTGCATCTTTTCTTGGAAACAAATTTTTCAACTTTTTATTTCAACAATATGTAAGCATTATTATATAATATTTTCCTTTTTCAATGAAGCTTGTCATTATTGCCTAAAACCAACAACTCAATATCGTAATCGATATATCCTTGTACAATAGCTGTCAAAAGGTTAAACAACAGAAACAGTATACATTTTCAGAACGTTTGCATAATGTAACGGGACCATATCCAAAAGTCTATCCGGTAGTAAATGTGTTAAACGTGACTTCTCGGCTTTTAATAGTTGTGTCACGTGATCTGTATTGTCCAACCAATTTCAGTAATTTGTTATGATTAACGTTCTCACAAAGGAAACCCTGCTTGTGACGACTTATTTTATGCTTATTCTCTTTTTATTTCTGTTACAAATGTACAAATTACATTACAAATTAATCATATACACATAAATATAGAATGTATATAGTAATTTGTAATTACTTTATTAACATACTGATTTGCTTTTTTATTCTCAATTTTCACAAGATTCTAATATTTATATTATGGTTACTAACGTGAGCAGAACGATAGCAATGCCCTTACCTAAAGATACTACCTACGCTTATTTTATTCCTGTCTACCTATTCCTACAGCTTTATGGGTGAACACCACTTTCTACTTTTGTATTATCTCTTTTCTGTAATCCCTTTACTTGTTTCCTTTAATTCTCTTTACATACTTTCTCTTTCTTTCTCAACTGCTCTTTTCCTTTATGTTCGCATTTTCAACGCATGTCTTTGATTTATATACAACTATTCTAAATATACGGAAGGCGCAATTACCTAAAGAAATATTTCCAAGAAAATTTATATTTAATCAGATTTATGTTTCGTGATCGTAAAAGTTAATCGTAAAAATTGGCCAATAATTCTTACTAACTATGCATAATATTTTTTTAAATAAAATTTACGGGTGCGCTCTGGATAATTATTTTGCTTATATAAACGAAAAATGTATGACTAATAATAGTTGATTATAGCTCAATGTTCAATATACATGATAATGTATCTTACAAACAATTCTTTGTAAACAATTATTATTAATCCATCGATATAGTTGGAATGTTTTCAGAGATTGACGACGGTCTTATCGCCATCATGACATTGCTTCGAAAAGAATGAAAACTGTTTGGCTTAAGACCTCAGGGTAAGGCGATTATAAGTCAAACTGAAAATAGACACTGCAACGTGTTGCATCTTACATTTCGAAGGTTCATTTCAATATAGCATCTGTTTATGTAAGTATAAATAGTATTCATACGTAAGTGAACGGATTATTTCATTACTAAATGCATAAAAATTTTACCGTTTCTTTCGTTTTGCTTAAGAATTTAAATACCTAACATTAGTGTATATTTTCTATTAGACAAAAACATTATTGTTTTACATTTGTTTATCTTGATCTAATTTTACTTAATATTAATGTTTACTTCAAAATAGTTTACTTATCAAACTAATTGCAGTTTCAAATAATCAAAATCATCTTCAATATGTTTTTACTTTGAAATTATTAACCGATGTGATTAACCCCTTAATCTACGATTTACTACTATACAAAAACATTATTGTTTTACATTTGTTTATCTTGATCTAATTTTACTTAATATTAATGTTTACTTCAAAATAGTTTACTTATCAAACTAATTGCAGTTCCAACTAATCAAAATCATCTTTAATATGTTTTTACTTTGAAATTATTAACCGATGTGATCAACCCCTTAATCTACGATTTACGTTCGAGAATTGTGGGCCAAAAACGTAAACAAGCTATTATATATTATATATTATATTTGGCCCGATCATCGTACTACTATGCTATGCCCGTAGCTGTAGCTGTGTCATAGAAAATGCATACTTAAAGGCATTATTAATCTGTTGTATTTTTTGAACCATTTTCAATTTAATTCTGTTTTTTCTTGCGTTAAAAAATTTAAATTTAAGGGAAACGTAGAAGAATCGTATTGATAACATGCTAATGTAGTTGTTTGTCGACTTAACTTTATGTTAAAATTTTTCTTATATTAAAAGTTGTATTAGAAAACTCTTCGCTTATTGGAATAAAAGTTTAACATGTATGTATTTCTACATGTATATATCACACAATCAAAACGATTATCAAAATACGCAATAAATTAATGTTTTAATAAATATTAGATATTATACTTACCGACAATCGTTAAACAAGAAATCAAATTTATTATAATCATAATTTTCATGCATGAAGGTTATGGAGTATACATAATAAGTTTAATAACTTGAAGAATTAAGTGATCAATGGTATACTTGCATACTTTTGGGTCTTTCTCGTAATAGTATTGTTGAGTGCGTATCCATCTAGAGACCAAGTTGTCCTTGACGCTGTGTGCCAAGGCCATGAAATAATCTCTACTCGTAGCCACATTACGATCTTTCACCAAAGTGTAATGAAGATGCCTATTGAATGTTTTCTTAAAATTTCCCACATTCTCCACATCAACAATCCCGCGCACAGAAATTTGTTTCCTCTTTTCGTGATCCATGTCTGATGCTGACATTTCTCTTTGTTTATTTTTCTTTTTCCTTACAATATATGTTTATAAATGCAATACTATTTTACTTATAATTTGTATTTGCTTATTTTTGTTACATAAGATCAATTTCGTGCCCTAACACTATAGGTTTAATTCAACTTTCTCTCGTTTTTACGAGAATCAAATTCCCTTTATTCTATTAATTACTATTGTTACTACACAACGTTATATACAAATGTTGAATTAAATTCTGAAGTTGTACTCTCACAGATAAGGATACGTTATAAACGTAATACTTTTATTGATGATTCGGAAGATTGGCGAGAACAATGACCGGTTTTCACGACACATGAAAGAATACCGGTGGCACACAGATCCGTACTCGTATACTGCACACAGGCGAATGACATGAGTCCAAATCCTCGAAACGGTCACCTTGTATGAAGGTCGCGCAGGCGCATTGCAATGGATTACATCACATGATCTGCAATGATAATACCGACCAGGTTTGGAAAAATTAAGCATGCATTCCTGCCATCTATGATGATCTTCCGACACTGGTTTGAAAAATTCAGTAGCGTATCATTAGCTAACCATGGCCCCGCTTTGTTAACTGGCTGTTGCTATCCCCACTACTTTTTGAAACTAAGAGATACATATGTACTGAAAATTTCCTAGTTCCTAGGTCCTAGAGCTGTTTCCTTCGGTAATTGGTCACATAACATCCAAATCCACGATCAGTTAACGTGATCCTATTATGTTATCGGTCTAAATTCTACGACAAAAAAGAAAGGTCTATCCTATATTTCACGTACTAATAAACGAGATACGAATGTAATAACTGCTTTATCGTATCGTCAAAAATATTATATAATAAAATGGCTACTTACTATTTTAGAATACTATATTAGTTGATTTGATCTAGATATTATGGAGGATATAAAGAAAGCAAATCGCGTAATTCAGTGTCTTATTTAATATAATTTATTTATAAATTAATCGTGCGGATGCAGATGCGATAATGAAAACGTCAATAAGCGATACGCGTATTACAATTTGCATTCTGATAAAGATTCTTCTTCCGTCTCTGTCTATTTTTCTCGCATTTCTTTCCCATCGTAGTTGTCTCATTTGCGGACGTTATATTTTGAAGTAAAGATTAACGGTGGTACCCGTTATTGAATTTCATCGAGACTCTGTCAAATCGTATCATCGTAAGGAATCATGCGAATGAACCTTTAATGCTTCACGATACATCGATCAACGATGCTACACGGTGAAAAAAAATTTGGATGAAATTTCCAGGTACCAGCGTCGATTTGCTTGGAACGATATTATAATAAAAATTCGCAATTCAGCCAACAATTTTCAATCGTAATGTTTAACTATATAATTACACTTAATAATGTGATAGCGATAATTGTATTGCTCGAAGAAAGGAATCTTCGAAAACGCCGAAGAAAAAACAGACGGCGCTACTTCTTTAAATCTCACATACTCACATACACACGCGCTCGTTCATCATTCTCACATGTGTGTGTTTTTCAAGAGTTATTAATGAATGATGACACAGAAATCGAGTGATATGCGGACCCACTAACGAGTATTAAAAAAATTGCTTTTTAAATTGTCTCTTGGTTAAAATAATATTACTGTAGAAAGAGTCACTATTTATGATGTCTTGCTATTGCAATAGTATTTCAATAATTTTAACAGTATTCAATCATCAAATACAAAAATAACCTCATTGAAAAAGCTGATTGTTTATCAGTATCGCAAAATAATTGAAAGATCATGATCGAAAAAGACGCATATTAAGTGCTATCTGTGTTGATAATATAGAATATTATAGCAACAAAAATTTCCGATTGGCCATTAATTGAAAACCCATGGAACTATTGATTATATATTATTATTGATTATAAAACGATAGCGTATATTGTTGTATAAAGGCAAATTAATTACCAATTAACAATATAATTTACTAAAACAAACTGCTTTCTTAACAGCTCGTCGTAAAGTAATAAAAGTTACTTTATTTTTTAAAGAATAAATTTTCAAATATAATACAAATTATAATTAATCCTTCGTACAATTTAATTGAAAAGAACTGCTAAATTTCTACATGTAAACTTCATAGAAACTCGAAATCTTATGTATATTAAAAATCAATAGATTTTTAATTAAATAGTACCCATACATTATTTATAGTGTCATTTAAGAAACTAATTCAAGATATGCAACATTCGTAACACCATCAACAACAAATAACTTTCTAATTTATCTTTCTTTATTATCTCAGTCTATTTGTCCCTCTTTTTACATCCACTCATACATATGTAACGCATTCTTCCCCTGTATAAAAAAATGACTTTTTAAAGGCAATTAATTATATATAAAGTAGAAGTTTTAAATTATTTTCTCAGGGTCATATTTGACTGTTACTGTTAACAATTATCCTTTCCTTTGTTTATTTTTTAAACGAAACATTTAACAATAGCAAAAAGAGCGAGAGGCTTTTGCTAAAACAATTGATAGAATTTTAAGATCTGTATTTACAATTATATAAACCTTATTTCTTGATGTATTAACTTATGCTGATGCAATATATCTGTAAATATGCGTATATATTGTAAGATATAAGTTGTAACGTGTTTTATACGCAGCTTAAAGAACATATTATAGACAACATAAATAAATCATTTTTGAAAATACCGGTTCACAGATGAAAACGGGAATAGTCGCCAATATATTTTATTAAAGAAACAAAATTAAAAACAGAAAAGTAGAATGTATATTTACATGCTTCTAAAAGCAAGTACGAATATTATGTTACAAATAAAAATCCAGGAAACTGATTTAAAGTCGCATACTGAAAAAAATAGTAGAAATCTTAGAAGGCTTTGTTTAAAATAGATATTAAAATGGATTTTAGATCAGTTTCTCATAACGAAATTATCTAGATCGTTGAAGATAAACAAAATTTATTGAAAACAAAAAGATTTTCCATATATCTTTAAGACACCTATATTATTTCATTCTTAACATTTGAATATAATCATGTAATATTAGTGTCATACGTTCCAATGCGTGCATTTATTATGTGATGTTAAAGAATAAAACAGCATTACATAAAGTTTTCGTTATAAAATTCAAGTTTGTAAACAGTATTCGTTTGAATTTATTGTAAGACTACTAAAAATGAGAGACAGACCAATATTTTATTACAAAACAAATTACCAATTTCAGTCATCTTGATGAATATGCAATCAGAAAAAGAAAAAAGGTGAAAAGTACAAATTTTAAACGCTAATGGCTAAAAGAAGAAAAAGGAAAACACCCCTCTCGTCATCTTTGTGCCAAAGATATTTCTGAATAACTTCTATTATGAAATTAAAAAAATTTTTTCTAAGAACTAAATGATTAATCATGATTGATCTCAATGGGACCGCATATCATTCTATTTAAAGAAGAAAGGTCAGTTTAGACTGATGTGGGAGAGTGCGAGGAAAAAAACAAAAAAAAGGAAGAAAAACCGGGAACCCCCTAAGAGACACACGCATTGCACCGTTCATGGTTTTTGCATAGAGTACACCAAAGGGCTCTATTCGCCTCTCGCGTTGCAACAAATTAACATAATCGCTAAATGTTACTTCTTTCCATTTATTTCGATTAACAGGGACAGCTTGTATAGATCCAGAAAAGGAAAACTCGCATTACGACATCGTCGGACATTGAAATCCAGCTGCCGAACTTCCAAAACATTGAGAAAAGGCATTCTTTTCCTTATTACCTTGTAATCTTTTCTCGCTGTTCTTTTTTTCAAAGCAGTGTTTCTTTCATTGCGATTTTTCACATTTCCAACTCTTTGTTCTTCTGGAGATACCCATTCATTTTAGGTAATTTTATTTTTCCTTCTTCTTTTTTTTACATATACATATATTTTCAATAATCTTCCATTACAATTTCTTTGCAAGCCATGCTTCTATTGTAGCTACTTTTTTACGATTTTTTATTTTTTCATACATAGGAATTTCAGAATTTAAAAAAATTATCCAGTTACTTTAAATCTTACAATGCTAAGAACTTGATTTTTCTGTATCTTTCGTTTTCTTGGTATATTATTTATAATATATATATATATATTATAATATAATATATAATATAATATAATATATAATATATATGTATTATATATATATATATATGTCTTCATTGTGCTCTTCTTTTTGACGCTGGTGTTACATTTCATCTTTTCTCCGTTGTTTAGTTTCTTTGAGTACTCTGCAATTTTTGTTAAATATTTCCCTTTCACCATTCTTCGTTCGATCTTCATATGTTTTGTTCTTTATTTCCTTTTTTAATTTCATTTTGTTCTTCTGCATTATCTTTTCGGTTCTCTCACGTGACCACTCTGTATTTCGTTCTTGCATGGATTCCGCAATTGTCCGACAAATTCGCTTAAGCTTCTTTTGCCCCCGCGTGATGATATATTCTCACATTTATTCTTCCTTCTTTGGCTCTTTCTTGCCAAACGGTATCGCAGCTTTCACTCTGAAACGACAATTAAAATATAGATGTTTTTAAAAAAATTTGAATTTATATTTGTATAAAAAATACCATTTTATTTTATTTTTTTTAATGAAGATTAATATGCATCTTCTAATTTAGCAATATGAGTATATTTATACAAATTATATATGTAAATGTATAGCAAGTAAGAGAACAGAACTATTCCCATTTCCCTTTACACAGAGAACCAGTTCAAAATATCATTTTAATGAGTCCTGCACCGTGATGGACATCTACTATCAAAACGAAAATTGCCAGTTAGTAGTCGGAGGGAACCATCAGCAGCATTTCCACTCTATATTTGTCACGAAGCAACGTTAATATTTTATGCAACAAATGCCTGATTACAGGGAGTGCATATGCTACTTTCAAAATATAATCTATTCGCAATGTAATACATCATCAGGTGATATTTTACTTTATTTACAATTATAGGAAAATACTTCCAAGAAAATATTGTTGTAATTAAATTATGTTATTCAAAGTGTTGAAATCAGATAATACGGGATAATACAGAATTATTTGAGAAAAAACTCTGTTTTGTTTTTATTTTAAAACGCGTGAAATACTGAAGATTATTTGATGAATTGTAACTTACTTAGTAGTGAGATCGTTGATTTTGCTTTGTACCAGTGCTAGATTCTGGTCAATTTGTGCCTTATTTGTCTCATAGACCTTCGGCAGTGTGAATAAGGCAACCACTCCTAAGAAAAGATCAATTGAATTGGTTATAGAAAGCGCTAGATTTTTCAAAATTCATGCTTATATCGAACAATCACATAGTCTAGATAATATTAAGAGGACTCTAACATTGCTCAACGAGAACAATGACCTCATTATACATTTCAGTGAGGGTGCGGATATGCCGTTAAACCGCAAATTTAGTCTCTTGACGCTGAATATTTCGTTAAGACGTCAGTTCTATTAATATTTCTAGATAAGTATACGTACAACTATTTCCTGACTGTAGAGACAGAGGAAAACTAAGAATGTCTCGATTAAACATATTTTCATAACATTCGATAAACCACAAACTTAGTGTGACTTGTATTAAAACAGAAAATGGAATATTTGAGAAATTTACAAAATTTACCAATTATGACTAGAGTCATGCCATTGAACCAAGAACCCACGTAGGTGAGACACCAAAGAAGGACACCAAATTTTAAAGAGTCGACGAAATCCTCGACAAGGAAGAGCCTACGAAGTTCACTGACCGCTGCGTTTAAGTGTGCAACAGCCACGTCTGCCACTTCGTGCACCTTCTCCGCGGGCAATGTTAAATCCATTTCCAAAATGTTCCTAAAATTATAAGTAACTTGTCAATATGTTATTGCTTAGATTTTAATCTTTTTCACAAATTTTTCTGAAATTACTTGATCTTCAAAAAGTTTCATATTTCTGGTGTTTTAAGGCAAATGAAAAATTCTTTCTTTAGGATAAGAAATTTCATTTTTACCGACTTTTATCTTTGAAATCAGGATACTTACTGGAAAGGATGCCCATCGGAAGTTTTCTGAATAGCTTGAAGAACGGTGTTGTGAATCCTAAAGGCAACGGTGCCTGTGAGGATAAGAAGTGACAAATAAGCAAGAACACTTATCAAGCTGAAGTAGGCCAGCGAGAGGAGCACGCCGAGTATACACCCGAACACGGGGCCTGATTTCTTTGGATCGCGCCAATAAATTAAAGCTGCCACTAAAACGAAACAAAAAATACACCGTTATTAGAATCTTCAAATTCGCAATTATTATACTTTCATTATACAATCTATTGCAATACATAGTGCTTTCACATTCTTATTAATTCACAAATATACGTAATAATAAAAAAAACATCATGTTTCGATATCCAGGAAATATGCAATAAGGATAGTATACAGAACAGATAGTGTACAGAAGGGGAGACCCTTATCGAAGTTGACCATTTTCTTAAAATCACAAATTCCACGTTCACATATCATCTTTCTCTTCTACATAAAATCTTTGAACGTCGAGACAAGTTCAATATAGGTATTATCCGAAACTGATCAAAACCATAACAGAAACATTATTAATATTACACCACTTATTAAGATTCTCAAGCTTATATTCAATACAGATCAAGTAAAATCCGTCCATCTCAATATTTTCGTACGAACACGTGCTCCTGAACCATATGTTAACAAATCTTGTCGAAGATCGATTTTTTCCTAGAGAAAAGACGAAGACTCACCGGTACCTCTGTTGGGAAGCTCCTCGATGGCTGTTCTTAAATTATTTTTTCGTACCATTTTCGACGAACGAGCAGAGGATATGGTATAAAAGAAGTCGAAAGCGAGGAAAGCCGAGCAAGAACTGCCAACTCTCTCCGCGGCTTCGTTTACACATGGAGCTCTCTATATGCCTCGTGATATTACAAAGATACGTGTGCATGAGGAGTAGGAGAGGGAAGCAGATACTAACGAGTTAGAATGGGAGAAAAACGAGGAAAGGGAACCGGTAGAGTAATCGCAAATAAAATAGTCACTGAAGTGGAAAGTGGGCAAGGAAAGGTAAATCGTTAGAAGAGTACTTCATTAATCACGATTGATGTAAGAGTGTCATTAAGGAGGAAATGGCTGTAACTTTTACCTTACATTATCAAACTTCCTTAAAAATCGTGAGAATATTTTTGGTATCATTTGCTACATTTTTTCCTTAAACGGATCGTTCTGATATTCTATTCTTTTTATCTTGGTGTTATTTTAATGATATTTATATTTAATCTGATAGCTTTATAGATAAATTTTTTGGTAGTGGTACGTTCATTATATTACGCAATTGCTCGAGCTGTATCTAGAATTATAGAACTGTGTTTAATTAAATCACGAAGTTGTGAAACTGTTTTGAAAGTTATTTTTATAAATACGTTTAATTTTCATTCGACTGTAAGTCAGGATATGGATCAGTTTTCATGTTATGAAGCTCTCAATAGAGTACTCAATGGTACTATTTTGGTATCATGCTTTGGGATCATGAGAAGTATCTTACATTGCTTTTCTCTTGCTGTCTTCCTCGAGTCTTAATATACATATTTTGTATCTATTTGCGCTTCTGATTACATTAACAATAAAACTTAACGTACATTATAGATCTACAATCTAGAGTCAACACATCTTAGACAAACGATAAATATTGAAGTAATTAAACATAAGAGGAATCATGATTAATGACAACAACCGATTGTCAACAGCCTTGAAGGTCCCCTAATAATAGAGACCTAGTGAATTCTTGAATTTTGCCATCGGCTTTGTCTCTAATCCAAAAAGGACGGTCTATTAAACTATTTCCAAGGCCTCTTCAACGTCGTGTAATTCTGCCAAATGAATTTATGTCATCTGTTCCAATTCCTGATCGAACAAGTTCTATTTCGTTGAAAATCCGATCCTCTTCAATCTAAAATTCACCAGCAATTTGAAGATTTAATCTTGTACTTTTATATTTAAAGCATTTGAAAGCTTTTAAAAGTGTCTTTGCTGTTATAGAATTTTTAAAGACAATATCAAGAGTGATTAGTCGCAATAGATACGCAGAAGAATGCGAAAATAAGCGAATATCATGATATTTTATCGTTTCTTTTGTGAATTTGATGCCTCCACGGCGACCGGTTGTAAAGAAACTATAACGGATGTGTAATATGTCAACTAGAAGACTCTGTATGGAAATCTATATGATATAATACGCCGTGGAAATATGCGTGCAAGCTCAGCCTGTCGTGTAACTGAGCATGAGCAGAATTAAATATTATATTCTGATCGTTTACTGCATTATAATCAAGCTGTTGCTTTAGTCAATTGGCATCAGTTTCTATTCGACATTTAGCAGGGTGGGTATGCTAAGATACTTAGAAAATGTTTAAAACAAAGATATTCGAGGGACAATATTTTTCAAAATTGTAAAGAACTATGAAAGTTTTAATTCTTTGTGAATTTAATTCTCTAGAATAATCCTCAACCATACTAAAATATGTATTAAATATTTAAAGGGCAATATTCTTTAAAACTGTAAAATATTCATATAGAAATTCTAGATATTATTATTTTAAAAGTGTTAAAAATATAGGCAAACGCACATTTTGAAATGTAATTCTCTAAACTCTAAGCTTTAATTTTCTAAATTAATCCCCTTTTATACTAAAATATCTATTAAATATTTCGAATATAATTTAGAACGTAGTCTGTGTCTTTTTCATTTCCACCCGTAGTATATATTTTAAATTATAAAAAATTATTATATAAAACTATTGAAATCATAAACTATAGAAAATCTTCGAATATCCTCTTCATGTTCTTTATCGAACAGTCCCTGTACGACCGATTCTAGAGGCTGCAACAATAAGATATTAACATTCATATAATTGTTTGCGTGATCCAGACGTATCGAACTCTTAAAGAGGTTCAATCAGAGTCGGAGTTGGGACAAATCCAGACGTGGACAGAATTTAATAGAGCGAGGAAGATAGAGATACGTCGTGCATAAGTATCACGTATCGAAGGAAAAGAGGGGAACGGTCGGGCGCGGTTTGGCGGTAGAAAATCAATAAGATGTCTCTGGTAGTGCGATGCCCGGCGTCGCAGTGTCGGCCGTTGCCTCGACGTCCCTTACTATCCCCAGAAATATTCCTTCCAACGGATATTTTACCCTCCACGAATTCACCCTTCATTTGCTTCTTTCCCCCATAGGAAATTATACACCATATACCTGACTCAGAATTACCATCTCTCTTTTCCTGCTATCATATTCCCGTTGTACACGCGAAGGTTTCTTAAATTACACATAAAACTAACGATCAACCCAGAAAAGTATTTCTGACGTAAAATTTTGTCAAAGTACGAAGAAAATATTTTTTACTATAATATGTGATGACTTGTGAGTTTCACTCTCGCAAGAAAATGAAGTCATTTTCTGCTATATTATTGGTTGCGTTAGAAAAATGAGAATCTCAGTTTTTTCCTATTTCCTATTCTTAAAATTTTGATACGCGAAGAAGAATATTATCCAGAGTATCGTGAAACGATTTGAGATTTTTTTAAAACGGTTTCGTATTCATCTTCCAGCGGAACTGTCGCAATGCGACAGTGGCTTCAGGCAGGATAAGTTTCACGAGACGGTATCGATTTTCTCGATGAGATTTGACAAAGAATTCGATTCTTTTGGCTGCTTTGGATCGCGTCCAAGCGCTAAAAGTAACAGTGTTTCAAAGCAAACAGTGCAATGCTCTGGTCTTTAAAAGTACTCAAAAAGAATTATTAACAAAAGATTCTCATAACAGCTACGCTTCTCTTTCTCCAATGTTTCGTCGAAATACCTTCAAATAAATATATCAATTATACTAGTCCTCTGAAAGGTTCCTTCCATTCACTAATCAAATTCACACATTCTCTCCAGACTATTTGATTCAGCCTTTAAATAATTTCATCCTTCATTAGAAGTCTAACTCTTGCAATTAGCACCAATTCAATCTTTAAACAATCGAAAAATTCGTGATCCTGATATCTTTGCTGAATTTCTAGTTTGATCCAAAGAACCCCGATTACCGGCATTATCAAAAGCTTTCGCTTTCGATCGACTTCGAACAATAAAATTCCTAGTTTTCTGATTGCAAACTCAATATCTAACCAACCAAACAATTACTACCTCCTATTCTTCTAAAATTCTTCGAAATTTCGATTTGTTATAGTTGAACCCTAAGATTTCAGTCCTGTTTTCAGCGGATCGCAAAAATCATTAACATTTCCAAAAAACCCCACCCCGGATCTCTGATGTAACCACGTCTGCGCAGTTTCTTTCTCAAACTGGCAACCTATCAACCTCCTCGGTGTATATACCTGCGTCTCTATCAATTCAGATTCGAACAACCCTTTGTGACACTCTTACTCACGTTCCTCCCTCGTGATTGCCATGTTTCCCTCCCTTGTCTCCGCTTCTTCCTCCCTCCTCTAGAGCTCGAGGGACACCTCGAAGAGAGAAGACACTGGCGGCGAGAGGATAAACGGATCGTACACGGCGATGAAGGAAACCTTGCTAGGAAAACCAACGTAGAAACGCGACACACACTCCGCGGTAGAGATAGACTGCGGGCTCGCCGAGCGGAAAGCGAGAGTTCCCTTCGAGATTTCTGGCAGAACACCAGCAGCCTCAAACCCGGCCGGATACTATATTTAAACCCGGCTACGGCCGCCAATCGTCTCCGGCTTTTTTGGATTCTAACCGCGACACGAATCTGTCCGACTGCATCGAAATTTCAATGAACGGGAACAAAAGGGACAGGATTCCTTTGTAAAAATGTAAAGGGCTCGTTTAAATGGTTTACAAGGCGACTGGAACATAGATCTTGCGTGTATATGTTTGATTAGGGAGATATCCGAGGAGATACGAGACAATATCAGTTGCTTGACCCAGACCTGAATTGGAAATACGATGGGCAATGTCTTGGTTGGTGATTGAAAAGGGTGTTGTTTTGTTCCGAATAGATTAGAAGTGATACATTGGTTGTATGTTTAGATATATGTTTTTGAATGCTCGATGTTTGATCGTTTTCATTTGAGGAAACTTCCTGAACGAGTACTTCTTTTTATATAATAAACATACCGTAACATACAGGATATCCCACTTTTTCCCCGATAAAATGCGAGAGCTTAACCTATAGGCAAAACTAAGAAAAGGATGTTATATAAAGTTTGTGAGTAAACACTTTGTTACAGAGTTATAAACAAATATTGTATGCATGAAACAGGTAACAACGCATTTTCTATTCCAGCACACAAAAGTCAATCGTATTATTTTGTCAGC
The DNA here is from genome assembly GCF_011952205.1 of Bombus bifarius. Taxonomy (NCBI): domain Eukaryota; kingdom Metazoa; phylum Arthropoda; class Insecta; order Hymenoptera; family Apidae; genus Bombus; species Bombus bifarius. The sequence continues at coordinate 187,586 of NW_022884396.1, forward strand.
GTAATTACATATTTTTTTATCGTGTAGTAACAATTCCGTGTCGTTAAAATAGTTGTAGAATATAATAACAATAAGAAACGATTACCTTTACTGTATTTAATAGTTCAGTACTAACGGTTGGTAAAAATATTCGAATAAGCAAGGATGTTAGAGAGTCATAAAAAGCATGTAACTACGCAAATCAGATAAACACAGTTGACATTCTGTTTGCTATAATAGAAAATGCGTTGTTACCTGTTTCATGCATACGATATTTGTTTATAACACTGTAACAAAATATTTATTGACAAACTTTATATAACGCTTTTTACCTTATTTTTTCCTATAGGTTAAGTCATCACAGTTTGTAGGGAAAAGTCGCAACAGCCTGTATAATACATATTATAATAAGCAGAGCTATGTGAATAATCTCTAAATTATTTTGTACATTTTCAATTGAAGATTGAAAAAGAAAAACTGAAATTTAACGAAAATTAAAAAATAGCCTGCGTTGCTACGAGAATTAATATAGAAAATTTTGGGACAATATTCATCGGGTCTATCTAGTCTATTCAGATCACCTAGACCTAACATTGTCAAGTAACATTTGTGAATGACGCGATGGATAATTGGCAAGATCCTCTATTTCTCACGCGAGTTATCCAACACAAAATTTTTCAAGTCGCAAATCAAGACACGATAGTAACACAATCAACTGTTGCTATTAGCTTTATCCACAGTCGTTAAGGAAGTTAGCTGATCGTAACATAGAACTCAAGATTCGAGAAGCGGATCCAAACTGTCAGAGTAACATATTGTGCAATTACTAGATTGCAATCGACACTCTACGCGCTAGATTGAATTATCATGACGAAACACACAAACGATTGACGTCAGAGGAGTCTACAAAAATTCATAGCCAGGTCATCGAACCTCAGAGGATTAATATCATTCCAATATCATCCTAAATGCAAGCATCCAACAATAGTCACAACTCAGACTTCTTTGGTATGTACTCTTCACGAGGTACTTGACCCATACACACATACATAGATTGCTCTTGCCTCTGTAGTCTTCAAAGGGAAAATCAATACCACTGGCACTCGAGGGAACAAAGGAACCAGATTCTAAGTACTATCCTCGTATATCTATAGAGCCACTGACGGAGTCGATTTTTCTGAAATTACAACAAGAACTACGTCAATAATCACGTGCCATTTTGTGCTAATATCTTGAAGCAAAGATATGTTACCTATTATTAAATTGTGTAGTAAAAAGTAGTAATAGTTGATGATTTGTTAAAATATTTTTTTCAGCGCTTTTTCCTTAGTCTGTTGTAGATTTAATTGGTAGATGTTTATTTTAAATTTACATTCATGGGAAATGTAAATTTGTATAAATATCCGCAGTCGAACTATTACGAACAATACATTCAAATGAGAAGTCACATTTATGTATAGACTTTCAAAGATTTGCCGAGGTTAATTAATTTCTTATTAATTCAAGAGAGATTTAATAAACAAATTTTGTGAATGCATGAAATTCCGTCCATCATTTTTATCAAGACAGAGATTAGATAGAAAGGTCATATAATGACCCCAAGCTTTCGAATGATAGTGCACTATGTTTAAAGTTGCTCATAGAGATATATTGGAGTACAAAGAAACAAGAATCGTTAATGTCTTTAGAAGGAAGTTCGATAAAAGTAACCTATTGTACGACCAAAGTGGTGTCTTGATAACTCTTCTTGTACTTTGAATACTTATTACCAGACTTTGTAACGAAAATAACGTTTCATAAGTTGGCGACATGAATGACGTAGTGAATGTACAACTTTACTCGTGAAATAACGATTTCCAAGAGTCTTGCTGCATCTGCATTTTCATTGTCTGATGAATATGATTTACATGGTACAATTCTCTTGCATTCTTGTTTCCGTGGAATATATTGGAGTTATAGTGTTAAATTATCGGTCAACAATGAATTACACGTATGGAATAATACATACAGGAAAAAAAACACGATGCAGAAGTGTTTAGATAATAAATATGCAATCTCGTAGAGGGAATTATACAGCCAGTACAAAGGTCTTTCGTTCATATACATGGATATAAGTAATTGTTACAAGCTGTTTATTGTTCGATTTATCATTGAAAATTCTGCAATCTTTCGTATTTTAGCAAATTCGATGACAAATAAAATCTTTGCCTCAAAAGTGTATTATATGAATTATAGTATATTTCACCTAACAATGAACTTGTCTCAACGTGACTTTACATCAAATTTCGGATAATTTCTCTGTATAAAAGTTATCTTAATCCTACTACGGTCTTTGAATTTGTAGGTACATTTCTCATTTCAATGTCACTATTGTTTCAACAAATACGAGCACAAAAATAACATTTTTCTTGTACTTTTCTCGAAGCTAGGACATTTTTAACGATAAAAGGGTACTGGATTGGTCGGGTTCGTTATCAAAATCGAAAACGACACCAAAAGATACAACAGGATTAAACAATACCAAATGTAGAATATCATTTTTACTAAAAATTCTTTCTATTGAAACATTTATCAATTGTCCAGTTTCATTACATTAAAATTTGAACTGGATATAATCGACACGAAAATGATACCTTTTTTTCATTAAAGCTATATTTTATATTTATTATATTTATATATAGAAATACTTCTATAAGCTCCAAGTGGGTCATCCTATATACAATAAATAAATCACAAATAGCGTTCTCTCTCGCCTCCTCCCTTTTTTTGTCTTACGTCTACTCTATAGGTATTAGGAGCATAAAACACAAGTACACATTTAAAAAAAAAGACAAAAATTTGACAAAACATGTAGCGATTATATAAATATACTGCTCAACACATAGAAGCGAACGAATGGACATCGACATCGAGTTTGGCGTCTTACCTTTTGGATTCAGTCTATCAGGATTAAACCATGCGTCTGTAAAGAACAGAATCGAATTATGTTAGTTTGTGTGATTGATATAGTTCTATATAATTACTTTACGATGATCTGTGAGAAATGGACGAATGGCAATAACAATAAAAAAAATATTCTCAATGCTGTATAATAATAATAAAGGTAGCGATGACATTTCTTTATAATGAACACTTTATCGTTATAATATTGGCTTGGCAATTAGGTGATCGCGGATTTTGTCATTAGGTGGTAACGAAAATACTACGAAATTAGTCTTATCAGTAATAGTATTTTCTAAAAATGATTCTATTAGATTTCAACATAAACTGGTATCGTGGGTTATAATAGGTGACTACAATTTGAGCTACATTTTCTGAGTTAAGTTACTTAATGTTACAGTAGCTATATAATTTCAATTTATCTTCTCTATCTTACATGATAAACGCCGTTAATAGTATTTATCACGTAAAAAATAGAATATAAACTAAAATAGGTTACTCCAAAATTAATCTTTTTAAACTTATTAATTAGTTATGTGAGTAGTTATACATTTTAGTGAACTATGTCTTCCTCAAAGAAATATCAGTAGAAATGCGTATTTCTGTTGTACATAATAAATAAAAAATATTGTCCAAAGCTTATAAACAATTCTATTCTAAAAAGATTAATCAGCCGAATTCAAACAGTTATCATTTATTGTACAAAGAAACGATATCGATCGAGACGTAAATAATTCTGATCAATTTAATGAAAAATGTTATAAAAAAAGAAATTCGATAAATACGGGTATTTTATATCAATGATAAGTAAAAATATTTAGACTCATCTAAATCAATCTAGATCATCTATCAATCTAGATTCATTCAAGAACAGTTGCACGTGTTCACTCATTGTCGGTATCATTAGCATAAAATCAAACTCTCGTTCATTTCAATTTCCTAATGCTTTCCTACTATGTAATTTTTTCTCTCACAGTCGGTGATTTAACCCATCCCGTTAGTCAAATGTAACAATAAGAATTATTGATCGTACAATGGCTCGTTGCATAACGGAAATATGTATTATTATTATTATTATTCTTTTTTAAATTATTCTCTTAAAGATCTATCAACAATTTTAGTTTGTCATCTGAAAAAATTAAATTGGATTTTTTCTTCAAAGAAATTAGTACATATACATATATAAAAATATCAAAACTAGTTATACCAATTTTCGTATAATTTTTGGGAATAATATATCAAAAGATTTCAGGAGTGGCAGTTAAATAGCACCTAATCGATTGGCAGCATTCATTGTCAGTGTAATTAGCACACTGCACGGTGTTGCGCAATCATTGACCTCGACTTCTATCTCGATATCTACGTACTTCGACCAAATGACTTGTCTTAAAATTTGCACATGTAATATCTAGTCCCTGGTAAATGATACAGTGAATTTGTCTAAATAAAATATTTCCTATCTTTTTTATAACTTGTAATAAAAAATTAAAACGGTACACCACCAGCGCAAGTCTCATAGATCCAGAAAACAAGATAAAGAAATAAAAAAAAGAAAGAATTTTTTACTTCTCTATAATTTAAGACTAATTTATTTTAATTCTGTTTATTTCATTCGCTATTTGTATTTATTACTCATCATTAATCTATTTTATTTTAAAACACAAGGAAAAAGCCAACAGACCCTCTGAATTTTAGTGTTTGTTACGAGAGAATTTCTAACGAAAAGTCCTCTTTCAAAATCGTTATAAAAAAATGAACAAGGTTATTATTATTAATTTCACTGTAATTTATATAAAAATAGAATTTCGTATTTGTTTTTCGAATTAGAGATCCAACGAATTTTTCGAGTATCAACGGGATTTTCGATAAACGAATACATAAATTAGATTTGTTAGAGTAAATATCCATTCCTTAATCTCATAACTGTTATCAAAAAACATTTCTAAAGACATGGAATATCTTGTATTATACATACGTAACGTTACTTCGAGTTATATATATGCTTATCTTATGTAACTCGTGCTTTCAATATATCTAATCATGATCGTAGGTTGATTCCATGTAATTAGAGATAATTGCTGACCTGTTATATTTATTGATCATACCTGATGAAAAGTGATTTCTTTTTTAACGAAAAAATTCCTGAATATAGACACACATACAAACACAATGACTATTTAAATTTCGAAGCAACATGAATTATCCCTAATTTCCACAATGTCAATTCAATTATACTTCCCGAGTGCCGATACTATTTTTGCATCCAACTACGACGATTATTGCTAATCAAATATGCAAACTTCAATTCATATGATAACGTAAAAAAATTCCATAATAATTTTGTGATAAGATATCGGGCACTTGAAAATCTCCAATTGTTTTTTTATATTATAACTGTGCCCATCCGTTAATTATAAAATAGTAATTAAAAGATATCTCTTAATAATATCTCTTAAACTAGAAGTATATCATTTCATGTATATCTTTTTTATATATGTATATGTCATGTATGAATGAAAATAAAAATTCGATCGATGTCCTTTTTTTATATTTTATTATCAAAAAATTGCTATTTACAATATAAAGTGTGCAATATATTTATAAAAACCGATAGCCGACGATCAATAACCCACTTACAAATCGCGTTTCCACTGCGCATGTCAGACAGTCGATGCACCCGGAGCTATATAATTATCTAGTTTTTTCACTTTTCTCTTTTTCGCGCTTTCTCTTTGTTTTTATATTTAATAACGCATACGACACGCTATCTGAATGACTTACACGATAAACAACAAGTTTCCTGTGATAAACGCGGCTTTATCTCAGTATTAAAATTAGAGGACTTTGTCCTTTTTTATTATTTATTCCTCTATTGAGTAACATATCTTAAAAGAAATATAATTAGCAAAAGAATCATTATCTGACTAAAGTTGAGTTAAAAAAGAATTTTTTAATGAAACGGTTGTAATAAGATACAAGACAAAGGAATTGTGCTGATTTTTTTGTACAAAGAAAGAAACAAATATTTGTTGAGAAATAAATGCATAATGATTTATGTAAGTTATTTTTGTAATTAATTAAGTTTCTAAGATCTCGAGGAAATTGCAACAATTGAAAATAGTAATAAACTAGATTGTATTAAATTACATATTTATATTGGAAAGCACGATATGAATTTAGGATAAAAAAATATTTCAGTCTATGCATAAATATCAAACAATACTTGCGTGTTTCACTAATGAAAAACAGGTTATTAATAAATGATGGTGTAATTTCTGTAGCAATCAATATTTTCATAAAAAGAACAAAAGAACTTTAACCATGTATCATGATAAATCAGCTCTTTAAAGAACATTAGGATCGCTTTTGCGTTAACTTCTTATGAAACCCTATAACCCATTGGTAAACATTGCGGCCTTGAAAATTTATTACCTCCAATATCTCTCTAATATTTATCTCTAAGAACCACACATAGTATTGTATTTAAAAAAAACAGTAAACAATAAAAGAAATTTCAATATCTTAACAGTTTCAATAAAAAATCTCCTTCATTTAATGTACAAGTATTTAATCGCATTGTATAACGATGTCTATAATATTATACTACGACATAATTCTGTAACAGAATATTAAATAATATTAAATAAACGCAACTTTATATTTTCTTTATCTCTGTCATATACGTTCATTTTACATAATGTAGACGTAAAATAATTTATCAATTACATGATAAAGCTACTGTAACTAGTACGCGCCCTACTGCTGATAAATTGCACCTCGTTTCCGACGTCAAACCACTGAGCTACCTGTTTCGTATTATAGTATGAGCCAAGATGAAACGAGGCTATAGCGTAAAATCTGTTAGAAGTTAAAATGAACATATTTCTTTATCAAAACAAGCAAATTGAGAGAGATAGTAGCAAAAAAGTTCTGAGAGGTTCGTACAAAGAAATTGTAAACCTTTGGAAGCCGGACATTTCAGAAGCACGTCATAACAACACATAATATACATTATATGAGTTTTGTTATACGTATGCAATTATTTTCTCAAAACATTTTCAAGCAATACGTGATATATATCTACACGACACGATTGTTTATATCAGAACGATAAGAATACAAATATGTGTAGTACACTACAACACCAGGTCAAAATGATCTGGGTTCGGTATTTAGAAACAGTTACAGAAACAATCCATTTTATAAAGTATATCAAAATTAAATTTATACTACATATTACAATCTCTCTTTCTCAAATAAAACAGCGTTAATAAGATGTCGCTATTTTTTATTGTGCGGAACCCTAGAAATGCAATATACATTTGATTTTAAAATGAGCTGCGGCTATAAGGCCAGCCATAGGATCATCTATACCACTTCTCGATGGTTCAATTTGTGATCTCGCTATATATCTTGACTCATACTATACTTTGAATATGTTATATCTCCTAGTCGACGTCAAATGAGAAAAAAATGGAAAAATTAACATACATGGATGAAGAATATTCCAGAAGCAAGAATTGCCATTGGCGATGCATGATTCTTTGCAAACCACATCGGAATCTTCTTTCTCTTTTTCAGGAGACATAGGGCATGCTGGCTCCATTCTCATTATTCCCTAACCTTGTGTCTCAGTCGAACCAAGGACGACTCGCATTCGAGCACTACCCCAACAACCCACTCTGATAGTCGCAACGACGCACTTTCTGCTACTAGCTCTTTACTTTCCCCGTTTCTTCCACCCTTTTATTCTTTTTTCACTGACTCTACTCGCTTGTTCGCATTCGAATAACTCGTTCCGACTTATTCTATCTGCCTTTGATACACGAAATGATTTTGGACAAATCTATCAGGGGAAAAATAATAGTTCGTGTAATATTGATGTTGCGATTCCCTAACGACACACTATGCTTTGAGGCGAGAACAGGACTGACGAGTATTATCGACCCGTGGACAGTTCCAGATATCCCCACCACCTCGACGCGCCATTGCTAGGTGCATAGGGAGACGATAAGGCTTCGGGTACGGTTCGGATGAAGTATAACTAGTTACTTTTGTTGATAGGAGATGGCGCCTTCAACACTGGTAGGGTCTAGTGAGTTTCAACGGAAAACATTAGATGACGCGGAATTCAAAATATAAATAGGCAATCCATTCGAGTAGAAACAGGTGTATCTACTAAAACAAATTGTTGCATGAAAATTTGAAATTTTTAGAAATGAATAAATCGATAATTTATGTTTGAAAGAAAATAAAAAATAAAGAACTATTATTTTTTTACGTTCCACAATTTCTTTTTAAGAACTTATAGTTCCCATTGACTACAGTAATCCTTATATTTTGAATTTATAAAATATCTGTGGTAACTATTAGTTTATGATCAGATATGGTGTTAAAATATTATTTTGTGGCGAGTATTCTGAAACAGTTAACAAGAAAAACATGACATACTACAATAATGTACGGCGATCGGAAATAATTCATGAGTCAGGCGCCTGAAATTTTTCGTACTGAAATCATGAGTAAAAATATCTTCTTGAAGAACGAAAAAGCGGCTTCGGTTAAGAGCACGACGCATAAAGAATGATTTTCAATTAGTACTACAATTTTATCGATATAAATTTGAACAACTTAATATTGAATATGTCGCCTATTATGTGCAAATTTTTAATTGTAAAATGCATCTTTATACAGACTATTTTCCCATGGGCTTGGCTGTTCCCATTGGTTCAATCAAAAGAGGTCGTAAGGTATCCCTGCTGCGGATCAATATGGTGAGAAGATACGGGTTACTTCGATCCAACGTAGAAACCATACACGCAAAATGAGTACATATCTCTTTTTTCATGGTGTAACCTAATATACTATACAAATACTAATATAAATAAAAAGATATAGAAACATGTTATTTCATTAAAGATATAAAACGTTTAATTCTCTCTTTTTCTAGTGATTTTTCAATGCAACATTGGAATTGTTTCATTTTTCAAATAAAAATTAAATGTCCAGATAAAAGTTATATTATTTGAAGAGTGCTATTGTTCGAAATGTTTAAGTGAAAGCAGTTAAAAATCGGTCACTCAACGAATATCATACACTTACTCATTACATAGTTCCTTAATGGTACACACCTACATACGAATATATTTAAGAATCGATAATTTGTTACTTGGCTGTTGACATTTTATTCGAAACAAATTTATAGCACATATTATTAATAGCGAATCTATTGCACTATAATTTACTTAATACGCACTTAACCATTGCACGAGAGATTATAATCGTAAAATAAAGAATAATGTTAATCTAATAAGTTATTCGTAATAAGATGTTAATATAGGGAGAAGAACCATGAATATGCAAACTACATAGAAATTCAACCGCGAAATCTTTGATTACCGTTATACTAAGTACATCATATATCATAAGTAACGGTATAAAGACGCCACTATCTTGGGGCACCACGATATGATTTGTATCATATTAAAATGATAAGCAAAATACCAATTATCTAAGTTTGCCGTAAATGGCGCAATCGTACACAATAAAGGGTATTAATAATGGCTAAGACTTCACGTAAAAGATTGACACATTCTCTCTTGTACAAAATGACGCAATACATGATTTCTTGTCTGGATTTTTACAATGCTTTTGTGAGTAGTCATTTCTCAGTATTGAATTGTTATGAAACATTTGTTTATTTTCTCGAGTATTTTATGAAACTGAGAAGAAATTTAACAATTAAAAAAAACTAATTATTAAAAATTCGGATTAAGATATTTCTTGCGGATTAATTTCTTATGAAGCTGATGAAAGAGTAAAGATGTCTTAAAGAGGTGTATGATGTGCTTGGAATAACTAATCACATCATTACAGCTCACAAACGCAATGACGCTGTAGCCAAGCGGAAGCATGGTTCACTTCGTGCAAAGATGCTAAATTAATTAACATTTCGTACTAATCGTTCATGCTTTCGAGACTTTGGAGGTCGTCATCTCAAGAACATTGACTATAAAATATTCTTCCTAGTAATATAAAATATCTTCATATATGATCGAAATAAAAAAAAGACTGTATATAAGACCTAACAAATTTTTACTTAACCTCATTAGATGACTTATACTATTTTATTCATATCGATATATATCACATAATATCAGTCTAATTATATTACTATTTCCTTTACAAACTATCGACTTAATTATTTATTAAAAATGTAAATGTACTCACCGATTCCCATGCTACTGAAAATCTCCTTTGGAGCAATTTCCACTTCTATCGGTTCTCGTCTTACTTCCTGCTTGATCGATTTGAAACTCTTTGCCGGTGATGCTTCGATTTCGGACTCAAATTCCGATTCCCCGGTTTCTGGTGCACTGATCCGTTCCTTTTTCTCTACATGCTCAACCACATACTCACTTACACTTTCTGCTTTTCTCTCTGGTTTCGAAATTAACTCCGAAACAGGTGGAGATTTTTCAATAACATTCCATGAATTATCCAATTTTTTCTCAGTAGAGGGAGGAATTTCTGGTTCGCGATCTGGAATTTTGGTTTCCTTAACTTCTTCCTTTTCGGCGATCTCTTGCTTCTCATCTGCCTGTTTAGTAACCGGATCGATTTTCATAACGTCCGATTGGTCCTCTATTTTGCCTGATAACAAGTCGAATTCCGGTTCCTTTGATCTAACCTCAAAATTACTTTCCTCAGCCGGTTTTCCTTTTTCTGACTCCAATAATAACATCGTCGCTTTTTTAGAATCTTCTGGTTCATTTAATGATTGATTCAAGGAAAAGTTGATCATATCTTGATCCATATCGAAATTATCCTTCGCACTTCTATCTACTTTCTCGGTATGAGTTTCAAGGTGGGTTGATTGCCCATCCTGGACGTGTTCGAGGTGCTCAAAATCGTCCATCGAATCGTGCTCTCTCCTGATTGGTTGCTCCTTCAACTCGGCCATCTTTGCTGCACGCGAGGAGTGTTATCCTGTCATAGAATTCAACTTTTCCTTTAGGACGTTACCGATATTTCTTCGTTAATTTTCTTTGTAATATCTCTTCGCGATATTTTTCTTTTTAAACTTAAAAATTCTCAAAATTATTAACAATTAGAACAGTCTCTAAAAACTGTTACCTGCAACGATAGTGTTGACGTTTCGTTACGTTTTGATCACCTTTCTTGTTACAATCTCACGTTCCTTGAATTTTTTAAAATCGAAGACTTTAACAGCTCTTATTTCGTTATAACTATTTTACTTATTATTAAGCGATGCACAATAATTTATTCAAACATTAACAATAAGCGGTAGACATTGAAAATGAAAAACTGTTTTAACGCTCACTCTTCCACGGGTGAATTCGATTCTGAAACATGTTCTCCGGCGGAGTATCTCACGGGGTGTGCGTAGTAAGAGGGTTTCCGCCCCACCTATTCCTGTCTGCATCAGGAATGTACACATATTGGGTGACGACTTTAATAAACTCAGAGAATGATTTTAAAATTTTTGAAAATTCTATACTCGCTTATACATATCACATATTTCATTCATTTATGGTCCTTTAAATGATTCTTAGAATAAAAATATAAAATAATGTATCTTAATAACAAATTGCAAAACTATAGCGTTCTTTAATGTAAAATACATTACATATTGTCTGTTTTTATTAAATGTTAAGAAGATAACTTTTATGTATTAACAATCTTAAAAAGATAATATTGAGTCTGGGGTCCGATAAGTACCGTCCGTTCCTGACGTAGCCAATGAGAATTGATAGTTGTCCCCACCATATAGTTAGGAAGAAGGGACTGGAGGGGTCTTACAGTTTAGGACAATGGGTAATGAGTCACGTTGGAAGAATACATAGACGTGTATAATGATCCTAGATGTGTCATATTTGTAAAATATTAGTAAGAAATAACAAAAAATACTATAATTCATATAACACATTCGATCTCGAAAATTATTCAGAAGTTTATCTTTTTAATCGTTTGATTTAAATCTACTTTTAATATATAACGTTCCTTTTTTTATTTTTCATATCCTTTGATAGGGTAGGTCATCTTATTGTTTCAAGTATTTCTAATATCTACTAATAAAACAGAGTATATAAGCATATATGTCAAATGAAATTTTTTAGAATACACATTCAATATGATCTCAATATTTTTTATTGCAATAATATATGGCAATTTAAGAATGAAGAAACTTATACTCTTTTATATGAGAGTTATTCTAACATTTCTATCCTTTATTAATATACGTCACATTTTTCAAATAGTAAAATACTAACAATTGTCCTACTCGTGTATAGACATTTCATTTATTACCTATAAGTTGTTGCAGGTTTAATCATATACATATGTGCATATGTATATATATATTGCATATGCGCGAAGCACTAGTACGCATGTGCACAACCGGTATCCTGCGTTAAAATCGCGGTTATACGTAAGTACATATAACGACGAATAATAATATTTTTAAACATATATTAAAGAGAAAATCAATTTTGTAAATATTTCATAAAAAATGTTTTTCTTATAAAAGTCTAAACAACAAATATACATCATTGAAGTTTTAAATGCGGACATAAAACAAATAAGGAACTTTTTACGATAATATTACAATAACCTTATATCAAATATTTATTTCTGTTTTCGCTGGAATTATACTCCCAATTCAGTATATGCGTCAGGTGCATCGTCTTTCCATAATTCTTGATTATAAATTAGAAACACATAAATATATATGTATGTTGTTTAGCTTTAGTATATAGCTTTGCTCTTGACAACCGTGAAAAGAAGGTGAATTAATTTTAATCAACACGTACATTAGTTTAATTATTACTATTCTCAATTGTACTAATCTTAAAAGTAATTACTCTAATTCGTCCTGCCTGCGCATGCGCGTGTCCGTATATTTCTGCGTTATCTCTGTATTTCTGTATAAATCGCAGATATCGCGGTCACAGAGTCAGCCGACTCGGTACAATCAGTGCACATGCGCGATTAATATTGTGACGCATGGCTTGATCGTCAGTCTTTGCCTGTTCTCCGTACGGTGTTGACGTATTTACTCTCTCTGCTTTCCTCTTTTTCTCTTTCCTCTCACTCTGTACTCTTTCCGGTTTTACGACACTTAGTGAAAGATTCGCCCTTTGCAAAATGGCGACGGAGGCTATCACCAGGAGAAAGCTAAATGAACAGGAGCAGAAAATAAGCAGAAACGGCTTAACCTTTTACGAAGACATCTTATCCAACGGCCATGCTGGTTTACAAACCAATGGACGTGTACAGGTTAGATCTTCATCGAGTCACGCGTATTAGTTTTACTTGATAATTCGGAGTATGCAACAAACTTTTCGACAATTAAAACTCGATTGGATATTAGTGCAATCTATGGAATAGTTGTTTTGTGCCAGGTATTTTAATTTTCAATCATTTGATTTCGTGCAATATAAATGAACTTTATGTTAAGTTTATGTTACTAGTCAATATTTGTCGATTGAATATTGAACATTATTATTAAAGTTAATAAAGAAAAGTACGTAAAAATTAAAACTGAGATTTGCTATAGAAACAAGCGAAACATGTTTTGATTGTGATTCGATTAGTTGCAATGTATATCAAGCAATTTTCAATTCAAGAAATTTCGATTTAAAACAGCCTCGTTTTTGTACGATATTAATACGTATTGTGGTTCACGTTGCAATTGTTATTGAACTCGCATTTGACTAATTTTCTTTATTTAAACTAAAAGACGTTTTACTTTTTTATTCAGATACATATCAAAATAATGTTTTCTTATGCTAGTGTTTATCCTCGACTACTCGCGTGATTCTTTTAGCATCGTAACTATAACATTAGGCGGGAATTGCATCAATTACATTCTAGGAAAACGAAACAACTTGACTGTTACTTTGTACCATTGCTTGGGTCAGCTATAATAAATTGCGATAAGAGAAGCTAGTTTTAACGCAAAATTAGTTTTTCGTTGAATAATAACTATTCATATGGTAAATTCTTTCTCACCTTTTTAAGATAGTAACTTTAACAATGCTATCTTATACCTTTCTTTTCGATCAGAAAGTAATAAATGAAATTTCATGAACTTTTGCAATATAATAATTTAAATTTTTTGTGCATTAGACACACTATATAGAATAATAAGCAAATCGCAGATGTTTTATATATTTTTGAGAAACATAAATGTACAAAAATGTACAGAGTACACAGTATATTACCACAGGATACGTAATAATGTTTAAAAGACGACAAATGTGTTCATAAAGATATGAATTAAAATAGAAATCCGCAATCTAGAGATAAATATTGTATGTAGATTACGACGATAATGATCGACAGGTTTCCTGAATATTTTGCTCCACATTTTCCAAAGTAATTATTTCATTTAAAGTATACATATAATTATTATTAACAATATAATTGACTTAACCATTGACGTGTTCGGCGTATTCCTAACCCAATTTTTGTTAAAAAATCGTAATATAGGAAACGAAATTACCAATACGAATTTCTCGCTGAATTGGAAATTTTCTACGTTCCCGCAATGCTGGTAAAAGTTCATTTTGTTGCAATGGTTACTCTCGAACGTTTGTAAATTATGATTATCGTGTAATGGCAATTGACATGGAAACATTTGCAATTATCAATTCGTGACCTTTAATTATACAAAACCTGAGTCATTGATAAATAAAGAAGTAGAAATATTAACTTTTTATCACATGTTTCATCGGTAAGCAAAATTTCTTCGAAACTAACCTCGAAATTCGAACGTTTAACAAGATAGCCTTTAAAAAATAACGATATTAATTGGTAAGATCAACAATTTGAAAATTTATGCCTATTTCATTAATTGAATTACTATTCTAGTAATTTTTAATGTTAATTGCTCCAATTCTTATAATTTTCCGAGAGAGATTTATATGCACGCATTATAAAAAATATATATTATGGAATGAGTAGACATGAAGCTCCATAAAATGCCAAATACAATCTAAAAGACTATATAACTGTTAAGTGTCATCTTAAATTTTCATTTCAATATGCACATGCGCAACTATTATGTACCTATTATCAGTGTCAATCTTTATAGCCTTGCAATTGAGGTGTTTTTCGAATTATGGGCGTTTCTCCAGATAGTTTCTTTTAGTAATTTTTATCTTAATATTTCTAAGTAAACATCTATTTTTTAAAATCTATCTTTTGCATTTTTAATAACATTGATAAGATTAATGTGTAATGCGTTGCGAATTCGTGTACAAAATCAATAACGCATTAGTTTTGTCTACATAACTTATAGATGTTTATGTGTACCAAGTTAACGCTATAAAGTTACAAAACATTATGGTAAATTAAATTTTAACACATAAAAAATAACTTTATAAATATCTTTCCCGTTATTGATGTAATTTGACATCAAATTAAGCTGCAAATGTAATCTTTTTTTCATATTTGTTTTCTATTTAATAAATATATTGAAAAGCTTTTATATCTGTCTTTGTTGGTTTATATGTACTGAATTGTTCGTTTAATAAGATATCGTACACATATAGCATATACGTATATTTCGATGTAGCAATGTAGCGAAGAAACGTTATATTCGCAAAAAGAGCATACAGAAGCATTTCTTTTAATTTTTATCATTTTTTGCTGCAAGTAAAATACTCATCGTTTTAGTGTCATTTTATCGTACACTATGGATGAAGTTTACGTATTATTGATTTTATAGGTCCTCGTAAATATCGCAATTCTACATACAAAAGAAAGTTTCACCATTGAATATCATGATTGAAACATGATTTTAACGGATACACCCTTATCCCAAATAACTCCTCAATTCTATTATTGAAAAAGAGTCATTAGTCCGAACATTAACGTAATTTTTAAGCCATCATTTCAAATTTCAATTCCAGCGTACACGATACTAATCTATATACATACGACTGTTCCTTAAACAGATTAATATAAGAAATTATTTTTTTTTTCAACTCTACAAGTGTTTTTCATTACGAAGAAAGCATGCTACTTATCCATCACCATTAATTATCTTACTTTTTTTCGGAATGGTTCAACTTGTCATGAAATCTCTCGAAATCATAAAATTTGCACTTTGCGGTTTGTATTTTCAAGTTCCTATTTCCAAGAATATAAAAAAAAATAACGCAATCAGCGATATCTTTCCGAGAAATCGATTTATCTACCGCGACAACTTATCTGTAATAACCATGACAGCTTAAGGTTCGTTTATATTCTGTCTTTACTCGTCCATGTTACTTCCGAATGAATTTTACATAACACAAGATCGTTCGATATTGATAAACGATTAAACAGCAACACAATAAGTCAGCGTATAATGCTTAAAAAAGATATGAGAGTCGTTTTCTTTTTTGTAGAACGCAATTCAATCGTTACGCGTGTCAATTATAAATTAACGGACTGTTAATTGTAAATTGCGGATTTTTATGCATTTATGAGAATCAAGATTTTCTTTTTATAGTATGATTAAATTTCTCCTTAATTTTGTTTTTAAAAGTACCGTGTATGCTTTCCATGTTTTTAATAATAGTCACAGTCTATATAATTTGTAGTACTTAGTGCTATTAATGCTTTAAAATACTTCATGATTGTTTCTCTTTCTCCCTTTCTCTCTCCCTCTCCCTCTAGTCATGCTCATAGAAACATGAATTTCCCATAAACATTCGCGGTCTAATTATCAATGAAAATGTATTGAAAACCGTATTTAGTTTCCAGAAAATAACACGAGGGCAGAGCCAGTGAAACCAAGATCAAAGGAGTCGTTCGAAAGGATACCGTTCATCACTGCTGTGTTAACGCACCTAGGGTTCTGTATCCTTATGTTTTTGGGTTTTATAAACCAATTGCTTTTCATCCCTAAAGTCGCACAAGAACACAATAGGAAGGTAAGACTACAATAACAAGTTTTAATAAAGTAAAAAATTTCCTCGCGTCATTAGGGATCACGCAGTGAAATAATTTATAAAAGTCGTGTAAGCGCAATGTTATTACAAAACATAAATGAAGTTGTTGTGTTGAATAAACAGTGTATTAGAATAATAGATATATTACAAAAATCCTTTAGAAAAATCGGAATCACAAAAACAATTTTTATAATACAAAAAAGAGAGTTTATTACATTTCAGTATATTCTTGCATAATATAAAATACATTTTTTCTATAGTCCTGATCTACGACAATAATGATTACATATACAGGGTGGTTGGTAACTGGTAGTACAAGCGGAAAGGGGGTGATTCTACGTGAAAAAAGAAGTCGAATAAAAATTTTCTTTTTTTTTTTTTAATTTTTCCATCGAGACAACGATCTACAGTGAGATCCGTTATAACGAAACGCGATAAAGTGCAGGCGTACCGAGCGAAAATTCAAAGTCGATTTTCTCGAAAACAAAGCCTCGAACGAAAAATTTTTATTCTATATTTTCGACTTCTTTTTTCGCGTAGAATCATCCCCTTTCCGCTTGTACCACCAGTTACCAACCACCCTGTATATACGTGTGTGTATATATTTGACCTAGTTCGAGAGATGAAGTTAATGGACGAATGATTTTGTGATTTGAAAGTCTAAGATCAAGAAAAATGGATACGAATAACCACATACAAGCAACAAGGACTCAATGGAAAAAAGAAGAAAAGAAACTAAAAAGTAATATGATCGAGCCGAAAATGAAAGTAATCGAGAAAGAGGATCGCATGAAAGAGAAGTGGAATCGATTCCATTCGATTTGAATTACGATTGCTCGCTAAAGAGATTCGATTGATCGCAATGTAAAACAATCAGTAACCGCGGAACGTTCGTGCTCGTAATTTCTTTCAAATGGAACAGATAATCTAAATAATCATCCACGTTGTGTTACAGTTTCCTTTAAGCAATTTTTAATGCATGATATTCGTTTTATCACCGCAACATGAACGGGATTTTCGACGATGACAAAGTATTTTCTTAAAAATAATCAAAAGCTTATAAAGCTTATATCTTAGTTGCGCGGCGCCAGTGAGGATTAACGAAAATAATTAATTAAAAACTCGATAAAAAGTATGAAAATTCTTTAATGTCATTAAAAATTTTTTAAATAAACAATTTTATTTATCGAATCGAATTTTTCTGCGATATTTCAACAAATATTCGATAATCCTTTGATTAAGCCGAGGGGAGAGACTCGAAAATAAAATACAAGATTCGATATCTAATCTCGAGTTGAATCATAAATACATGTATATTTCATCGAAAGATCTGGGTCTAGTAAATTGATATTCTTCTATTTAGTATTAGATATTAATACAGCAGAAGATGGACAATTTGCTTTTTTTCTTTTTTAAAGGAAAGATTTCTTCCTCTGTTTCCCTTATGTTTAAGAGAATTGTCGTAATTTATATATAAATCATAATTTCTAAATAGCATTCGAAGGATTATTTTTATTATTAAATATATTTATTAAGTATACTTTTACAAAGACTTATATATTTTTATAAAGCCAAAGATCATTATACAACTTGTACAGGATGTTTCAAAAAAAAAAAAAAAACGAAAAGAAAGAAAAGAAAAAGATAAGTGTGATCCATGGGAGACGTTTTAAATTGAAATTCATTCAAGTTACATTCATACAGATATGTTAAAATCTATTATTCTATTTTTCTCTGTTAAATCACTTATTTTGAGACATCCTGTAAATACTGTAGTGTACTACTTGCGAGAACAGTTCTGCGCAATGCTACACAGCCATATAAAGTATATTGTACAGCTGTCTGGCCAATAATGCATTGACCAGTCTTGAAATATTCAAAAGGATGAATTTGAAATTTCATCTCATATTAGAAAGATTGTTTAAAACTATTATCACTTTGCACATTGTAATCTTTACGAAATAATTTATTTAATTCAGCTCGTAATTGAATCTTTGTACTTTACAGCTATAAATCTATTTTCTGTTTTAATAAAGATATTTTTTTTATAGATGTATCTAAACCTTATAAAAAATTAGGCTGTCTCCACGTAAAATAAGTAATTCGTTTTACGTAAATATTCAAATCGTAGTAGCGTGCAATATGATTAAAAATAATATTTAAAAATTGTTCATTGCATTAGAAGGTGTTATAATTTTCTTTCTGTTTCTTATTTTCTATTTTTTAATTTGCTTTTTTATAGAATTAATTTTTAAATAAGTCAGAGGTAAATAATTCTGATTTTCTCCGCAATTAAGATTATTCATTTGTCTATGGTGGATTAATTTCAATGAAGGAATAAGATTCCAAATGATTGAAAATCTTTTCTTTGTTTCAGGGTTATGCAGCACTGTACGAACATTTTGAAGAATTTTATCTTCGATATGTTTACAGAAGAGTGAGGGATTGTTGGAACAGGCCCATATGTTCTGTTCCAGGTGCGACCGTTACACTTAAGGATAGAATAACAAAAGATTATGGATGGACGTTTCAGTAAGTTAGCGAAAAGTCTAAAAATATTTCATCAGCTTTAATACAAAATTCTGTGATTGATATTTATTGAATCTGGCATTAAATGAGATTTCATTATGAATACAATCTGTAATTTGTACTGATATGAATTTTTTATGTATCAATTCTTATCTTAGTCATTTTTCTTGTTATTATACGTAAACTCTATTAATTTCAACGTGATTATTGTTAAATTTTGAAATGAATCTGAGGTAATATCAATGTGAAATGTACGGATTCGAAAATCGTAACTCGATTGGAGGTACAGGAAGGCAGACATTCGCCTTGATTAAATGTAATGAAGAACTCAAGGGGATTTGACGACTAGTGAGCGAGAAAGCAGATTTATAACTTGGAAATCAAATTCAATAGACTTTGATCAGCTTCATCGTTTTTTATTAATATCATCTAATTTTCAAGATCATTTCCATTTCAGTCTTCTCCCACCTTTTATTTAGGAATTCTGTTTAATTCGATTCAATATAAATTTTTATCGAATTGAATTCATTAAATATATGTATATATATATATATATATATATATATATATACACGATATTTTCACGTTTTAGTTAAATAAAATAACAAAATGGCAAATAAAAAATTGTGGTTTCACTATATCTTAATATTGTATCTAGTATTAAGTCATATCGTTATTTTATATTTGCCATTTTTTTTATTTAGGTTTACAGGAACGACATCAGAATGTATAAATTTAGGGTCGTATAATTACTTGGGCTTCGCGGAGGCAAATGGTAAATGTGCTGATCAAAGTATTGAAACTTTGAAGAAATTTGGCTGTGCTAGTTGCAGTAGTCGCCTCGAACTCGGTAATGAATTTTTCTCGGTTTAGTTATAAATTTTTACTATACAATAAAAATATATATATATATTTTTGTATATTTAGGAAACATGCCAATTCACGAAGAATTAGAGCAACTGACGGCTAGATTTTTGGGCGTGGAGGACGCCATTGTTTTTGGAATGGGTTTTGCAACAAATGCTCTTAATTTGCCCTCGTTAGTAAGCAAAGGTTGTTTAGTACTAAGTGATGAAAAAAATCATGCTTCATTGATACTTGGGCTGAGACTGTCCGGTGCTATTGTAAGAGTGTTTAAGCATAATAGTAAGTTTGTAAAATAGTGAATAGACACCGGTGAAATCCGATATATTACTTGTCTAAAATGTTCAATTTTGTATTTTCATAGACATGAAGGATCTAGAAAAATGCTTAAAAACTGCAATAGTTTTTGGTCAACCAAATTCTGGAGAACCTTGGAAAAAAATAGTAATTGTAGTGGAAGGCGTTTATTCCATGGAAGGTTCTATTGTACATTTACCTGAGATTTTGCAACTCAAGAAGAAGTACAAAGTGCGTACATTTATTTATACATATGTAACTCCACTGCAATGTATCTAGAATATTAAAGTGTAATTGAATGTAACAGGCATATCTTTATTTGGACGAGGCTCATAGCACTGGTGCATTAGGTAAACGTGGAAGAGGAGTTTGCGATTATTATGAAATTGATCCAAGAGAGGTGGACATACTAATGGGTACTTTTACAAAAAGTTTTGGATCTGCTGGAGGTTATATTGCTGGAACAAAGGTGAACAGATTTTTGAGGAATATTCTCATAATTATG
The DNA here is from genome assembly GCF_011952205.1 of Bombus bifarius. Classification (NCBI taxonomy): domain Eukaryota; kingdom Metazoa; phylum Arthropoda; class Insecta; order Hymenoptera; family Apidae; genus Bombus; species Bombus bifarius. The sequence continues at coordinate 208,664 of NW_022884396.1, forward strand.
AATATAATGTCCTTTCTTGATATCAAAAATTGATGATAATAATGTTTCTATAATTCTAGTCATTAATAAACCATTTAAGGATATACAGTCACGCACATACTTACGCAGTAGCCATGTCACCGCCGATAGCACAGCAAATCATAACTTCGATGAAAATAATTACCGGTGAAGATGGTACAGACGATGGAAAGAGAAGAACGAAACAATTAGCAAGAAATACTAGGTACTTCAGGCGCAGACTTAATCAGATTGGAGTTATTATTTATGGGAACGAAGACTCGCCTGTTGTACCTATGTTAGTTTACCTGTTTTCTAAAATAGGGTATGTATCCAAGATTATAGTGTGAGGAGATGAAACAAATTGAAAATCAAATCGTAATTATGTTTCCAATTAACAGCGCAGTCGTGCGAACGTTAACTACGTATAACATAGCTGCAGTAGGTGTTGGATTTCCAGCAACTCCGTTAATGGAAGGCAGAATACGATTTTGTCTTTCTGCTGCACACACTAAACAACAACTAGATTATGTAAGTATATACATTTTTTTGCTAGTCTATCTTCTCTTTTTACTCTTTCTTGAACACGAGTATTATTTCTAATTGAGATTTTCATTTTTCTTTTCTTCATCTAGGTATTGTCACATATTGAGAGTCTTGCAGATTCCTTGGGTTTAAGATATTCTCGTAAAGTTCGCGATCCAGCGCCTATTGAATATTATTCCGATGGAGAGACAGAATGACCTGCTATGTAGAAAATAGACTCTCTAGGATGTTCACTTTGCTCCAAAGAAGCCTCTCGTATTTCTATGGAGAAACACTGCCTTGAAAGAACTCTACACGCATTCTTTTATATGCTTTTCCATTGATGCCCACACTGTACCTCTTAATTGAATCGCAAATAACAAAAGAATACACACACACGTGTGTGTGTGTGTGTGTGCGCGCGCGCGCGCGCGCGCGCGCGCGTGTGGTGTGTGTGTGTGTCTGTGTGTGTCGCTATCATTATGACATCATAAATTAATAATCCATTATTTTAGAAGAAACTGCTTCTTCTTCCTCTTTTTCGTATATCGTTGGAAATTTCACATGAACGAAGAAAGTGTCGAATATTTTTAAAGATTTTTCACACTATATACAACGAATTATAAAATATTACGGAGAAGCCAAGAGTGCGTCAGAGTTCAATTGGCCCGTTATTTTACGTGCACGAAACTCGTAGAGGCATATGCACATATCGGTGGCTGTGATATGCCAGAAATCCTAGATTCACAAGGTAGTTCTAACAGAGGAAATTTACTCAAAGTAGTTCTTCCTTCCCGAGTAAAATAGAAAAGTTAGAAGTTCGATATTTTTCTAAAAGAAGGGAAAAGATCGAACCACGATTTTACTGAAGATATTTGGAAGCTCTTTGATAAATTCTACACCGCACTAACGAAATTGCATTTACTTCATATCAAGCTTTTACATCAAAATTTAATCCCTATTGCTATGGCAAATACCTTAGTATTACGAGGTATGCAACAGCATAGAGCTTTGTAAATTTATTTACTTTCCATTATATGTTTAAGAAAGTTCACGCATACACGCAAATACATATACGCAACGAACAGTTAAGGTAAGTACTTGACATATTTAATGCAAAAGATACACATCTATGCGCAACAAATACCGGAAATAATACTTTGAATTTATCGCAAGTGATAAATTATCTCCGGTTATTACAGCAAGAGGGTTTAAATTTAAGATGACAAAATATAATGTTTTTTCTCACTTAAATATTATACAAATTTATACTACGATGCTACGATTAAAAATTTATTTTTTTTAATAACGTTTTAAATAGTTTTATAGTGTTCTTTCCAGTCTGCATTTCTTCTTTTAAGGCGAGCGTCATGTCCAAAAAAGAAAATAAAGCATTTTATACTTTATTTTCTGTAAAAGGCGCACGTTTTCAGAAGTGATAATTTCATATATTTTTTTTTATTTTTAGAACGATATAATATCATATGATTAAGTATTTAATTTTGTAAAGAATTGCACATTATCAGAATAGCTGCACAAACTTTTTAATATCATTTTTCTATTTAGAGTATCAACTGAATTATATACTTTTTAAAAAGCAACAACATATATTTCGTTTCACCATAATTGCAAATAGTTTCTAAGAAATTGTCGTTTCGATCTAATTTATATTTAAAATCATGTTTTATATTTAAATTGAAAAGAATGCAATTTAATGATATAAATTTAAAATAACAGAAGAAATGAAATTAATATTATGTATGTATATTAAAATTGAATTCAATTGTAAATGAAACACTTTCATCTGCGATTGATTTATGTATATTAAGCGAAACTTTATTTTAGACGATATGACACGTGCGAAAAATAAAATATTTTATGGTAAAAAAAGAAATATAATTCAACCTAAAAAAAATAAAGCAATTTTTTAAATATAATTTGTATTATTCTTATTAATATAACACTAGTATTTCATCAATTAATTAAAGAAGAAGTAAAATATTGTTAGGAGACGTTGGTACATCAAATTTGTATACGGGAAAGAAGATTTTGAATTCTTCCCAAGATAATGCTATTATCGCAAATGCAATCGGCGGGTTCATACGGTGGTTTTATTGAAAGTACATTTTCTATCGTTAAAATATCGTTCTGTTCTTTTACGGGGAATCTATTTTCTTGCAATAATTTTATTATAGCACTTTTTCGCTTCTCTACTGTTGATCGAAGAATACTTGTTGGCGCGTTCATAAACAATTGTGGTAATTCGCATAATTGATTTGGAGAGATCTCTATATTTTTTATCGCATGGCCAAATACAATTTTTAAATTATTTTGTTGGCAGCCTTGTAGGAGTACAATACTGCAAAACAATTTATAAATTATTTATAAAAATATATATGTAAATAATACCAAGGAGTTAAAATATTATATGAAAGATTTTCTAACCTTTCTGATACTGGATCAACCGTATAAACAATACCAGAAATCGTGTTATTATCTTCAGTTGAAATGTTCACTTCTTTACCAACGTAACTCTTAAATAATAAGGGATCATTTTTGTAAATTTTATGGGCAAAATGCGAATTCTCTTCCATGACTCAACGATTTGTCTTGCAAAGAGTAATGTATAATCTATTATACAAATTTAAAACTCGTTTAGATTTACAGACAATTGTGTATAACCACGTGTTCGTTGACACTGTCTCTTATTTCTTATTGTCCATTTTATCACAAGACAAAAACTCAATATATATTGATTAATATAAAATTATAATTTGCGTACTAACTGTTATCAAATTATCTGTGATTAATATATGAGTTGTAAGCTATTTATGAACTGTCTAGTAATTTTCATGTGAAATCTAAGCTATTTACGAACGACTACTGGTTTTCATATGAAATCTAAGTAAAGCATAACCTAGAAAGTACTTGATATTTGACAGTTGTATCATAAATAAACAGTTCATTGAAAACTATAAATAGATGAAGTTTAAAATTAGTAACTGAAAAGTGGGAATTAATTACATTGTAATTGAAATAATATAATCATGGTTATTTATGGTGTTTATATCGTATCAAAATCGGGTGGACTAATATTTAATCACGATCACAACGTTCCACGAATTGAAAATGAAAGGACATTTAATTTTCCTCTTGATATAAAATTAAATTACGAAAATAAGAAGATTGTCGTCTCATTTGGGCAAAAAGATGGAATTAATGGTAAGACATCTCTCTCACTTCCAAAAAAATTTCTTTATATTTCACAATTGACTAATGTATTCGTTTCTTGCAGTGGGTCATGTTTTAACTGCAGTAAATGGTAGTCCCGTAATAGGTCGCGAATTGGAGAATGGGAAAGATGTGTTTGAATTGCTAGAACAACCAGAGAATTTTCCTATGTCGCTTAGATTTAGTCGAGCGAGGATGACAACCAATGAAAAAATTTTTTTAGCATCAATGTTCTATCCTCTATTTGCAATTGCTAGTCAATTAAGTCCAGAACCCCGCTGTTCTGGCATTGAAATTTTAGAAGCAGATACATTTAGATTACATTGCTACCAAACATTGACTGGAATTAAATTCATTGTGGTAGCAGAACCTACACAAAGTGGAATAGAAATTCTGTTGAAAAGAGTATATGAACTATATGCAGATTATGCTTTGAAAAATCCTTTTTATTCACTGGAAATGCCAATTAGATGTGAATTGTTTGAGACTAATTTACAAAGCTTATTAGAAAATGTTGAGAAGTCTGGTGCTAGCAACGTATAATCCATGATAAGCTAATTATCTTATAAATAATATTACACAAAACTTGTACAAAATCAATGTTGGTTAAGTCAGACGAAACTTGTTAACATTTTGTATGACTGGTATTGTAAAGTACAATGTATTAAACTGTAAATGATACTGAATGTAAATAATCAAGATTCTCGTTTATATTTAATATGAAACATGTACAATTTATTAAAGTAGTTTAAAAAATATATCATTACTTGTGCAAGAATGATTAAGAATTAAATTGAACTACAATTTATACAGATTTTGCCTTAAGTTCCTCAGTTTTTTTAACAAAACTGAAAATATCATCAGCTAGGAGTTTAGGTTCTTCAAAAGCTGCAAAGTGTCCACCACGTGGCATAATATTATATTGAATTATGTTAGGATATCTTGATTTAAGCAAACTTTTAGGCTGAAGTAATAGTTCCTGTGGGAATGCTGCACAAGCTGTAGGTACATTTATGGGCAATCTGAAATAAAATGTATTTTTAAACATTCGGTATAGGCACAAAAAATTCATAAATTTATAGAATGAGATAAACTTACTGATCAACTTTTAAAGCTCTATATGCTGAATTAAAGTTCTCAGCATAAAGTCTAACACTTGTAGTAATGCTGTTACTGACCCAATATATCATTATATTGTCTAACAGCTCATCTAACGTATATTTTTCTGTTAAACCACCATCATCTCGTTCTTTATATGCTTTATTTGTCCATGTGCTGAACTTTTCCAAAATATATGCCGCTAATGCATCAGGCGAGGCAGTTAATGCAGCGCCTGAGGAACAGTTTTATAAATTTTAAATCTTATAATTTATATATAATTTATATATGTACATTTAAACAATGTATATCATCAATAACTTTCAACAGAGGAAGCAAAAATACCTATAGTATCTGGCTTTGTAGCCTGTATGTGTAAATAACCACTTTCTTCAACTAGGGTAGACAAAGCTGTACTGAAGGGATAATAGAGTGAATAATGTTCGTCTGCTCCTACTAAAGATGGGAAATAGCTACCAATAATTGACCAAGCGAAATTAGACGCTGACATCAGGACGACACACATGTTTGTGTGTAAGCCAGTTATTCTAAAAATCAAATGCATAACGTTTCATTTCTTTTAAAAATGTATATTACTATTATTACTAACTTTTCGGGGAATAGAGCAGCCATGTTAGCGGAAATAAGAGATCCCCAATCACCTCCTTGGACATAAAACTTTTCAAAGCCAAGTCTATGCATCAGATTCTTGAATACTACAGCCATCTGAGAAAAGAGTCAGTAGAAAATAACACGTACGTCAGTCATATTTTTGTGTAAATAAAAAAGAAAAGCGTTACCTGACTAGTGGCCATGCCCGGTCGTACCGCTCCTTCTGAGAAACCGTATCCCGGAAGTGACGGTGCAATAACTTCGAACACGAAGTTCTGATTAGGCCAAGGTTTTGTTAGTATGGGTATAATTTTTTGGAATTCCACAACTGATCCTGGCCATCCGTGTAGGATTAGCAGAGGCAGAACTTTTAAGTTCTTATCCTTTGGTAGATTTGTTGGTTTCACATGATAGAAATGTATATCCAAACCTAACATTTTTAAGTTCTTTACTTTTAACTTTGTTTAGGATTTTTTATTAATTAAAAAATATGCGAATTGTTCCATTACCTTGGATAGTTGTGATAAACTGAGGATATTTGTTTAGCAACGCCTGTCTTTCAGTCCAGTTATATTTATCTCTCCAATAATCAAGTACCGTATTGAGGTATTTAGTCGAAATACCGTAAGTCCACGCAACATCTTCCAATGGTTGAACGTACGTTCTTCTATGTGTCAAGCGATATTTTAAATCATCCAAGACCTTTGAACAGTTTAGGAATACTTTTTCAAATATAATCAGAAGATTAGAAGCAAAAAATAAATCTTATTTGGTTTTTTATTTACTTTTGCTGGTACATCGATCTTAAAGGGTCGTATTTCTGTAGACTCTTTTACATTTTTCTTCGGTCCCCAGTTTGTCTCCGGTAACGTTGGAACCTTATGTTCTTCCGTGGAACTAGACGAATTATTGAATTTATTTATGTAATAAATAATAATTAGTCACAGGTAAAATAAGAGATCTTTGTGTTAAATAATTGTGAAAAAAGATTACAATATTTTAAATATTAAAATCTTATGTTGAAATGTAGTTAATTGATTGTATTTTTGGAAGTTTACACTCATGACCTCCGTAAATCGAAATCATGTTTTTTCAACTTGTAAGTAAGAGTGTTTTATCAAATATAACTTCGAGAACGATAAGATTTATTTTAAAAATATAATACCAATATCTTATAAATGACGAGTAATCAATCTTCGTTCTTAAGCTATGTACAGGCAGTACCAGGCATGCTTCGCGGTTCTGCTTTATAAAATATTCTATCGGTAAAAAATGTGCAATATAAAATTATTTTACAGTGTAATTTCATGATTTAATTCAAAACAATAATATTTTGATATTTTCTGATAATGGCGTTTTGTTAGAAAATCAATTTACATAGATAGAAGCGTAAGTATTTTGTGAATAATATTCAAGATGGATAGAAATGCAACAATAAGAACATTCCTACTAGCATTTTATTAGTATGCTCGTTGTTAGAAATGCAGAAACAGATCTTGATTTTGTGATATTTGAAAGTCATGTAATTGTAACTGCCATGATGATTAGATAACACCACAGCTGGACATTCTATTCTTAAACTGTTGTAAGTAGCAACAGTAACTGGCAGTAATTCTACATCGTTATCAATGAATTTCGAATTATCTTATTACAAATAAGAAAATCTAATCTCAATATATGTCAAAAGATCTTACATTGCATAAATGGAAAATAATATTGTTTGCTTGTCTTATTTGATGCTTATGACTTTTTATACTGTAATGTAAACTACGTGTCGTATGTAAGTGATAGTTTAAAGTTAGTGATAAAGTACAAAAGTCAACATTATAATAGTATAGTGGTTTCTAATGAATCATAATTACTATTTTTGCTAGTCATCGCACGATATAGCGAATGCTATTAATAAAACAGTTACTTGACAACAGTCAAAATATAAGAATAACATAGATTTATCACTTCTATCTCTTTTAATCAAATGAATTTTCTTTTCTTACTTTAATCTTACACCGAATTATAAATGATTTGAACGATGAATAAAATTAAGCATTTTATACGTCGATTAAACGACTACATCAGATTTGCAATTTTGTAAATATTACATTTATGCTTTAAAATATTAAGTATACGAAATAACGAAAGAAAAATACGTATATGATTCCATTTTATCAATGTCATTGTTCTTATTCAGATGGATCAATTGTGAAAATATCTATACGCGATTAGATATACTTGATCGAGGGTTTTGTTGTATGGTAAAGACTGTACGCTATAATATATATGTACTTGAACATATAGAAGAGAATATATGTAAAATAAATGTGACCTTCATTCACCAATTAGTAATTCCTCCTAAATTCAACATGATGATATAATTCAATAGTAAATATTACTGATGCCAATATAGTTTAGTCAATTGATAGAAATACTATTTTTAGTTTTATATATTTTTGTATTATTTATTTTCAAATGGAAAATCTAATTATATAAAAAATTACGCTAAAATTATAGATTAAATACTTGTTACTACGCTGTTACTAAATACTTGTTTATTCAATAACCGTCTATTATTATCAATGTAACTAGCGCATAGTAATACGTTGTAAGTAGTAAGTTGTAACCGAATAATCGTAAGAATTAGTTGAATTTGTTTTTAAGCCATGGTATCTAAGAATTCAGAGACATTGATTTATTGATTTGTAGTACACTAATAAATGAACAAGGAAATTAATTTTACGGATGAATACGTATTACATAACATGTGACATAAAAAGTTTGTAACGGAAATTAAAAAAATCCTGTTTCCTTACAAAATATGTAAATCATACGTGCCGAAGTTTTTAATTTTCAATATTTTATAACTTAAAATACTCTGTTTGTTTTCTAAAATACTCATAAATATTCAAATATTCCTTTGTGATGAATATTAAGGTCTCCCTCTAAGTTTAAAATATGATGAATTATACAATTATTCACAAAATTATGTACAAATAAGATTTTCTTGTTTTAAAGCTAGTTTGTTTGTAGATCAATCAGAGAATGAGAAGCCGACACAAACGGATCAAGCATAAACAATAACCGTTATATACGGTTGTTGTTGTGGAGTATTGATGTTGTTAGTAATATAGTTTACAATTCACTATCTTCTAATTATCTTATAACATCAATGAACTTACGATAAAAAGATAGCTATTCCAGTGGTGCAAAGCGCTATCACCGCTGCAATTTTCAACATTTTATACCGAACGTATTTTTCTCCAGTAATGGAATTATACAACTAGGTAACAAGACGTGCGATCGCGAGGCAAGCGAGACTTCAACAAACATTTATAGTAGAGATTTGTAGAGGAATATATTGTACATTGTACATCGTACATCATTATCAAAGTAAAAGAGAGGGAACTTGATTTTCAGCACCATCTGCTGGCCAATCGCAATCGTATATGTATGTACAACTGTATGTATGTAGTTATAGCTGCATATTGGTACTAGAATAATTTGTTTCAAATCTTACGACAGACATTACGATTGAAGTCGGTAAGAATATATCTAATTTTATACAAAATATAAGAATAACAGTATCATAATACCATCTACATTTTATTTTTCTGGATTATAAAAGAAATGATTGTAGTTAGAAAATAAAGAACTATGATTTTTTGATAAAAGGAGGAAACATTTGCGATGATTCAATAGATGTGTATCATGATTGCTATTTTTAATTTTAAATGAGTTCAATGCGTTGCATTGTTTTTGTGGTATTAAAAAATGCTTAAAATTACAATAGTGTTTTCAAATTAAACTCAACTCTTAACTAATTTTTACGTAAATTGATTTCAGTCTAAGGAGTTTGAAATTTCAGCTGGAAATGATTACGTATGTATATCGTTATTTGAGCTTGTACGTAATATAATTTTACGATAAAATTGATTCGAATACAAGTATAATATTAAAACAAATAATTTTATTCAATAGATAATTAGGTCGAAAAATAATTACAGTTGCAATACATAAAGCTTATTAATAATTAAAGATCATATATACCTAGTACTATCCTAATGAACATGAAAATTTATTTTTAAATATAACTATGATACTATTACAATTTAGTTCCTTGACAATCACTATTACATTTTCTTTGTATAATTATGCAAAAATCGCTTTTGTCTTTCCGAATCTAAATGTATCTAGAAACCACGTCTAAATAAAACTCAGTATGTATATTTCAATAAAAATCATTCAGAAGCAATCTTTGGCAACTCTGAAGAATTTGAACAAGTACTATTAGGAATATTTCTAATTGACTATTTAACATATAAATCTCATTACCATTTCATTTCCTATTATTTCGACCATTAATATTTAACATATTTAATTCATTTATACCTCAACCTTCCACAACGAGAGCGTTATTAAACATTTTCGAACACATTTTTTTACTTTTTGAATTGGATACAACAAAATAATACAAATTTTTTAAATAAATCTTTGTAAGATATATCGCTTTGTATAACGTCTACTGATGCATACAGTAATGATTATTTGCAAGAAAAAGCTAACATTTATTTTGATTTAAAAATCTTATTTTCAAAACAAATTATCTCGAGTTAAAACATGCCGCGTTATATTTTCGTATTCGAACACATTCATTTTGATTTATTGTATAAAACTCGCTAACGAACCAAGTTCCTAAAATTAGTTTAAGAGATGTGTTTTGGAAGTATTATATGCGGATATTTTTTTCAATAATTATCATAAAGCACCATTAATACGCAAAGAACGTATCTTTAACGATTACTTACATAAGTAATTTACATATATGTTTATATAAAAACAATTTTTTATATTGAATTTAATGCACATTTTTTTGGAAGAATAAACTTTTTGAGTCTTAGATAAGCGAAATTTTGTCTCAGTCAGATAAAAAAATTCATAAAAATGTAAAATCAAATATATAAAACTTTTTTTATCAACCAAAATTAAAACATTTTCATATGTAACAATAACAATATTTGATTGTATATAGTATATTAGATATTAGATATCTAATTCTGTATAATCATAAGACAAAATTAGAGTGTTGCACTAGAAAACAGTAACAAAAAAATTGCTTCAACTGTACTACAATTTGGTACATTGTAAAAGATGATTCTCTAACTATAGCACACACCAAATATTCATAATTTCAAATATTTTTTATCACTTTAGTCATATGTTAATTATATGACATAATATATGTATAGTCTTAACAATATACATTTTTTTTTAAATATGCGCGCTAATTACCAGGTACTAGTTAATATTTGCAACAAAAGAGAATATTCTTTGAAATGAATATAATACAACTTTTTCTTTGAGGATAAACTGCGTACCTTTGGACAAAGTTTTTCACGAAATTTTGTAATATGCAAAGATCTATAAGTTACTGTATATATAAAGATGGTAATTATCATTGTATTCAATATGATATCACCCGTTTTTAGATCAGGGTTAAAAATATGAATTTTAATTATTTTATGTCATGTAACTCATTATTAAGCACGATAATAATTATATGCTTGTGTTTTTGATTTTTGGTAAATTATATATGGCATTTTTTAAAACTTCCACCAAAATTTGAGATATATATGCATTAAAGAAAAACACTGAAATAATTTCATTGCTTCAATGTTCTATGACACGTCTACCATTAAATTATGAATATACGCTAAAACATAAGTTTTTTTACATAACTCTAGGATTTCATTTGTTATGTCCAAAGGTATGTATACTTATATACATAGAATATACAAACAAAGATAATGTAAAAAGAGGATTTTAGAAGACATTTATACCTACAGTCTTTTTTAGACTACAACATTTACACTTTTTTCTTAAATGAACAGAGACAAAGGCCTGCATTTACCTGCTGCCATTATACGATTTGAGGAGAATAAAAACAATAGCTGCTAATAAATTATAGAAATAACGAAGTCATCTCTTTTTACGTGCTGCGAGTAAATCGCTATAACTATAAAGCTTAAACTAAAAGCTAGTCACGCGTTATTAATAAGCGGAAAGTCAAAAGGCACCATGTTCCCAATATCTTAGAAATACTTGATTGCACTTTAAAACTGATTAAAACATATTTATGCTCGCTATAATAATAAAATAATATAAAATGAACTTTTCAGATCATTAAAGGAAAGTCTTCGATATTATGTTTGTGAATGAAATAAGATTCGATATTGTAGAAATTATAATCTCAATCGAAATGGTTCATAAATTGATTTGTATAAATCCCTCCTTCTATCTTAAACAATTCGAAGCGTTTCACGCTATGAGTAGAGGAATCTGAGAGCTTTCATATATTAAAACTTTAACACTTACTCTACAAAATCTCGATCAGTAGATAAAAAAGATCGAGGCTAGTTGGAACGATTAAAATTTTTAACAATCTACAGTTGATACTTGTAAATGAATAATAACAGATCCATGGCCTAATTTGTTATATTTAAGACTAGAAAAAGTCCTTCATGGAGAGCGTTAAGACGATAGTGCGAGGCCCAAACGAGCAAATGCCATTTCCTTCCGTAATCGAGTAATTTCCCAATAAACATCGTGAACTATAACAATAATTAAATGTACCTACCAGAAATGTAAATCAGTATAATGAATATTTACCTGAGCTTTTAACAAGGCCACGTTCAATGTAACGTAAATAATTCAAAAAATCGCAGACCGCTATAATCTACAAAAATATATTTAATTTTATATTCAAATATTTAAAGATTCATAATAAATTATTTACAAAATTTAAAAACTTACTCGATTGCGACAAATTTGTGATATGCTGTACCACTGATTTTCTTGATCTCCGAATCTCATACGATAATAACATTGGCGCGGTGCTTCAAGCAATACACATTTTCTAAAGAAACAAAAAAAAAAGAAAAAACAAAAAAGAAAAGATGTTAATTTAGTATAATCAGAAAATTTCTAATATATCGCTATGGTATTAAAACACAAGATTTACTTTGGAAAAGTGAATTTAGTTTTGTCGCTGATCGCTTCGATAAAGATGATGCCATCGAGAACGGCTTGTTTAACTTTTGAACCCAATTCTTTGTTAGGGAAATCAAGGCAAAGATCGATGTCTTCTGTAAAGATTCTACCAACAAAAGGATCACCTTTGTCTACACATGGATTAGCTTTCCATTTAAGAAACTCTGTATGTACTCTAGGATCAACTTCGAGGCCAAAATCTTTGCATTCTCTGTCTTTCTCCTTTTCTGAATCTTTTTTCCAATCTCTTTCTAGTGTCTCTCGATCCGAAGGTAAAGATGATCTTTGTTCTTTCAATGGGGAATCCGGTGGAGAACTCTCTCGACCGTATTTTAAATTGAAATGCGATGGTGATCTAGGTGCAAAAATATTTCGGATATAATTTAAATACCAACCTCCATTTATCGATATTCCTGATATTAGTTATTAGTTTAGTTAGTTATTCCTGATAACTAACAAAAGATATGATTAGAAGGCTTTTAATTGTAATGATAGTAAATGCAATTTTACCTTCGATGTTTCCTTGCAAAAAGACCTTGCTGAGTATCTTCACTGTTTGGACGACTTTTCGTATCGATCTGCGGATGTAGATGGAAGTTTGGTTTAGCCGGCGTCGAAGTTAACACTAACGTTTTTAGAGCCGCTACTTCTGCAGCCAAAACTTCAGCTTTCATACGACTTTCCTCCAATAGGCGCTCTGCTGTAGCTTGACGTACATTTGCTTCTCGTACCATGTTATGTGCCTCCTATGTATACATAAAAATTTGCTCAATTTTTTATGCCTTTATGTTACATATTAACAATATAGTTCATGAGATTTACTTGAAAGAGGCTGGCAGTGAGTTCCTCCAATTCAGCTTCAACATCCTGTTTAATTCTTGAAAGTCTTGTGACTTCTTCATCTTTCAATTTTAATTCCTCATGTGCTCTCTTAAGTTCATCTTGTAATTTTGCTACAGCATGTTCCTTTACTTCTGCTATAGCTCTACCCCATTGTAGAGTGGTTGGTGAGGGTGGTTCTCTTTCCTGAGAGTTCTGAAAATAACACATAAGCAATATCATTACAGCAATATAAATAATTAATTGTAATATATATTGAATTACAAGAAATTACTTGAGAGTCCTTTATACATAATAATGGTTTTGAGGAGTTGTTACAATGGTTGAGTTTTGTTGAATCATTAATGGAATCTTTGTTGTTTATTATTTCGGCATCTTCTTCATTAAATGTAATAGGTAATGGCTTGATACAATGATTTTGATTTTCAAACAATTTATGTTCATTCTTGTTCAACCTTGCCAGAGTGTCACAGGATTTTGCAAGTTTTCTTTGTTCCATCGTTGGTGAATTTCAATATCGCAATTGAACATTGTGGAGCTTTCTGGTATACGTAAATACAGGAGTGATCTTGGTTGAACTGGAACTAAACAGATTATCTTGTGAAAACAGATGTTGCTTGGTTTAAAAATAAATTTCCTTAATGGCAACATTCTTTAAAAGTATAATCTCCTAAAATATTCTTGTAAGTGATGAGAAATGACCAAAATAAATATACAACTCTGTGTGTTACACAACTCTGTATGTATATATGTTGATTTCTAGATCTATAAAAAGAAATGCTGCATATGATTCTCTCCATACAAACTAAATTAAGACATTATTAGTTTTTAAATATTTATTTTAATACAATAATAAATTTATATATATAGATATTTATATATATAAAGAAAAGGAAAAAATAAACAAAGTACATTAATATTCCATATTTTATCAAATTAATAAAAAGGTTGAAATAAAAAAAAACAATGAATTTCTATTAATATATTTTATAATTATCATTCTAATCGCATAAAACACATAAGACAATTCTGTTGCGGATCTTTTATAACGGATACCTTAATTAATGGCAATTTATGTATCTCGGCAATTAAAAGGATGACGAGAGAATAATTCCGTTAGGCAAATGTCCTTTTTTATTTATATAAACAAGCTTTTTCGTTGTAATACGCAATAGAGTATTGAAACATTATTTTAGCATGTCGTAACAAAGATTAGATTGAACAGCATCCAAAGATGAGAGGAAAATTCATCAACGAAAAACGGATCCGCGCGTATCGATCCAAAGACGGTGTGATTCTAATGCTTGGCAGCATTCTATAACTTACCCGTGAACCTTTCTTTACGCAACTCTCCTGCCATTAGTGGGTCTGGCGAAAATCATCAAACGATATCAGAGGGAAAAAAGCGGAACGGTATAAAGATTTTTTTCCGCAATATGTCAACTTGGTGTCAACGTGTAAAAAGAAACAGCACCCATCACCCTTACGCGACCCGCAACACGGCTCGACTGAAGTCACATAGACAAGAGTATAACAGTGAACTTTCAAGCGCCACAGGTTACCCACTGCTAAATGCTCGTACTACCTCGTACCAGGTCGTACTTATGCTCCGTAGATTATGAAGTCATTGAAGTTCACGCGCGTCTTGAATTAGGCGAAGAATTACGAAAGCGAACGTCGTAGCACGCGTACGAAAATTTTCACTGAAATAAAACTACGCTACGATAGGCTACGAGATTCGCTCATTGCCGCCTTTTTAACGTAATTAGAGTTAAAGCGATTTCAATTGTGCTCAATGCCGCTGGAATTTAATCTGTTATTGTTTTCTCACGGTTTCGTTTCACGTTATTTCAATTATACAGCTGCTGGTAGCTTTGGAAATACTTTAGAAATTTGTAAATATCATAGCTGATTGTATCAAATATTTTGGATGAAAATTTTTAGGTGCGACAGTACCTTATTTTTTCAGCGATCGATGGTAATTTCGATGTCTAGTAACTTGATAATTTTGTCACGTTTCTCCATCAAAGGCACTTCATGCTCTATTCTTTACCGTTATGAGGCGTCTGCTGCAGTGTTTGATACTTTTCGTGCGTGACTATGCTTTCGGTTTGATGTTCCTCTTTGTGTTCGTGTGACGGCATAGTCGCATGAGGTCCGAATTCGAATCCACGAAGTTGAATATGAATCACTGATTACTGTGATAATTGATATTTGTAAATAATGGATATCGGAAGTGAGTGGTATTTTACTTGCTCTTTTCTATTTATTATTAATATTTATAAGAATATATTAATATTTATAAGAAGATTATAAATATGAATGTGATGTTACCGAAATTAATGTGTATAAAAAAAATGTATGAAGACTAAGTTTCATTGTATAATGAGAGTTAGTAAATATGATTTCTCTAGTAAGTAACATAGTATGCTATGTATACAGAAATGTTGATTTGATAATAGGATTAATTAAAAAGAAGAAACGGGTCAAGCGTGATGGCAACCTTCAGCAATTGGCTGAAATTGTTAAAGAGCTTGGTGACGTATACTTTGAAAGTGACAAGTATGAAGATGCTTTGCAGGAATATACAGAACAACTGGAAATTTGCAATATCTTAGGAGATAAATTAAATATAGCAGTTGCTCATAGAATGATTGGAGAAATACAGGCAAGTCTTGGCAACTACGAGGAAGCATTGAGCCATCAAAATCTTTATTTGGGTTTGTATTTAAAATATTCATTGTGTTAATATTTTTAATTTTTATAACACTATAATAAAAACATTTTTGTGTTAGGTAGAAGGGGCCAAGGAGATACAAAATTTATTAGAAGAACAACGAGCTTATGCAACATTAGGTAGAACATATTTTTGTTGGGCTGAAAGTCAGCCTGAAGAATCTGAAAGAAAACCTGATGCTCTTATAAGTGCAAGACAAGCATACACGAAGAGTATACGTCTTTGCAATGAGTATTATATCTTATTTAATGTCAATAAATTTATATAATATAATATATATAAAATATATAATATAATATAATATAATATATAAAATATATATATGATATTAATTTTCTAAGCGGTATGTTATAAAAAGTATATTTGTATTTTATTTAGATTGGGTGATACTAGCATTGACCTAAAAGAATTAATGACAATGAGGGCACGATTGTTACTGAATTTGGGATTAGTACTAGAAGCTGAAAAAAAACACCAAGAGGCTGTTGATCTACTGGTAAAAGCTGCATGTTTATGTAAGACACACAACTTACGGGAAGATTTCTATAGAACGCAAATTGCTCTCGGAGGAATTTACGAGCGGAATCGCGATTATGATCTGGCTTTAACACATTTCGAAACTGCCATTGAAGTTGATAATTCATCTTTGAAAGCGGAAGCACGATTTCTTCAAGCAGAATTGCTTTTAAAAATAGGAAAATGGACCGAATCACGAAAAATATTAGTGCTTCTTTACGTTACGGAAAACTTACCACAAAATCTGAAGCATCAAGTAGAAAAATGTCTCAGGATAGGTATGATTTAAGAGAATATAATTATTTTTATGGTTTTATTTGAAATATTTGTTTGAAAAATATTTTGTTTATAGTTGCAACATTACAAACAACTGAAGAAGCTTTAACTACAGAAAAAGATACCAGCATTAAGTTGAAATATTATGAGACATTAGGAGATGCGGCGGTGGCTGCACACTGTTTTGAGGAAGCTGTAGAATATTACAGAAAGATGCTCATGTGTGCTGAAGAAATACAAAGCGATCGCACAGGGGCAGCTTTATTAAGTTTAGCCCAAACATTGAAAGATGTCGGACGATATAACGAAGCATTGGACTTTGCTCGTAGAGAACTAGAACTATGCACAAATCCACGTGAAATATGTAGATCTGCTTTGTTCTTAGTAGATTTATTAATAACTATTAAAGCAAACAACAAAGAGATAGAAGAAATTTATAGTCTAGCCTTAAAAAATGCAAAAGCTTCCAATGATATTTCTTTAGAAACAAGTGTTTTAAGAGAACACTTGAATTATCTAACAAATACTAATAGAACAGAAGAGATAGGAGCACTTTCGGAAAAGTTAGATACATTGGAAAAATTATGTAATGATACAGATAGCGAAAGCGAATCAGAAGAAAACAATATTGGCGCAAACATTTGCTTGGAAGATTTGTCGGATGTTGAAGCAGAATTAAAAGTTAGAGAAAATGTTAAAAATAGAAAACGAACGAGAAAGACGTCGGTTGCTATAAAAAGGAACGAAAAAGGAGAAACACAACTTCATGTAGCTTGTATACATGGGAATGTTGAAACTGTAGAAAAATTATTAGAATCTGGTCATTTAACGAATGTTAGAGACCATTTTGGCTGGACTCCTCTTCATGAAGCAGCTAATCATGGTCATGTTGAAATTGCAAAATTATTATTAGAATATGGTGCAGATGTAAATGATCCTGGAAGTTTGATGTGCCAAGGAGTTACTCCTCTTCATGATGCAGCTTCTTGCGGCAATTTTGCCATGATGAGATTTTTAATCGAACATGGAGCAAATGTGGAACTTAAAACGAACGATGATGATACTGCACTAGATTGTCTAGAACAATGGAGGAATCGTGTTAATGTTTTATCTTCTGAAGATCAAATGGAGTATGATGAAATGCACAAATTATTGTCTGCTATGATACCAATGAGTAATAAGAGAATTTCGAAACGATCTCATACATCATCATGCAATTCAAAAACTCATATAGATGAAAATGTTGTTATAGAAAAGATCTCTGCAGGTGAAGATTATAAAAGAACTATAGCTAGCTTAAAACACAGGAATGATCCAATTGGAGCTTCTTTGTCCTCTATGAAACGAAATGTAAATCCACTTTTGAATAGTGAAGAGGTTCTTTTGGATGATTGGTTGGAAGATGATATCAATGAAAGTATAAATAATAGAAGGTGCTCTGATGAACATTCCTCCTCAATGACGAAGAGGAAATCAAGTAATGGAAATATCGATGTTGAGAAAAATTTAAAACGACAAAAAATGAATGATCAAGATCAAGTAATTGAAGATAATGAATGTGATGTAATAGAGGAGGATAGTAATGATAGTTGCAGTACTGAAATAAGACGGATTTCTACTGAACGTAAGATTCAGAAAAAAAAACAGCAAACGTCGTTGTTATCAATTGGATTTACTAAAGATTCTACTTCTCGAAGTTCCTCACCTGTAATTCCATTTAACACAGAATGTGAATTAACAGAAATCAATACTATAAGATCAGTTATTTTAAACATCCTTGTAGATGGAAAAATGTTTAAAACTCAAATAGAATTTTCGAATACAATAAGGCCATTAGTAAAAGAAATTGTAGCTGATATTGAAACTAAATTCTACAACGATACTGGATGTAAAGTAAAACTAGATCTAAAAACTATGGATGGTATTGCGATCAATTGCAATAATGTGTTCACGATATTAAATGAAGGGGATATTGTTAAAAATTTGGCATGCGAAATAATTGAGTTAGAAACTCCTTCCATTGTCGAGCGATATGGGGCGATTTGTAAAAATTACAATATAGGTAGATGTTTTATGAGTAAGTATACTTATTTCATAATTTTCAAAATAATCATTACTTTTAATATTTTTAGATGTTCGAGAATGCATATTAAAGTGTTTGAAGTCATGCGAGAACACGTTTACTTTCCGGTTAAAACAAGAAGATATTAGAAAAGAAGAATTTATATCTTTATTGAAAACTCTAGAATATCAAAAGAATGTTCAAATATTAGATTTATCCGGTGGTAACTTATATGAACTTGGAAAATCTTTAAATGATTGTATTTTAAGATTGTCAGCTTTGCAAGAATTGTGCCTTCAAGGATGTGATATAGATTGTAAGTGTTTAAGTAAATTAGAGAAACTACCTCCACAACTTAAGTTTCTTGATCTCAGCTATAATCCTCTTGGATCATCAAGTCAAGAAATCTTATTCAAACTTTTCACCCCTTTAACACAGCTACGGACATTGAATTTGCGATATTGTCAATTATGTAATTTTCGTTTTCTTTTAAACAACAATAGTCTAGTAAATTTAGATATTTCTTGGAACTGTTTCAGTGAAGATGAAGTCTGTGCCACTTTACAAAGACAATTACTTAATTTGAATTTATCGAATACTATTTGTTCTAGGGATTTTAATTTGGTTAAAAATATTTTTAATAAAACAGATTTTTCATTTGTTAATTTAGAATGTTTAGAGCTTGCTTCATGTGAATTATCGGATATTGATATTAGAAATATATTGTCACGTGTATCGAATCTTTCGAAGTTGGTGCTTAAAGGAAATAGAAAAGTGGGAGCACAATCGCTGAATTTATTATTGAAATACACACCAACACTAAGACATATCGATGTTAGTGGATGTGAGAATATTACTGAATTTCCTGATTCTGAAGTATTTATTGAAAAACCTGAGATTTGTACATTAATCGTGAGTATGTATCCAGAAGTGTGCGACTGTTGGGTTCATTTATGGCGAGGGAAGGGTGTAGTAAAGAAACTTCCGCATAATCTTACTATTTTTAAACCGGTACTTTAATATTTTTATACATATAATACTATGTGTGCATAGAATTGAAAAGAGTTACAAATTACAGAAAGCATTCATTTACTTTAAAACATATTTCATCATTTTCTCTCATTTGCAGTAGCTTAAAAAATATATTTTTATACAAACTATCTTTTATAAATTGTAAATTATCTAAATATATCCATATTAGATCTCAATAGGTATTTCCTAAAAAGACAAATTTGAAATACCGGAAGTGTAGTATATTTTACTGCACTTCCTGGCATCAAAGTGAATGGGAACATTTAATAAAGTCCAATTCAATGTATAACTGTTACCAAATTTTAGTTGTTTTATACTTTACAGTAACCTTTCCTTCGAACTGGTGTTCAATCGAATCACAAAAGCTATAAAAAATGCATATAGTTAAATAAAGGTAATATTTAAGTAACATGCTAAAAATGTTCTATAACAGAAAATATTGTAATATACATTGTAAATATTTTTAACAGGCAATAAACGTTGTTTACCTTTGCTCCGTTTTTTAATTACGAATGCTATCAACATTGCATAATAATGTAAGTGAACAATAATTCCAATCGTAACAATTTAAAATCGACTGAGTCATTGTAGCATCAGTTTTCATATGCTGCAATCATTTCTTTCAGAAGCTGATTCAGTAAAGAATACAAAATAATTGACGTTTATTAAATATTTACAAAATGTTTGTATACTTGAGTAAAAAAATAGCAATACCAAACAATTTTCGTCTGAATTGTATAGCATGGAACCAAAGGGAAGGTTATATAGCTGTTGGCGGAGAGGATGGTCTTTTGAAAGTACTTAGAGTAGACTCCAATGTAAGTGGTTCTACCAGTGGTGGGAGGTCTAGAAACTTAACTGCTGCAAGTAATTTAAGTATGAATCAAACTCTAGAAGGTCACAATGGTCATGTGCAAGTAGTTACCTGGAACGAACAACACCAGAAACTAACTTCAAGTGATCAGAATGGTGTAATTATAGTTTGGATGTTGTACAAGGGCTCTTGGTACGATGAAATGATAAATAACTGCAATAAATCAATAGTTAAAGGGATGGCATGGAGTTTAGATGGTTTAAAAATTTGCATAGTTTATGAAGATGGAGCAGTTATTGTAGGTTCAGTTGATGGAAATAGAATCTGGGGCAAGGAATTAAAAAATACAGCTCTTGCTGCTGTACAATGGTCTCCAGATGGGAAACTATTATTGTTTGGCATAAAAAATGGGGAAGTTCATCTCTTTGATAATCAAGGCGTATTTTTAACAAAGTTAAATATGATACCACTTAATGGTGGTCAAGTTCAAACAATAGTTTCATTGCAATGGTATGATGGAAGGAATGGTTATATTGGCATAGATTGTCCAACTTTAGCTGTTTGCTACAGGAATGGTAAAATACAGCTCATGAAAGGCACTAATGACGATAATCCAGTTGTAATAGAAACTGGAATGACAGCAGCATGGTGTTGTTGGAATAGTTATGGGTCCATATTAGCTGTAACTGGGATGTTACCATTATTGGGCAATGGAGAAACAAAGGACACTAATGTCATTCAGTTTTATACTCCTTTTGGTAAACATATGAGGACCCTAAAAATACCTGGTAGAGAAGTCACCTGCTGTGCATGGGAAGGAGGATCTCTCAGAGTAGCTCTATCTGTTGATTCTCATATCTATTTTGCAAATATTCGTTTAGATTATAAATGGACTTACTTCAGTAATACAGTTGTGTATACAAATGAAAAGATTACCAAAGATGGCATTTGCATTATATTTTGGAATACAACGAATAATACATATTGTACTAAAAATGTAAGAGCATTGATCTCCATAGCTTCACATGGAGATCATTGTGTTTTGGCAATAAAAAATGACCTTGCTCAAGGATCAGAGCAATTTGCACTCTTAGTATGCAATACAATTGCTACTCCAATAGATACTAAGTTTATAGATTTAGAGCCACTATGGGTGACCATGACAAATAGCGTAATTGTTGCAGCATCCAAGAACAATTTCTTAGTTTGGAGTTATCGCACTCCTCGTAATTCCATGTTGCATGCAGGACGAATTAGAAGAGATAAAATTTACCATATTGACGAAACTCCGACCGGGGTGACGGAAGTTATTCAAGATTTAGACAAAGACAGATCTTTTGAGGCACCTATTAATACTAAAGCTACTATGGATCCGATTTGCTGTTTGTGCGCAACTGATAAGATTCTATTGATAGGCAGAGAGTCGGGAATGATTCAAAGATATTCTTTATCTCAGATAACTCTTACAAATAGATATAATACAACTTGTAAGCTTTACAAGATTGCAATCAATTGTGATTCATCTCGGGCGTCTATTATGGACACGAGTGGCGTTCTAACTATGTTAGATTTGGAGACTGATCTCAAGAAAAATACTTTGAAGGATGGAGAATCAGAGGGTGAAATAAATAAGTTCGAAAGAAAGGATGTGTGGGCCATGTGCTGGGCACAAGACAATCCTGCTCTATTAGCAATTATAGAAAAAACCAGAATGTACGTTTTAAGAGAATTCGATCCCGAAGAACCGATATCCTGTTCTGGATATATCTGTTCATTTCAAGATTTAGAAATACGTTGCGTTTTATTGGATGATCTCATGCAGAAACCAGAAGATACAAGAAATGACTTAATAGTGGATTTAGAAGTGAAATCACTGAGGGATACCAGGGAATTATTGATGAAAGTAGGGTTGAAAGAAGCAAACAATTTCATACAGGACAATCCACATCCACGATTATGGCGCTTATTAGCAGAATCAGCTTTACAGAAACTAGATTTGGAGACTGCAGAAAATGCAATGGTTCGTTGCACAGATTACTTAGGTATACAATTTATAAAACGTTTACAGAATGTGCACAACGATCACCTGAAGAAAGCCGAGGTGGCTGCGTTTCTTGGCAACTATGACGAAGCTGAAAAATTATATTTAAATATGGACAGAAGGGATCTTGCTATTTCGTTACGTCAAAAATTAGGAGATTATTTTCGGGTGGTACAGCTAATGAAAATGGGTATCGGCGGGTCTGATAAGCAAATGGAATACGCTTACAATAAAATTGGCGAATATTATGCTGAAAGACAGAATTGGGAAGGTGCAAAAGAATATTATGGAAAGAGCAGGAATCTGGAGAAACTTATAGAATGCTATTATAAATTAGAAGATTTTGTTCAATTAGCAGGGACAGTGCAACAGTTACCAGATAAAAGTCCTCTTTTGAAGATGGTAGCAAGAATGTTAGGTTCTGTGGGTATGTGTTCCCAAGCAGTAGCAGCATATATAAAATATGGAGATGTGAAACTGGCCGTAGATACGTGCGTTCGTTTGAATCACTGGGACCAAGCAGTCGAATTAGCAAAGACCTATAAAATGGCCCAGATAGGCGAATTATTGAACAAGTATGCCAATCATCTTCTGTCTAATGGAAAGAGACTACAGGCTATAGAATTATACAAGAAGGCAAATCACAATTTGGAAGCAGCAAAGTTGCTGTTTCAATTAGCAGAAGAGCAAGCAAAGACTAGGACGAATCCGCTACGCGTGAAGAAGATTTACGTTCTAGCAGCTCTGTTGGTCGAAGATCATATCAGTGCCGCACCAGCTGCTAAGGGTGGCCGTAGCAACGTTGTGATGGGCTTAACAGAAAACAACGAAGACACTCGGGTGATAGAGAACGCCTGGAAAGGGGCAGAGGCTTATCATTTTCTCTTATTAGCCAATAGGCAAATATATGCAGGGAATTTTGATGCAGCCATGAAAACAGCTCTGAGATTGAGAGAATACGAAGATATCTTGCAACCGGAAGATATTTACTGCTTGCTTGCTCTATCAAGCGCAGTCAATCACGCTTTTGCAGTCTGTTCCAAAGCGTTCATTAAATTAGAATCTCTAGAGATTATTTCAGAGGCGGTCAGAGAAGAATATGAGGATTTGGCTGTGGACATCTTCACCAAGCACAGTCCTCAAGATGTTCGTAATTCTAAGGCAGAATGTACAAATTGCGAGAGTCTGGTACCCGACTGGTGTGTCGCCTGTCCTAACTGTATGACCAGGTTCCCTCCTTGTATTATCTCTGGCAAACCGTTGATGGATCTGAGCAATGCGTGGATCTGCACCGTTTGCAGACACCACGTGGCTACAGAACGAGATGTCGTTAATATTAATGCTTGCCCTTTGTGCCATAGCACGGTTACATATATGTAATTGGTGTGTGTGTGAGTATGTATTGGACATGCATTATCAGACAAATATATTATGCTTGAGCTATAACAGACATGCCGGCGAGCTTTAAGCTTGCCATTGAAAAAGCATGTTTCATTTTTATAGTAGTATGCACCAGTTAGAATGTGCACTGCTTAAAAGTATTAATCCGTGTTACGATTTAGATAATGTGTTGATTATCTGGTTGATTTATTGAATTAATAAGATCAATCCGTAATTTTTTGATTATTTAGAATTTATGATTTAGAAACATGTGATAATGTGATTAGTCAAATTTTCAATGTTACTTATCACCGAATAATTATATGGTTATTTTATTTTGAAAAATATTATTAGGGACACATGGATTAATAATAATTTTCGTAGTTTTAAAAATGAATAATTTCTGATCTCATTTATAAGTCTGGCATCATATTCTTGTGTAGTATTTTGTTATCTTTCTCAACTTAAATTATGAAGCTTCTCCGTTTTAAATATCTTTTTATATTCTACGCATTTAAGACAGTGTACTTACATAATTTAATTGCATAGTGATAATTTTTAATGCGAATTCCGTCCAATAACTGAAATATTAATACCGTCCATTATATATGTATAAATACATATGCTATATATTTATTAATTTTTACATTATCATAATCGCCTACATTAAACATATTTTAGACTATTTTATATGTTTTTTTAATGAATATTTCCT
Source organism: Bombus bifarius (assembly GCF_011952205.1). Classification (NCBI taxonomy): domain Eukaryota; kingdom Metazoa; phylum Arthropoda; class Insecta; order Hymenoptera; family Apidae; genus Bombus; species Bombus bifarius. The sequence continues at coordinate 233,581 of NW_022884396.1, forward strand.
TAGAGCATGCTTTATTTAAAATTTAACTTATACAACAAAATTCAAAGGAATTACCGGTCTGCGCATGGCAACTGATTGGCGCGTAACTGGCCAAAAAATTTGAAGTATTCTCTTCCACTCAGATGCCTTCGAGTATCGCGCATGCGTGTATCGTTGTCGGCACGCGTTCTTTCCACGAGTTGATCAGTGCGCGTCGAACCAGTAAGGAGGAGATATTGCATCTGTTATCATCTCTCTTTCACGGATATTTACGGCGTTCTTTTCAAATTTTGTTTCCTCGATTACCGAAACCATCGTGGCGCTACCCATTTCGAATTGTCAAACGTGCTTGCCAAGCCCAGTCACGATTACGAAGTCATTTTCCCGCGAATGTACAGGCGTAAGTGTCGTATCCCGCGTATTTGTCGCGTCAGTTCGTGAGTGTATCGCGAGTGTCCGCCACGGGAATAATTATGAGTGGTATGCTGTCGATGTTATGTGTTATCCTGATCCTTAGCGTCACGACGACGACGGTACGCGCCGGATTGAAATGTGACGGCGTTAAACCTTACTTCGAGTCCCAAGGCTTTCCGGCCACTGACATTCCCAAGGAGGCGATTTCGTGTAAGTTTTTATTTTCATTTTTTTACTCTGAAATCGATTGAATTTACGTTTCGAGCATATTACATTGTAACTCGTTTCGAGCTAAGAATCGTTTGGATAAATGGCGCGAATTGCAGAAAATTTGAAATTTACGACGTGGTTTGAGACTCGTAACGGTTATGTCAGATTCCTTGAACGTTATTGGTGAAAATTAACAGTGAGGTTTTGATTCAAATTTTCCACTAATTAGAACCAAGAATTTCAACTTCGAACGTGTTACGTCGTAACGTGTTCTAATCCAACAATAATTTGTAAAAATGGCGCGAATTTCGGAAAATTTGTAAATTGTGACGTAATAATAATGTAAGATTATTACAATGTCATCGGTGGCATTAATAGTGAATTTTTATTTTACATTTTTATCAAGAATTTCATTTTGGGGCAGATTACGTCGTAACGCGTTTTAAACTAAAGAAATTTTGGGAACTTTGAAATTGTGACAGGTTAAATTTAAACATTCACAATGGTAATGTCAGACCTCTTGAATATTATGGGAGGAAATGGTTAAAGTTAAGATTCGTTTGATTATTTCGAACAGAATCGTGCATTCAGCAAGTTTTTATATTTCATTTCATACTTTTTTATCGCTTAATTAAATAGTGTCGTATATAGCGAAAAGGATAAAAAGTAGATTCTAAATGGAATTCCGATTTAGTTTGTGTTAACTTGTTGAAAAGTTTCCCAGAAGAGCGAGAAAGAAGAATATATGACGAACGGATGAAAAATAAACGCGGAGAAAATTAAAGCTCAGAATTAGAGTGGCCGGGCTCATAATTCACGGCCATTCATGATTTATCCTGCAGAATTTCGTTGAAGTGATTCGCAAAGAGGACACGTTCAACGAAATATTTATGGCCGATGAATTATGGGCTGTGTTTCCTCGCGAAGGGGCTGCACGTGGAGAAAAAACGAACGGAAGAAAAATTCCGAGAAGTTCTCACGTCTCGAAACTGGATACACAAATGTGCCTTAGCTTGCCTCGCCCGTATGTTTGCGTGATTAACTATCGAAGACTTAATGAACGAAATAAGCACTTTATATCGCAGTGCATTTGAACAACTCCCGAAACATTTACAAAGTGGAAATAAATTTTTGCAATACTGTGGCTAAAAATTTAATGAGAATAATGTTATTGTTAATAATTTACAGTGATTACGAAAGGTATTGCCACGCATCCTAATCTTTTTATCGCGTTCTATACGTTTCTTTTCCGATAGCATTAATTTTTTCTAGTCGTATGAAAGTAATATTAAATTTTGTAATATTAAAGTTTGATACACTTGGACCTATAATACCGATCGATCGAAAACAGCTCAAAGTCGTTTATAAAATAATGTAGTTGAAAATTTCATGTTTTATACGGATTATTCGTGTTGGTTCACACCCATATAGGGAGATACCTTGGTTTATCACTCGGCATGTACATACATCGTACGAGCACAAAGAACCTGTCTACTTTATCAGTTAGTGTAATCACAAATACGTTCAGCTTCGAAAGTATATTTACTTGCGCCGAATAGATAATAAAGGATCTTGCGTTCCGTTAGCGTGATCATACGGCTGACATTCTTTAGAAATGTTACTCTCGAAAATCATAAAATGGATATGGTCGTATCGAACTTTTAGGTTAAGTTTTTTTACTAGAAAATAAAAAACATATACAACTCTTGTATAGCACAAAGGATCGATTCCTAAATTACTTTCGTTACGGAGATTCAAACAGTGAACATCAGAAAGATAGAAAAAACGGGTATAGAAAGTATTATAGGGATAACGTTCTAAAACAATCTTCAGCCGCAATGATCGTCCATTTTAATAACGTATGAATCTAAAATTCGATGTTTTCGTCAAAGTCGGAATAAAGGCAAGATTAACAAAAAAGAAAACAGTTTCAAAACATATAGCTCGTTTCTCGCGTCACAGATTACTCAATCTGTGTGCACGAGAGCATTAGACGCGCATTCCGCTCAATCGCGCAGCCATTTCACCATCCACGAACACTTTTATTTCTGACTTGTTTTTGCATATAAACACAGTCGAGCTTATCGGTGAGATGAAAGGAGAGCCGTATGGGTTTCGCGGGGCAGATAAAGAACCGTGGAAGAGCGCCAAGTATTAACGGTATACGAAGTAGCGATACGCGAAGAACGAAATGGCAGAAGAAAAATAATTCGAGGCGTTTCGCGTTTTATCGCGTCGTTCGTGTCGAATGTGCACATTAACGCGTACGCGCATGCGCGACAGGAAGTTACAAGAGTTTTGACACGATTTACTTTCTATGGAGAGTAATTACGACCGATGATTGCTGGTTTGATTTTTCTGGAACAATCGCGACCGGAAGTAATGGCGATTCGGTGGAAGACAATGGGTGCGATAGGACGCGGTATTAGGGTGCGTTTAAAAGAATAATTAACGGTTTTGTGGCGTTACTTTTCACGGTTACTTACGTTTCACAATAATAATTTATTGGGTGGGAATAATTGATTATCGTGTATTAGTTAGAATTTAAAATAGATTTATTTTGTTTGTACATATTTGATATTTCACATTGATCGATTTAAACGTTTGATAATTTATCGAATGAAAGTAGCTACGATCCAGTTGTAGTTTAGGATAGATTTAGGTATAGATAGGATATTTCTTACAAATATAATTAGTTATCATTACCAGATCATTATCGTACATGGCTTAAATATTCTCGTACATCCCTATAGGTATATATATACGTATTTCTTTCCGCCATTTATATTTCGTACTATATTGTGTACAATCTATCTGATGATTTACTAGTTATTTTTTTTTCAAGCGCCAAAATTTGTTACTCCATTATGTTTACATGTTAATTAATATTCCTTTACGTTATCCGGTCGAAGACCCTTCGCGAGGGCTGGTATCGATTCCTATCGTTAGATACTTGCTATTTGCCACAAACCTGATCGCGTTACTTCATCAAAACTCGAGACCAGCTACAAGAGGTTTCATCAGAAGCTAGAAACCGACTAAACTATGAACGTTGCTTAAACTGTAACGAGCATAATCTCTAATCAAAGGTGTTAATCGTCCGTCATTATCTTGCTTTTCGTTGAAGCCGACAAGCCGGTGGTGACATGCCCCAAACTGCGATCGGTTCGCTTCAACTGCACCACGAAAACTAATTTAAATCAATGAACACTTCCATTTAACCTGTCCCTCGATTTCATCGCGTTAACGCGATCGTAAAAACGCGTTTAACAAGTAGTTAGTAAGTGGACCGAGGATGGAAGCATCCGGGGGCCATTACATCCTGGCCCTGAGTTTTTACTTTTACGATCTTCCTCTTTATCTCCTGTTCAAATTTCATTTTTTCCTCTCGTGTCGTCTACCTGCTGCAAGATTCGACGAACAGCTGTCTCAGATCTCCGCTACCTGAATTTTCAGGCTTATTATCTCGACACGGGTACCATTTTAGCTTCTACGACGCTAGAAGCCGTCGCGATGCACGCCGACTAGCTTTTCTCTACTCGGTGCAATGTCGTATACGTTGATTCTTCGTCTTTAAAAGGTGAGTATTTCTCCGATTGTTGGATCAAACGGACGGCAAATACTTTGGTACATTTACTCTCATGTTAGTTACACTTGGCTGAATCTATATACGGGTGGCGTCATGAAAAGGATACATCGCAAATTAAATTTCGTAATTACGTAGTTGAAGGAGCTTGTCGTTCGTTGTATACTCGTATCATTTTCCCTCTGAACGCAGGCGAATTACAAAATACCTTTGTCCATAATAATATTAATTACAATGGTTACCGGATAGAGCTTTGTAATTTGTAATTTCAATGTACAGAGATAGTGGCCAGCAGGCTATCGATTGATAAAATATTACGATGATTCAAAATTTAACCGGATAAACGAAAAAGACATAGCGTTAATCTGCTTTTTCATAATTACAAAAGAGATATGAAGATTAATGACACGACGATTCGGTGTGTTTGATTAGAATGCCAGACAGGCGAAAAGAAGAAAAGAAGAAAATGTTTACTTCTTCAAAGTATGAAAGAAAACACAATCGAAAGATACAAGAAACTTTAAAATTTCCTTGAACGAATTGTCAAAGAACGACGTATTTGATTTCAGTTGGAAATTTTAGACGATTGAAATCAGTCAGTACCTTGATGGTCGAGATGGACTTTGATAAGAATTTTGTCATAGGTGGATTAAGGATCAGATCTGTTCACGAAACGACGAGAGAATTAATCGCATCGAGTGCCTCGAGCAACAGTAGGATTTTGGATAATACCAAAGCCGGCTCGTACTCTCGTAGAATGCTCCTTCATAGCCTGTTCAACACGCCGGAACATTTGTTAGCGTCTACGGTGATCCTAAGTCCTGACAGAGCAGCCGGAGAAGCCGGTCGAATGGGATTTCTTGCTGGTCTTACGAACCGCGTCGATTCTATCCGGTGGATCCTTTACACTGTATGTACGACATACGTGAATAATGAAGAGGGAGCAGAAAAGGTTCCCAAGGAATATTTATATTGAAATGTTTTTTGTCCCGGTAATTCCCGTCTAATATTCTAACGCTTTTTCGCCTCTACTCAAACTTTATTCTACTTTCTCAGCAGCGATATCGTGTTCTTATAAAAAATCTATTTACATCCAGCTTCCTTATCAGGCATCTATCATATTTCGACGTACAAATGTAAATAACAGCATCGTATATCACCGTACGATACGATATTTTCCTTTTAGGTGTGAAAATATAACAGCGACGGATATTGATCCGAAATTTGCTGAAAATAAAAATGCCACGTCGCTAGCCACGAAAATACTTAATTGCTGCACTAACATCGAATATTTAATCGATCAATTAACACCGAATTAATGTCACAAAGAACAAAAATTACATTCTAGTGGAAGAATCAATAATTTTGTTCTAAATTGGCAAAGCGACGATGAAATAAAAAGTAGTACGATAAACCAGATATATCTGTTATAGCTGCCGAAGAACGGTTGCATGTAAGAACACTTCTTATGATAATCCATTTATAATCATCTATTCGACGACAAAATTTATTCCAACTACCCTAACGTGAAAATACAACGTATCTTGAGCGACCTCCCACGGGTCTTCCGACTCGTTCATTATTCATTCAGTCGAATGTGAGAAAGAAGCGATCGAAGGAAGTTTTTATTCTTTGCTCAACTCGTTCTGGAGAAACAGAGGAACAATAGGACGAAATAGGTCAGAACTAGTCGTAAACGTGGTTGAAACAGGTGTTGTGAACCTATACTAAACGCTGTTTCTTTCCCGAGGGTGTCCTCGAGAAGTATAGAATGGAGCTCGATGGTCGAGATCATCGAAGAAGCGAGCATTACGAGAGCTTTCTCAGGCTGTACGAAAAGTGGATTCTACCGATGAGTCGGCTGAAAATTTTCTACGATCATCCTTCTTTCTTTTCTTCAACCTGGCGAGAATTTTCTTCCTTGAAAGACCCACGGGATATAGCGACTTTAGTCGTACTTTGTATGTAAATTGTCCTTTGCGTCGTTCTGAAGCGAGCTAACGCTCTTTCTGCTTAATTATTCGTGGTTCTTTCGACGGGACTTTATTGTGTCGAGTTCTGCCTGTTTATCGCGAGGGTAATCGAGATTTTGAAGAAATGGTCGATCGGTCTGCTTTGTGGTTAAATTTCGAGAAATTTTGATTTTTTTTATTTGTTCGTGGAGACTGCAGGGGAAGAACGCGATGGCTCGTGTTTTCTATTTTTTACAGAGGAACAGTTTTAAAATTCAGTACGTTGCCGAAGCACCGCCACGTTACCAAAATTGTTTTCTATTTAGTTATAAAGCGGAACATCTGTTTTTTCACTCTTTTAAAAATGTTTTTAAAATACTGTTCGCGTCATGATATTAAAATATCAAAGATATTAATTGCTCGTCCCATCAATTACATCTTCGGCTTTGGAATATTTTCGAAAGACTTACGCTTCTTTCGACCTACCAGGTTGTTCCCATTAACAGCTGTTTAAACATAACGTGACACTAAAATCAGAAAATCAACAAAAATATACTTATCGAGCTTTCCTCCTGTTATGTTCGTGCGAGTACAGCTGTTGCGTTGATATTTCACTTGCTTATTTACTTGCTTATTTATTTCACATTTGCTTATTCTATTCTTAATATTGCGTTAGGTCACGTTGAATATCCATCGTATCGTTCAGGTTTGAACAACCATTAATCATCGAAAATTTGATCGTCGACGATAGATTTCGCATTCGGTAGGCGAATAAAATTTCAGCACGGTTTATCTTTCGCTTTGCCGTGCTTTTCTGCTATCTTCAGTACATTGAAATAAACCGAAAACAAATTCTAGAATGAATCATCGTCAAAACTTCTTATTCCCAACGTTACAGTTTGCATTCGGAAAGACGAAGAAAATTTGATTCGAGTTATCTTTATTGACTTTTTCTGTTGATTTTCTTTCAAATCGAATCTTACTGTCGCCGATCTCGGAGATTAATTGGCGCTGTCCTTCGAAATCTGTTATTGTTTACTTTTTCCTGTTTGCAGAGCCACAAGAATATTTAGATCAGATTATAGATACATTGCAACTGTGAACAATCTTCTTCAGATCCGTCGTGGTTCTCGTCATTTTTACCGAATTTTACCAAATTTTCTATTCCAATTATTTTTAATCGCGCGTTACATACAAATTTTGTAGAATGCTTAGATAAAAGTGGAACAAGTTTTAGGAGAAAGAATTTCAACAGGTATCGATTAAAACACTTTCTCGATTACTTACAATGTAAAACGCGACGGTAGTCAGATTGTCAACTCAACTTGTTCGCGTACGTAAAGTGAAATTGATACTAGATGCTATTACGCTGTCCGAGCAATTGATTTATGGATCATGTTATACTGGATCGAGCCTGATAAACGATATGTTCCTTCATTAGAGGCGCAGGAACCGGCTACATTAATTGTTGTGCCTTTTAAGGACCAGGTAAGACAGCCATCTTCTACGATTCTTCTCTTCATATTTTCTTCTATCTCTTGATTGATCATCGATCGTTACGCGTATTGAATATCGTCGAGCCACGATAGTTTCTCCTATTTTAATTGCAATACGTTTCAATAAAGCGTATTTGCATTCCGATTACGTTGTTACTTGCTTCGAGAGTTCTAAATCGAGATAACCTTCCCCGTGTTTCTTAATTTATAAACGGAGATAAACAACGTTGTATATATTTGCAAACGTTCGTTAAAAGCGTTCAATCTCCATTCGCTATATTTTGTAGAACTTTCGTTGGATTCGATCAGGGCCGGCGCAAGGCAGGTTCAGTTTGTTCGCCGGAACCCGGCCCCCCGTTAATTAAAAAACTCGAATTTTGATTAACTTTTTACGGAATGACGATACCATTAACAGATGCAAGATATTTTTTTAGTAAAGGAGTGAGAAAAATCACGAAAGTTCAGTGTAACTTCATAAAGTCCTCATATCCTGGAAACTACTTTAGATAAAAAAAGTCCAGGCGCTTTCAGAGAAATGTACTTTTTAGAGAAATTAAGTTACATCAATAGCTTTTTTCAAAGGTCATACATGATTACAGATTTTCTACTTTCATTGAATTTTTTGTCCCTTGAAAGCGTATTATGGACGCGAAAAAATATTACTTGGATCTGTTTAAAAAATTGCCTATAAAAAATATATAATATGTAACAGCATTTGTAAATAAATAATTCTTCGTCGTAAAATTTAAGTGTAGGATTTGAACGTGTATTCGGGCCCCGTAGAAGGTCACGCCGGTCCTGGATTCGATATTCAAGTAGGAAACTGAATATCTTTATCGTAGATTCTTAACGAAAGACGAGATAAATGCGAGAAACGATGTATAAAATTGGTATTCACGATCAGAGGATGATGAATTTCAATGTTCTCTATATGATTACATACGAAGATTACAAAGAAAAGTCGCGTTGAATCCATCGCTGTTCGTTTTCCGATTTTTATGTCAAAGTGTAGCTAAAAGGGAATACTTTGATACGTCGTTGTTGAAAAGAAAGGCACGATGTATATTGTCTTTCGCTTTGCATGACAATAATACATACAAAGCAAACTGTACGCTTTACGTTTCACGAAAAGGAATAATCCTGCTACAGAGACGCAAGAGTCTCATTGACACACGCGTCGATAAGACGGACTCTTCGTCATCCTCTGTTCGTTACACGCTTTTGTATAAACATATGCAGATACTTTCTGGCGGCGAATCCTTTTCCAATGTCTTCTGGAATGGGAAAAGCATGAAAACACGGACCGAATGATTCCTTGGTTGTGAGAAATAGTTGCCTATAAAAGACCCTGTTACTCTTTCTTTAATTACCTTTCTTTATCTTTTTCCAAACCAAGTTCTCGCGCAAGGGTAAGAAAGTAGCCTGTAAATTTCCTAGCAATTCTGATAAATCGTACGAAACGGTACGATAGAAGGAGAAAGGAAGATGACGAAGGCAACAATGTAACGATCCTCGGTCGCACGAGTAAGTTGTGACAGTGAACAAGTTCTGGAAACTGGCTGAAACACGTCGTCAGCGACAGCAACAGGACCGACGTAGATGTAGAAGTAGCGACGCGACGCAGCGTGGAATGCAGAAAGGAGACTTTTCATAAAGAGATACGCAAGCCAGGCCTATGCTCGTCTATAGAGCCAGGCACCAGGCCACGCTTAATGGTCGCCGTTGTAACTTGTAATTTTTAAATAAGCAGTCCTCGCCGTGGTTCCGTCGGATATAGCCTGGAAAGCAGCTCACCTTGTTTGCGCTCGTGGTCGTGCGATCACTTTCCGCTCGATATGCGCTGGAACATCGTGCATGCATACACGACAACAATGCGTACACGAACTGGACATATTTGCACGATTCTCTATTATTTATGTTCCATTGCAACATATATACGTCCCCTCTCCTCTCGTTGTTAATGCAAGAATTTTGAAGCGTGGAACGTTTCATAGAAAGAATTTTAAATGGTTGACGACAGCAGGTCACGTCGATAATGAAACAGAATTATTTCATTAACGCATCGATCGCTGTCGATATAAACACGCGCGCTATGATACATTTTTAATATAAAAAGAATAAAAAGCAACCTGTCCTCTTCTATTATCAATTTCTCTTCTCCTTCGAGGATCAAAAATGTGAAAGACACGAAACTTGGCAAAAAGTTCTGCATCTTCGAATTAGAAATTCTGATATGGAGGGACGAGCACAGAGAGAGAGAGAGAGAGAGAGAGAGAGAGAGAGGGATGAAGGAAAATGCATATGCATCGATCGAAAAATGGGAAATGCGTTTTTTCCAAGTGGATATACACCGCCTGTGTGTGTCGGACGTTCTTTCATTTTGTATGCAAACTCGCCGTTAACAAAAGGGGACAATTTTTTTTCTCTCCCTTTGCTGAGCACGATGACGGAACGTAGAACTTCCTTGCTCGTTATTTTGGTCGGTGATCGGTGATACAGGCAGTAAAGTGTCGTCGCTCGACGTTCAAGGGTTTTCCACGTCGTGAACACGGCCTCGTGGCTCCCTGAAACCGCTACTTTCTCTCAAGGCCAGCCGCAGACCTCTCAGCGCGTTCCTTCTTTGTAGGTTTTCCGAAAAGCCAGTTTATTCGCGTTGGACAATCGGTTAACCTGAACGAATGGTCATTTTTCATTCGATTCTCGAGTTCGAAGGTCTTGAAGTTTCTTCCCTCTTTTTTTTTTTACAACACTTTGCAACGCCGTGCAACTTCAACCGTGGCTCATTGCAAATATAGCTTAGAGTTTAATCGAATAAGATGAAAACAAGAGGAGGACAACTTTGTATATTACACCGGAGTTGTCGCGATATCAATATCATATACACGCATGCACACAGCGATTAATAATTCCTAATTCCTAGGTCAAAACTGAGAAACTACGATCAATTAGGATTTCCTGTTTCACCAGTAGACTTGTTATAAATGGATATATGTACAGATCCGAGTACACGTAAAGCGATTTAATAAAAATAACGCGACAATTTCATACGTCTTCGACTCAGCTGCTACCTCGCGAATAACTTCTTGCTATCCACGATCGGTGCTGCACGCTAATTTTATCGAGACCAGCGAAATTCCACTGTAACAAGGAAAGAAAAAAAAGAAGAAGGAGAAAAGAAAAAAAGGAAAAGCAATATGCAGAGTTAACTCAGAAAATCCCCCAAAACACGTCACTTCTGTTCGCGTGTAGAATACTTTATAATTTTGACCGAGTTTGTACCGTCTCTCCTCTCCCTGCCATAACTCTCTTTCTCTCTCTCTCTTTCTCTCTTTGGAGCATAGGCTTTCTCGAAGGGAAGCGATCCACGACGTGCTTCTGCTACTTTGCACACCGATATTACCTCGTTGTTAGAGTGTCGGTGTGCACCATAGTGCTGTGACGGGTATCGTCGCTTCCAGGCTACGCGACCGGGTGTCTTCCTCGACTAGACTATCGAGACTGCGTCATTATGCGACTTACATTTTACCCGAGATAGAGCTACGCGAGCACCGCGTTTATCCTCGATGCGTCCCTGTCTCTCCGTACTCGCTAAAAGCTGCTGGCCTAAGGACTCATTGTCGTTAGGGAGGACGTCATAGTAGGAAACACGCTTCTGTCCCTGGTGAAACGAAGTTTCGTCGCTGAAAGTTATCTATCTGGGCTATGGAGTGGAATTTCTGTCGGTTCCCGGATGGGGAAATTTCGTGGGGGGAAAGAATGGTGCAATTTGCATCGGGATTGCGTCCCAATTGCTTTCCGCCGGAAGCCCGAGTTTTACCGAGTACGATTTCGTTCTTTTATTTTCGAATTTGTTTTGCATCCCTTTGTATTTTTTCTTGTTTTTTTTCTTTCCCCTTTTAAATGTTTCACGAAACTAACTAATCTCCTTTGGAAAAGATTCGTTTGTCGAACAAGGAAATTTGAGATATATCGTTAAATGATAGAAAGAGCGGTGAAAATGTTAACAGGGCAAAGATCTGCATTGTAGGCTACAGTTCTTTAGGAAAACTGATCTCTCTTAATAAATGATCCGCTTGTTGTATGAGATTGACTGATAATTGAAATTAACCGGTCCTTTAATATCGTTCTCTATCTACTTATTTATTAATTCGTTCATTTTATCAATTTATTATTTCATAGAACGCGCTGATAAAGTTCGCCAGCGAAACGTACTGCGAATAATTTCTAACAAAAAGAAACTGGAACAAGAAACGAAGTATCGACGAAAGTAAAATGCTTAATCCTGTGCAATGATGCTATCAGTATTCTAATTGAGCAGTGTGTATAGCAAACGCGGAACCTAGAAATCCGTATCCCCTTGGGTTAATTAACTTTAATTAAGACGACAAGTCTCGGTATGCCAGTCATGTCAGGTAGCCGAGATGAAACCGGGCATAAATATGATATTCCGTTGCTCCTTTAAAGCTTCGGCTCTAATTAAATGGCGGATCAACCTGTGTTCGTTCGCGCGAAGCAGGTATAACGCGCGTTTAATCCACAGCCGACGACTGATCTCCGGTTATGGATTAGGATTCCTGCTGATCATTCATCGCTCTCTTTTTATGCCTCTTGACAGCTTCCTTTTTCAATTTATTCCTTTAAATCCTTTTTTCGGGTCCTTACTTCGCTACTGTTTGTACTACGTAAAGAGATTCTGAATTTCTACAGACTTTAGTTTTGCAAATCTTTGAATTTTCGAGTTTGTATATTTTCTCATTAGGAGGGTTCAGCGTTTACGAGATTCAAAAATTACCGCTGTTGCATTTTTCTTGCATTTAGTTGCACAACGATCGAATTCTAATCGTCGAACGCTTTTTAACTTTCCTCTTTCCTTAACAGATTATTTTTCGAAGTTTCTTTGTCGGAGCAGAATCCTTCGCCGACATCTGGAAACTTTAATTCTTCGGATCTCTTTCTTGGCTATTTCTCAAGTCGATTTTCTCATTTCGAAGATTTCAGTCGATTTTACTTACTTTTATTTTCAGTCGCGCACACCATAAACTTTTCAGTTTTATTATCTCGGTATCGAACGATCCATAAAACAGCGTATCGCAACGAAACGACAAAAGTAATCGAAACGTAAATTTTCGAAGAAACAGTGTTCGAAACATATTTTTATTTACATCGATCGAGTTGATCGCTATGACTTTTGAACGACTCCGTGTTCCATGGCAAACTGGACGACTAATCCTTCGCAGATTTACCCTTTACATATTCAGAACTTCTCTGAAAGCTTCCGATTGCAAACAGCAATCATGTGAATCTCGAAAATATTTTTAATCGATTAAAAAGAAGTTCGTCACGGTGTTTTGCCCGTGGAAACCCTCCTAACTGCGTTACTTTCCCAAAGCTTTCAATAACAATCGAGCTTTTACTCGAACGAATGAAATCCACAAACCCATTCGAATCGATCAAAAGCGCAAGATCTCGCTGAAAGCTCGCGGAAGGCAAAAAGGGAAAAAACGAGCGCGCGTCGCTCGAAATCGAGGAGTCAATCGTGGAACGTTGGCCCGGTGTGTAATGGAGCCGCGTGTGCAGGTGTAAAGAAGCGTATAGGGACGTATAATGGCGTCCTGTGGGGTGTACGGGAACGCGTAAAGAGAATTTTCCATGCGCGCTGATTAAAAGCCTGCACGACCACGCCGGCATTTACTACACGTTCCGTCTTCTTTCCGTTTTTTCCGCCGGGAAAAAAAAAAGAATAAAAATGAAAAGGAAAAGGGTGGGGAAAAAAGAAAGGAGAAAGGAAAGTCTTTTTCGCGTCGCAGGTGGCGGCGCGGTCGATCGTCGATGCGAACTCGGAGCAGAAGGGCACACAAAACCGGAAAAGGTAGAAGGCTGCCGCGACTTTCGCGCCTCACCGCCGAGAAATAGAAATTGAACCTGACGTTTCCATGCTAAACTCCCTCGAAGACAGAAAAATCAGCCTTTGTCCCACGACTCGATAGACCTGGCCGCGTGACCCTGTTCTCTTTCTCTTTCTCTCTCTCTCTCTCTCTCTCTCTCTTTCTTTCTCTTGGTTCCACGCATTTCTAATCCGCTGGGACTGAAGATTTGTTTCCTTGCTGCAACTTCGAAGGCACATTTAAATTTCAGCCTTCACGTTCTTTTTCCTTGCGGTCCTCGTGGAAGATTCGCGGTGGAATCTTCCTTTCATGAAGCGGAGAGAGGTTAGATGTTTGAATCGGAATGGATCATCAGGGATTTGAATGGAATTCCTAGGACTTTGTCGCGTCTCTCTTAAATTTCTGTAGACGATCGATGGTGTAGTTTTTCTCGTACCGTGCGTGCGGTTAGGTCGAAGGGTCGCATGGATCATCTGACGCGTGAATAGTCTAATTTCTAAAGGTTTCTTCTAAAACGTGTAATACGGGTCAACGTTGCGCTGATTCTTCTAAATGGAATTTCTTTCGAACGAAAGTTGAAAAATTCTATTTTACGCATCTTATAGTCGGTTTTTTCATCTTACGACGAATTCGATTGTAAAACTTACAAACTAACTTCATGTTGCGGCGAAAGATCAAAAGTTGGAACCGGTCAATTTCCGATATGTCGTAAAGATGATTAAAGGAATTCGTACGAAGAAGACGATGGAAATGGCGATCGAAATGGAAGTGACGATCGATCGAATCGTGCCCGGTTCGCTTGCTGTTTCTCGCGTTCAAATCACCGGATGGACGAGAGAGGTTCAGTTTTATAGTGGCTTCATCGTTCGAAGTCAATTACCGTAAACGTTCAGCCGTTCACCAAGTTTATCAGGGATATATCCGCCTTTACGACTTTCGTCGTACCAAGAATTTGCCTCGGGACGTATACACACCGGTTTCTACACGGCGTTATAAACATTTAATCGACCGGTAGAAACCTGAAACTTTTATAAATATTCATGTACGACACTGTTAATCAGTTTTCTATTTTTCCTACTTAGGCTCGATTCTGCTATTCCTCCTTATTTATAGGATTGTTACAGAACTGGTTGATAGAATTAACTCTTGTCACGATGTTACAGAATTACGCAGAAACGCTTTGCTACGGTGAAATTAGAAGTTCGTTCGTATTCGATTTTTCTTAGATTAACACTACGACTACCACACCAGTCAAATTGACTGGTTTTACAATTTCATTTGAAAATTCCTACTTCATGTTGTATCTTTTTCCGCAATGATGTAATGACTTTCGCAACGATAATTGAAAGAATAATATAATGAATTTTATAATGTTTTTTGTGTATTCAAACTGAAAATAATTTTGTATCAAGGCTACTTATACCAATACCAGTGAAAATGACTGGTACTTGTCAAAGTGTAAAAGGGTCCTGCAATCTGTTCATCGAACCCCAATTAACCAGTTTCCTCGATTTCTACAACTTGCCACGCGTTTTTCAAATTTTTACCGCGTATCATTCGATACGACGGTATCAGTTATCAGGAAAATTCCAAATCGATCGCTAGATGCTAACACTAGAAATACCACAGCAGTCAAAATGACTAGTTCTACAATTTTATAAACGTGTCAACCCTCTTTTAGGGATCCCAGATGGATTAATAATGCCAAAAATCTACTACATAACATGGAATTGCTTCTGTAAGAAAGTAATAAATCAGTAAATATAAAAATATTCTATTATTTTTTAAAGACCAGTCATTTTCTCTGGTTTTGGTAGAAATAGCTTCGTGTTAACTATCGGTAGTTCTAGTTCTAGTGTTCTGTGTAGTAAACCTGAGAAATAATCAGCGAGTTGTACAAATATCGAGGGACTATTAATAACATCTTCCAATTATTTAAATTCTAAATCAATTTCAATAGCTTGGACGCATAAATTCGAAATTTCTTCACGCGTTCGTTGGGGAATTTTTAAGCGGATTGACGGAACGGGCACGTCGAAGATCCGCTCGTCGCTGCCGTCACGAGTCTTTCGAGAAAATGAGTTTCTGCTCACCGATCCTTGCCGACTCTACAATTTCTTGCAGCTACGGGTGTCGGCAACTCTGTCTTCGCGTCGCAGATCTCCGTCCTTCTGAAAAGTCCTCTTATTTCTATATATAGGTATTCTTGCGTGGCCCTCATCGATTATCGATTTTCTAATTTTAAATCCTGTCTAGGCAATTATTCTTACGATATTTATCGGAAGAAAATAAAGCGAGAGTCGATAAAATGTCTATAAAATGCCGTCTTAAACAGAATGTCTGATAATCATATCGAAAAGCTGATTCTTTCCAACGTCGAATGCTTCTGATCGATTGGCGAAAATCTTTGTTTCTCAATTAGTGAGAATCACGATTTACATCTATATAGAGATTAAATTAATCGATATTTATTCTTCTAAGTTAAACTAATCTAAAACGAGTGAAATAAAATTAACCGAACGAATGCCAGTATAGAAAACGAGAGATCTTTCGAAACTGTTTAGGACGTGTTAATGATAATTATTGGCGAGTGTTTCACCGTTAGAATACCGCACCTTTAAGGGTACATTCCCTGCCACGTAATATGGCTTCCAGGGACCCTATCGTCATGCATCCAGTCTATTCTCGCACGCTTCTTTCCACCATTGTGTCTAGCCCTTGCGTTTGCCTTCCACGTTATTTTTCTCCTCTCGCTATCACACTCTCCGTGTGACTATTTTAAACGCGAAAGAGTTAGAGACGGAACGGGTTGTCGATGGTTTTGTCAAGCTTTCGTTTAGTCGATACATTAATTTTTGTAAATTTCGTTTGTTCGAACAGTAAATCGTAAGAGTCTTTAGCCATTGGCTTGGCAATTAAGTGATTGCGGATTTTGTCATTAGGTGATATTGACAAAAACCGCAATCACTTAGTTGCCAACTCAATAGCTTCGTAAAAGGTAATTTTACCTAAAAGATGTTTCTGTCTTCCGAAGTCGAAGATTTCAAATGTGGAAAGAGCTTTAGCGATTGATTGCTGTTCCCGTCTATTCTCTAATTGTTCTCGCTAATGTCACGTAGAAGCGACCCACGATCTCCGAGAGGACTAGATTTCGTAGTTACAATCGGTTAATTAATTTCATTTCGTGGGATCCTGCGGCTTGAAGTGCGTGCCCTTGGTTTCGTGGCTCGAATAACAAGCGAACCAGAGCCACGATGAGAAACAGAAGGAAATCGCCTACTACCCCGCTGATTGATCCAGCTATTTTCAACGAAACTGGCTCTTCTAATTACGAAACTTTCTGTCGATTCCTAATAAACATTTATATCGTTTCTAAGCTTTCTACCTTATCCTCTGTAACTCGCAATTCTCCTAGATATTTGAAATATCGTGGAGCTTGTGTTAATGGTTGCGTTTCTATTTTGTATTTTCGACCAATCGCGGGGAGACGCAATCGCGAGGGGAGACGTTCAACGGGAGTCGTAAATTTCCGTTACGATTATAATAATCGACGAGTTGATCGATCTCCTGATTTCTGTTAAGTTAATAGGGGTATTTGAGAGACTATAACTCTGCCATTAACAGGGTTATACAATTTATGTTTTTAACAATTAAGTTACACCGTTGCTTGCGATATATATCGCCGACAATGATTTAGCGTATAGAGATGCGATACACTGGCACAATATTCGTTGGTGATCGAGCAAGGCTCTTAGAGTTTTGTTATAGTTGACGTCGCGATAAGGGAAAAGACAGAAAAAGACTCGGTACTGACATGTTGACTATTCTAACGTTGTAGAATCAGTAAGGTTGTTATAGTTGACTAACCCGTTACTCACATGTTGACTATTCTAGTCAACTAATTTGCTGTGTCGCCGGAAAGCTAGCGATGGGTGTGTCGATATTTAATTCGTATTAACAAACGTTACGTCGATTTTTATGCGAAAAACGTTCGCGTAATAAAAGCAAAAGTGTCGACGTTTGATTAAATAATCATCGTGCAATTGCAATTTTTCCGTAATTGAATAACGTGTGGTATTTTTCAATTTTCATGAGATATCGTCGGTGAAAGAGAATTATGAATTCGAGATCGATGGCGGAAAGAAAAAGAAGGTGGAAAATCAATGCAAATAAATCGATAATTAACAACAAGCAATGGAAGACCAGAGTGAAATATCATTTTGGGACAGTGTACGTGAAAGGGAAAAGGTGTCGAGCTCGTCTTGGGCGAGAAGGTCTGAACAAAAAACGACGTCGGTGCAATTTCGACGTAAAATGAAATCCGGTCCCTCTTCTCGAGCGGTAAATCTAATAATTCTTAATATCTCGAATCCTGTGGCGCAGAGGCGTGCTTTCGAGACGCAACGCGGGTGGTTTCCGCAAATGAAACATTACACGTGTCCAGCTCTCTACGTGCTTCAGCCTGAATTAATTAATAATCTCGAAAACTTGCGTAGACAAAACCACGATTCGGTTAAAATATAAAGATTTGAATATCGCTCGAATTTTGTAATATCGTGCAAGAACGAAGAAACGCGCCAATAAAACGAAAAAAATCTCAAAATTTTGTAACTGGCAATATCTAGGAATTTGCGCCAACCAAATATATGTCCAGTCCCGTGTACCTTGTACGTTGAATCAATCGATAGATGAAAGAATATCTCGATTGGAATGAAAGAAATTTGTACATTGCTTGCATCTCTTAACGCTTTACCGACTGCTAGCGATTCAACAGTATACGTACGTCCGATCGGCAGCTCAGGCACAGATTCTCCCTGAGTTTCCCTGAGATTCTCCCTCTGTTTCGGTCTAGACTCTCCAATATCATTCTTTTCGTTCATCGCGAGCGGTAAATTTTTCAAATTGGTATGAAACTGTGGGAGCTTACAGAGCAACGCAACTGATGCAACTAAGCAAGGTACGTTAGTACTAAATAACAAATTACTGTTTAAATAATGAGAAAGATCGTCGGCGACAAAAAACCGATTAATAATTAGTAAAGTGTTAATTACGAGAAGAAAAGACGTATGGATAATACGACAAAATCTCGGAAATATATATGTATATATACATACACGCATACTTCGTTTTACGTCTAAAGTAAAACCGATAAAAGCGAAGCGAAGACGGCTAGAATGTCGTAAAAGTTCAAATTATATTGCACGTGCATATGGAGAGGAAGATGATACTGTGTACTGGTGTAAATATCCGAGTTTTGTACCGTGTTCGCTCCAAGAACCGGAAAACTCGCTGAGGAATCCACTTAGCTCGGTAACAAGACGCTGCGAGATAGCGAGAGGGAAATTCGAAGGAACTGCGGGAACGCGAGAAGTAAGGAATATATAATACATATTCCTTTCCCTGTAAACGCGACATGCTTTTCAATATATTGAATGTCGGTAAATCTTGAAATTGATGTATTAAAAAATTGCATCTACCGTTTCGATAGCAATTGTTACCGCTATTAAAGTTCCCTGGACAAATATATTTTTCCGTGATCCGTGAAGAAAAATTGGGTAATCTAAATATTAGGAAAGCGCGTTTCTTCCACAAACGTGTTTTTCCAACAGTGCACGTTCATACAAACGTGAAACCAAGTGTGTGAAATGTCGCGGTGTTTATCTGAACACAACCAAATGGATCGTACGTAATTCGACAAAATAATATAAAACAAGAGAAGGTTGTGCGTCTATTATTTCCTTATAAAACGAAAGAAACTTTTTGGGCCTAATATTATGCTTATTTCGCTGCTTTTACTCTTTTAAAAAATCTGAATAAATTCTAAAATGTGGATAAATAGTTAATTGAATTAGCAAGTTTGATCGAATTGCAGAGTTCGGGGTTAAATTTGAAAATGTCGAAGCTCAGGTAACTCGTTTAATACTTTGACTGCCACGGTGGTCATTGGTGACCGGGGCGCTTGAACTTCTTACAATTGTAAAAATTGAATGAAAATTGACAGTTAGGGCATTTTCAATATAACCGATAAATAGAAGATACTTTGAAATAAAAAGTGCCCCATTGAACGATTAAACATTTTTATTAGAACATCAATAATAAAAAAAGAGAACAAATCTTGCATCTAACGATGCACTGTGTTTGCATCCATATCTTTGAGGAGTAATCTACGAATATTATTATAAACACAGCTTAGAAAATAATCGTAAATGCTGCTTTATAATCGTATAATTGAAGTTAGAAGCGTGAACATACCTTGCTATTATGTATAGAACGAGCAAATACCGTTTACTAATATCCTCTACACGTTTCGACAATATATTCTGCACGTTTTGCTTACGACGAAATAACGAATGCGAATGGTTTGTTGAAATAAACGAAGCCTTGTTATAATATGTCGCTATCGACCGTTAGCAAGGCGCCACGGTGGTCACCCGTGACCACCAATAAGATAAACGGTCGATTGGGGAAGAACGTTGTCTTACATCGTCAATTTATTATTATTCTGCCATTATATGCTTTGAATAATAAAAATACTCCCGTGGCGTCCTCAGCGAAACGTGCGATTTCGGCGTGGCAGTCAAAGTGTTAACCTTACCATATCGGGAAAATCAATGTCTTGGGCTAATCTGTATCTTAGGATATCCTTTTACGAGAAGCTTTTACTTGGAGACAGAAGCGACGGGTTTGATCGCGAGGAATCTGCACGGATTCCGCTTCGCCATGGTCGTTTTTGTAGACGGGTTCGGAGGCGCGTGCATGCGTGCACTTTTGTCGTGACGCGTACAAAAACCGCACAGTAGAAGGAAATTCTCAGGGGACAATGCGTGCGTAGGGTGCCAACAGCGTCACCAGAGAGCCTCAGGAATATCCGGTTTCCTTCCAGAGGATGTGCATTCTGCGGCCAGTATTCACGCACACAATTGCGTGCACGCGTGAATTTCGCGAGACAGATTCGGAGGTAGACGTTGGTGAACTTCCATGGTTTCGGTTCCCATGCTTCGTCTTATCCTGGAATTGTGTCTGTATTTTCGCAGGAAGTGGCTCCGATAAAAGCTCTTCCTCTTTTCAATTTCTTCTTCGATTTCATCTGGATTTTTAAAGGGGAAAATGTTTAACCGTTTGAGTCCGAGGGATCTTTGGAAAAACAGGGTCGGAAAATCTCGAACAGCGCGATAGCGCTTGTCTTAATCGATTGCGAAGAGAAACAAATGGCGCAATAGCGCTCGTTATATTTCCTATTTTTATGAAATACATCTATATTATTATATTTGCGTACTATTAGTGTATAAATAATTCAAGTTTTGTTCAGTAAAAATTATTGAGAAGATGAATTAAGAAAATGAATAAGAAGATGAATGAAGAAAAATTATTGACAATGAAATACAAAATACCGTCAGTCGTGTGTAGCGTTCAAGTGTACTGGGACTTTTCGACACAAAATCTAAACAGCGCGATCGCGCTGCTTGCGACTCAAACGGTTAAGAGCGATAGATATTAAGTTATATCATTTATGTTTCATAGGCAGCTATTCTCAAATATTTGTGTTTATAAAAGTATTAAATATTGATAAAATATCCTAAGAAAATAATAACGTATTAATAATTCGTACATAGTCTTGTAAGGAAAAATTTATAATACCGCGAGCACCGTAAAATATTCAAAGATTTCAATTACTTTAATAAGAATAAATATCGAGTTGCTTATATTTCCCGACTTTATTTAGAACTTTATTTCTGTCTGTTATCGACAATGTGATAAGTACATAATTTACGAATTAAACAATTTCCTATCCTCTAAACATCGTGGTCTGAACACAGAAAAGGTTGAACTTTTGGGATCGCCATCAGGATCGTTTGTTCTTTCTTTTAACAGATTCGTACGCTTGTTTTTGTTGCTTACACGTAAGTACGGTTGCTTCTTAGCGATACAACGAGTTGATACACTCGAAGATTACAATTACCAAGTTGATCATCGACGAGTCGATCAAGCGGGTTTGTACCGATAATTACAAGCCAGGCCGGATGCGACGACCGATAGTTTGCATGCAGATCGCCAGTCGGAGCGTAATATTAATCAAGCAGTCTCGTTTCCCTGGTTGTCGTGAATGTTCTCTTTCCGAGACATTCACCGATTTATACTTTCTCGTTGCTTCATACGCGGCAGAAGCCACGATTCCAAGATCCCGAGGCCATGATAAACGTTTCGTTAAACCCTTTTGCTATTCGATTCTGCGTTTCCGTTATCCATCTTACCTTCGATACCACAAATCGTATCGAGATAACATTCCCGATTCTCAACAGTGTCTTAGTAATTGATCTAACCGGTCTTTGAATCATCTTCTCGCAACAACGGAGCTCATTGTGGATCGAGCTCCACGAAAGGAATATCTTTGATTTCTCGAGCTTTTCATATATTCTTTCATTCGATATTACATTCTGTTTCTTAACCCTTTCGGTACGGGTGGCTTCTCCGCCGCGGCACTTCCGCTGAACGAGTCGCTGCGCTAAAAGAGTGCACGGTGCGCGAGAAAGATGGCCTCATTGCAAAGCGAGCTGCTCTGACGGTGTTTTTCGAAGAAAAAACTTTCCTCAAAACAGAGTATTTATAACTTTCTAACACACTCGCTTTTAATTACAATTTGGAAACAGATAACATTACTGTTGAAAATGGCAACGTGAGTTCGCGCTCGCCATCCATGCGCAGATGCGCTAGTTACAGTAAATAGTAACTAGAAGATAGTTCTAGATATAATCGATAGATTTTTCTTTTATTCTTATCCCTAGTCCATGTAAAAAAGCGCAATAAAGGTTTTCCGGCTCAGAACGATGTGATAGATTTATCCGAAGAATAAAATAATAGCTTTTGTGATCCTACCTCTAAATACAGAAATAACAACAATTACAAAATATAATAATACCATATAATATAATATAATTGTATGATACTAATAGCTTTTAATAATGGTATTGCGTGTGGTATTTTTCAAAATATGGTGTTATACATAGGCCAACATCAGAAATCTGGCACTGGTATCGCGATTCGCTTCACGGTTCTCGTTAATCGATTACGATCGACGACACACTTCGGTTTTTTAATTTAATTATGATTAATATTAATTTAAATTCTTCATTGTGGAAAGACGACATACACTGCCGTCATGTTAAACCATTTTATTGTTAATAAAAGGCTTAAGGATGTACGATACTCGTCGTATGTACAGTACGCGGCATCTTACGCAGACCGACTGTAGTCGCCCGTAGTGGACTTGTAGAAGAGGATTCAGAATCTATGTTTTTCTATTTATTTCTTCAAGTATATGCTACAATCTTATAAAATCCAAAGAAATCGAAATATAAGTTCTGTTATTTCGATACGTTCTTTATCGTCGACGGAGCAACGCGTAAACCGATTCTTGCGCGTTTTTCAACAACGTAAACGTCTATTTTCCTCTGTTTACCCCTTAATGGGTTAATCGGCGGTAATTTTTCCAGCAACGTTCGCTCGACGTGGGTCCGCGGCAAAGTCTCGACCGCGTTTGTCGCGCTTCGATTAGAAATTGCCGGTCACGAACATCATTTGCAGAAGGTCGGTATTAATTAGACGTACGAGCGAAAACGAGTGGCGGCGTCATTAACGGAAACGATCGCGCGAAAATGAACGACCGTTGGCAAGAAAATCGATGTGACAGGGTGCAACGAACTTGATGGAAAGCTCACCGACATGACAGCGGGAGAAAGAGCGAGAATGAATGACGCGTTGTGGTCCGCTCTGACGTGTGCATGTGACACGCGTCAAACGCATTCCTCTTGCATTCTCTTTCTCCCTTTCTCTCCCTGTGGCTCACCGTTTCTATCGTCCCTGTGATCCTCCTTCCCTCGTGGCTTTGGTCACCGTCGCGTCAGCCTCCGGTTCATTTGCAAATCAAATAGAAGGTCATTACGCGGAAACTTTGATATATTCGCGAAACATCGCCTGGAGCACAGTGGTCTGGTTTCATTTCCTTATCATCCTTACGGACTGCTAGTTTCGACGCTATTAGGTACCGATGGACACGATAGGGATTTAACCGTTTCGCAACCAGAGACCAGATATTTCACAACGCGATATTGTTGGTCGATGCCAGGAACGAATTATTCCACGGCATAATATCTCGTTTGTTAGGCAGTTTCCTATACAAGTTGTAATTTAAAAAAATATATGTAAAGATCGAAGACATATTGTTTTTGGGAAGAATTTTCTTTAGTTTTCCTGTACGTACAAGTAACACGTAAGTACATGCGAGTACTTCTAAATACAAAAAAATAGAGACTCGTCGGATGTCTTGCCTGTGGCATCGTGCTAACGATACTGCGTCACGAGATATCTCGTCTAAGTCTCATGCAGGTTGCGCAGCGGTTAACGTTTTTCTTATTCCGCGTACAGGACGCTGACAACCAGAGTTGATACGCGAGTTTATTGCTTCTTTATTGGATGTTGCATAACGATAGGAATTCAAGGAGTCGCAGAAAGAAGAGACTATCTTCGTTATTTAAATTGTACTTGTTAGAAGGAGAAGAAAGGTATAGGTTTTGCGTCGAAAAAGTTTATTACTACGAATATTAGTGCAAGAAGTGATAAAGCAGCGTGTACATGGTAGGGGTTTGTTAAGGTTTAAATTACTTTTGTAAAGCGAGATCGAATATTTTATCGAATTGTTCTCGTACATCTGGTATACTTGTAACTAACAGACTTGGCACCGCGTGACATGTGCGCGCATTCTTTCTGGGGGTTAGGTACTATATACATACTTTTCGAGTAGATTGGCCGCAATCTGTCAGAATCGTGCTTTTATTCGAGTTAATCGTTCCACACGGTCGGTTGGCTTAATCACGTCACTGGCTTCATTAACTTGCTCGTAGGAAACATCTTGCTGCGCCTATCCCCCTATATACATCGTTGCTCAAACTTCCATGGTATTTGCTGTGATCAGAAATTATAATTCGCTAACTCCGATCATTATCTCGGCTTTCATCGATATTTCTTATTGAGAACACAAAGACGCTAATTTACCAAGAGTAGAGACTCTCGGCGATATTGAAAACAAGCGCCACGTAATCTGTCGTATCTATCGATAACGCGATATCCACGAAATCTAAAAAAAAACTTTTGCAATCTAAAACAACTTTATACGACGAACTTTGGAAAATGTTGAACTCAAAAATTCAAGAACTCAGGCACGAACAGCTACGCCCGTATACTTGCGCCTATACGATCTCCCTGCAATGCGTTGACCAACCTGTTTACAAGAGTACGACGTTCCTTAAAACCGACACTTAAAAACCACAACACGTTCGACAATCTCTATCCACGAGTGTTCTCCAGAAAAAAAAGAAACGTTGCAGCATGTGCATCACCAGAGCATAACATATATACAACGTGACTCACGAGCGTTCGACCCCTCGAAAAGCTAGCTAACCAATGCAGTGGTGACACCGAAGTCCTCTGCCGAGTGCTTGCCAGCTCGTTCCTTATCTATGCATCGCAAACGAACGCTAACTAGGCACTCGAGCGACACATGGTCGTGAAGGCATGAGCCACGAAGGTGTACAGTACCATCGTTGGCCGAATAACGTCCCTAGAATGTGTCACAGTCGTAGCGTGCATCTAGTCGTCTTCTTATCCAGCCTCTCTCCTTCCTATCGCCTTCTAGATAAATACAGCAGCAGGCAGAAATAACATGGACGGCTGGCGATAGGGAAATACGAAGGGAGAGACTTGGCCCTTCATCGAACGCGTGTAAGTACACGCGTCACCCTTGCCCTTTTCCTGTGTACGCGTTCCAAGGCATAGGGAGCGATGTGTTGGAATCACGTGACGGCGCAACCGAGCAACGTCGTAGTGACCACGCTGTGACTCCGAGGCAGAGTTAATTTTCTTGGATTTCGAAGGTTCAGACGTGGTGCTGGAGACAATACATGGTCAGTTTTGGCTTGTAAGATACCCTGTAATTGGCGATGGAACCGGAAAGAGGCGATGTAACGTGGAAAGGAATTCAAAAATATGGAACGAAGTTGTTACGTGTGTTACACTTTGACTCGAAATATTTCTTAACTCTTTGCACTCGAGAAATTTTTCGGTCGGGCGTACCAGCTAATCTCCGGATGATTTAGCGTATTACGTGACGTGTGTCTTATAGCTAGCGTAAAATGATTTTATATACAAATTAACTTACAAAAACATATTTTAATAATTTATCTATATTTACATCTTTGAAGATATGATTTTGTAATATTAATTTTTGTATTTTTTTGTATGATAATTTATAAAGCATTCACCAAGATGCATTCTTGAATATAATCGATCTTATTTTTCAACAGTTCAAAATTAAGTTTATTTTCATTGCAGCTAATTTTACTTTCGAAAACCATTTTTTTAGGGTTTCTAAACTATAATACTTTCGTCATTATCGTCGAATCCGAACTAACGTTGCAGACGTTATTAGAACCATAGTTTCCGAGAGATATCAAATATCATAAATATTTTATATTCATTTTAAAGTATAACACTTTACACTTCCTAACAAAGAACATAAAGAGCTAAGAAACCAATTTACGAAGCAATATTGCACTCACATCAATTGGAGATGTCGAAATCTAGCATAAACATGGACTGTCGCCTCTCGCTCATCACTGAAGCTGCAGTATGAAACGCCATGGCGACTGAGAGTCGCCTGTCGAGTGCAAAGGGTTAATACGCAGATACGTAGATTTTTTGACACTTCGAAAATGAATATTTTCGAACAGATCTCAGGCCTCTCAGTTACACGGGAATTCAATAGAAACAAATATTTTTCTTTGCTTCAAAGATTGGGAAAAGAAAAGCGCTAAAATTATGGCACAAAACTATTCTTTTAACTGTTTCGAAGATAAAAACAGGCAAAAGAATTTGAAAACATACCAGAGTCAAAAGTCGAATCGAGTTGGGAACTCTGATTGATCAATCGTTCGTCGAATACAACGGCGTGGGCTGTCGATCGAATCGTCATGTCAAAAGGTAGATAGAAAGGAGATCTAGATCTATACATCGATCAGCCAGACTCATCCATCAAAAGATCCAGACGAATCGATCGATCGCTCGAATGCTCTATCTTTATCGTTCGTCTGCTCGAGACACCTCGACTCGTTTACCATAAACTCGGCATCTTGTTATATCGATGGACCTGTATCCTCTCACGCTATCTCAGACCGAGCAGATATAATTAGGATAATAGAGAACGATTTGAAAGGTTCGAAGACCTATTGGCTTTATTTTCTCAGGATACGACATTCTTCGACGATGAATCGACCTTCGAGACCACTTAGGATTCTGCACCGATGGTTTAGGCCAATTTGCCGATGATGAAGATGAAGATGCGATGTAAGAAAGAAGATACGAAGATGCCGAGGATCGATACTCGCGCTTGTTCGGATAGCAGTCGCGTGTCGATTAATTAAAATAGTGACGAAAGAGTACAGCCAGTGGAATTAATTAATAGGGATGCTGGATGATTAATTTCTCATGTACAAGCGATCCAAAGGGACACGTGTCGCGAGTACGTTGGGCAAGCGTTCCACTTTTATTGACGATTGCCTAAGAGACTGATAATTAAAGAGCAAGGGAATGTTTTCGAACAGATAAATGGAATATTTTACAAAACTTCACGATCGTCTTTGTTTCCTTTTCGTTTCTAGAATAAAGAAAGAAAAAAGTCGGAAGATCCCTTTTGACACTCACCTTTGAAGAGCTTTACACGCGGAGCTTAGAAGAAACAAACGAAAGTTTCACAGTAGATCTATGAAAACATACTTCTTCCATTTTCCCAATATCATCTGGAAGGCCTTTGTTCCCAAAGGAATTTTGTATACAGAATATAAAAAAGAAACTAACAAACAAATTTTCTAACGACCACTTTGAAGAACATAGTCCAAAAGTAGTATAACCAAAAGTTTTACAACAGATTCTTGAAGATGCGCTTCTCCCATTTTGTCCATATCACCCTCTTTACCGCAACCCTCTTTACTTTCGAAGGAATTTCGCACACAAAATATGACAAAAGTATGAGACAATCTTTTCTAACGTTCACCTTTAAAAACATGAAAAGCTTCGCTTAAAAGAAACTAAGCGGAAGCTCCGCCGCTTCCATAGCTAAACTCGCCTTCGCTGTCCGCTGGCCGACGACGTGTTCCGCTCTTTGCAACTAAACCACTTCGTCCGCCTGTGCTTTCCTGACGTTATCAGCCGCCTCTTTCCGTCCCTTCTCCCTTCGCCCTTTAAACGGCCGGACACTTTTCCGTCAGCCGACTAGCCTTTTCTCCCATCCCGTCGTTTTCAGGCCGACGTTCAGGCGAGCGTCGCGTTTTCATTATCTATAAACCGCGTTTCTGTTTAACCACGGCCCCTTTGGTAAACACTCGCGCGAGCTTTGCTTTTCTTCGCTGCCTCAGAGGCGGCCATCTTCCGAGCTGAACCACGCGAACTTGGAAAATTGGATAAAACGCTCGTTGCTTTCTCCCCTGTTCCTCCTCTCTAAATTGACGTTTCTTTCCGATTCGGAAACAAACGGCGGGTAAACTGTTGCGAACGTGTGACAAAGGCGAAATCCGCTGACAAGGTACAGGCTGTCGAGGCTGAGACTGAGGCGCGTTTCCGCTCGGGATTTACAGCCGTTTTGGGAGCTTTCTTCGACGATGGTGAATCGCAATGAGTCTGGGGTTACGTTTAGACGTGACAAGATCCAATGGCAACTCTTTCGAGAGGTTGGCTTCAGGGATTTTTGTATTCTTCGTGTTATTCGAGGTTTCGATGCTTCTTGATGGAATACAACGATATTACATACATAGACACAAATAGTCTTAAACAGACACCTACACAGGCATTCGAACAGGACACTTACACAGGTCGTACTCACTACTGTATAGAGAGTGGGATTCAGAATCTTTTAAGGGACCATATGTCACTACGTACAGTCAGTCTGAGAGTAACTGGCCAACTGTCAACAATTCATGAATTCTTTACCTGCACACTTTGTTAATTATACCATATCACTGACTTATATTTTAAATACATTTGGTTCTGTAATTCTGTTTAATAAATATCACCTAATATTATTTCAACATAAACATCGTGTCTTCCACAGATTATTTATCTTAACTCTAAGATTAAATTCTAACACTTCTTTTTTACTTTGACTCTTTTGGATAAAGTTTTATCAGAATTATACCTTATCTTAAATTTATCGTAATCTAGCAGCTTGATCGTAAATTTTTTCCTACTAGTTTTTTTTTAGTACTTGTCGCGTATCGTTAAAGTTATCAGCTGTTAACCCTTTCAGAATCGAATTCGTCTTTTAGTTCTTGAGAAAAATGCTTGTTATTCATCGTTCGTAGAGACGTCGTTTCTTCGGTTGGTTTTGCAAAGAAGGCATAATTGACTAAAATTTGAAAACAGTTTTACGCGAAACAAACGCGTTTTCCGTCCAGTTAATCGACAACTCGTGAAAGTATAGTGTGACGCGAAAGAGTTAGTATGTACCTAAATGTATCCTGTATATATCACTACAAAATCGTATACCACGAACAAACAGGTTGTGCCTCGATAAAAATCAATATTATTTCTGACAGAAGTATTTCCATATTTATACGTCTGAGAATTTGAATGTTAAGCTAATTTACGAAGGATCGATACGTCAGATGTCTGAGAATCTGGTATATTCGATATACAATGTATCAAGTATTTTTATCGCGATGCTCGGTGGTGTAATTATGAAGTGATGTCCGAAGGAAGGACAAGTTTTTGCCTCGTCCATCGTAAAATAGCCTCATCCATCAGAAGAGAAACCCATTCGGATGGTTTTTCGATAGGAAGATCGTCATTCCCCCGATATTTCGAGAGCCACGCATCGATTGCAAGGAATCCGTGTAAAGGTCCGCTCGAATACGACCAGAGATTCGAAAACGCAACGCGTGTTCCATTTGTATTTCGAGCAAAAGCTCTCTTTTTCTCGTTTCCTCTTCTTCCTTTTATTTTCCGTCCTTGTTTTCTTTTTTTTACATTTTCTTTTCTTTCTCTCGTTCCCTTGGTACGGACGATGGCTGGAACAAAATCCGGAGATCGAGATGGAATCGAAATTCACCGTTCGTTGCTGAAAATCGGAGGAACAGCGTCGATGTACGCGTTGTCTGTGACGAGTTTTGCGTGTTTGCTTTTCGCCGCCATTTTCCTACTGTTTTTCCATGGGGGACTTGGCCGATATTCCCCATCTGTCTCTATTTCGCAACATATCGGATCGTACTGCTTTTCAACATTTTTACGCGGTCGTTCGTTCTGTTTGCTTTTTTGCCATTTCGAATCGGACGGTACATCGAATTCGCCACTGTGATTTACGTAAACGTATGGTTCTAAGATCAAAAAAAGGCAGCTCCTATGAACGCTAATCACTGACGAGGCACACAAATTAGCGTTCTGTGTGATTTAATGCGTGCAACCATTAATCACACTGCGATGTGTAAACGTGACATACAAATATATCGAATAATACTAAATAAATAACGTAGAAACGATAATTAAAGCCTCTTTGATATATTCGCAAATTTTCACGTGAAAATCTTCATACGTAACGCAATTATTAACATTTATTTCCCGTCATCTTAAATCCTTCGTTCTGAATTCCTTGTCATTTTAATATACCGTCAAAGGATTAAAAAATTGACGCTTATCGTACGAAATGTTCGTAAAATTAAATCTTTTTTTTTTTTTTGGTACTAAAGAAGGTGCGAGAAACAGATAATATTTTTCTACGAAATAATCTTAATAAACTAGAACTTTTTATACTACTTTCCCTTTACTGTTTTATTCAATTTTTCGTTTATTCTTTATCGAACATCTTCTTCGATTCTGCCTTCTGAAGAGAACCTCGTTCTTTATACCATTCGTATGAAGTTCTTTCGAATCGCAATTTCTAATTTTATTCATTGCATCGTCGCGCCGTTTCCTTTGCATTAATTAAAACTGTCGCGTCGTTTCGTCTTTCCAGCTTCTTCTCGAAGGTTTCCGGTGGTAATCGGAAACGCGTATCACGAGGAATATTCTAGCAAGAAGTCTCGTCGATCGAACAGCACTCGAACGAGCAATAGATATTAGACGTTCGATCGTGCACTTAAATTCCGCTCTCGTGTTACGCGGAACTTTGAACGATCGTTGAACGCCTCGATTGGTTCGCAGATTAAAACGTTAAACGGCCGAACAGAATCTTGTTGAAAATACTCACTCAGATGTTATGTACAAGAAGAACCTTCCTTTGCTCGCATTCTTTTATACTTCATTCAAATCATTATCGTTTTGTACTTACGACTTCCTTTGCCTCGTTCCTTTATTGAATTTCCCTCATTTCATTTATCTTTGAAATCTGTTTAAGTCGTTCCTTTACGAGATCGCTGTGCATCTTACTTCTTGGTCTTTCATCGTTTCTCAGCTTTTCTTTCTCCCCTTACCGTATTCTTAATTTACCTTTCATTTATCAGTAGGTTATATTTATATTTAACTTGCAGATAAATTATAAACGATACGATACGAAAGAATTTTATTTTACACGGTATACCGTAAATATTTATGAAAAATGTCTATAATCATGCAATTAAAAGATCAAATCAATTTTAAACCTATCGACTTCGACATTTTTCAAATAAAAAGATATCCTAGAATTAATTTTCAGTCAGATTCAATCGATCCATTAAAACAACCAAATTTCATATTTTGTCTAAGTTGATAGGAATCCACGCGAGACGAATTAACGGGTTCTCTCGGTTCAACGGGTTAAGTAGGATTTTACAGTGTAAAAAGGAAGTTTGTCTTCTTAATCGTGCAAATATACCGCGCAAATATACCGTCTCGATCTTCAATTAATCTCGTTTCAAACGATCTAAGCCTCGTAAGACTTCTCCACGGCCCTGTAACCGCGCTTCTCCCTTCCCCGGAATTCCTAGTACGTTCTACGAAACTCGACGGACCCGTTCACGCTCGAACTTAATTGCATTTTCGTGACGCACGCGTACATTCCTCGAACGAGGGTCGATCGACGGTCAGAACGCTACTTTTTTCGGCGGTATGCAGATTTTCATATTAACCGCGTACGTACGTGGGAACCGTTTCTCGAACATTTCCAAGAGAAGATCAAAGGTAATAGAATTAGGTTGTCCTAATTCTAGGAGTGTCTGTCTTTTACAGACACGTCTTTTACAACGACGCATCTTTCTACAAACACGAAACCTAATCTGTCGATCTTTATTTTGATAGAACAAAATGGATCGTACGTAATTCGATAAAATAATATTTTTTTTATTTTTATTTATTTGTTGAAATTACAATCAATTCTCGCGTTGAGAATTTTCAGTAATTTTTCTGGCGTGGCGCAGTGACATGGCTGATTATTTATAATAAGTTAATACTTATTATAGATAAGTATAATTTATAAGTAAGTATTATAAATAAGTGAATATGCTTAATTTAGATAACTAAATGAATCTAGCGTTTAGGTCTAGCGGGTAGTGCCTCTTCAGCCTGCGAATCTGGTCCGTCGTATCAAGTAGTCCAGTGATTAGGGGGTTTCGGTATTTGTTCACTCTTTTGCTATATCTGTCGCTACGATAAAATAATATAAAACGGAAAATGTGCATCCATTATTTCCTTATGAAACGAAAGAAACTTTTCGGACGACCTAATACAAAGTGTTTCTAGAAAAGAGAGAGTACAACTGAAAAGATTCACGCTAGTTTCACATTTTAAAACCAATTAAGAATATAAGAAATAGAAAAATTACCTTTAGGGGAATTAAAGTGCAAAGTTTTTAACTCTGTTAAACTGTAATCACGTTTTACCGAACAGTTTTTATTATAATTCCGAAAACATAACAAAAACGCGTAGATGGACGTATAGTCTTTCGACGAAATTAAGTCAGGTGTCCAATTAAATATCTATGGACGACCATTTAAATAAAAGAATCGAGGGAAAAAATTGCTCTGCAAAAATCAACAGGCTAACGTAAAGGTATTAGACAAAATTTGTCCCGATATCTGCCAAAGGAACGAAAGCAAAAGGTTGCGAAAAGTAAGTAGAAAAATGTGAAAGTAAAAATCGACGGAATGACAATGGGCGGAAGTGAGCGAAAGGAGCGCTCGTTCCCTTCTTTCCAGGATATTCGTTCGCGTGAAACGCGTTCGGGTTCCGAAGTTGTTCGCGTACCTGCATGCTGACTCGGTGCCATGGCATTCCTGGAGTCTCGTTCGCTCGGTAATTATGAGATATTAGCCGGTAATTTATAGCCGTCTCAGGGTCCTTCTCAAAGGCAGCAGGCTCTCGTCGCGATCCTCTGCCTTCTTCCCTTTTTCTCGACTGCTCCCCTCCATATCGAAGAATGGCGTTCGAACCGGAGGAACGTTCCTCGCCTCCTTGAATCCTCCAGGGTCCAGAAGGTCACTCATTGCATTCATTCTTTTCCCTTCCCTTTCTTTTCTTCTTTTTTTTCTTTTTACTCCTCGTGTTCTTTCGTCTTTACCTTTCGCCTCTCGTTGCTCGTTTCCCTTTTTTGCACATCGTTGATTCGTGTCCCCGCGCGTCTCTGGTAATTATTTTTTTCTTTTTCTCGTTCGGGCCATCGTAGAGAATGAGAGTCGCGGAACAGACCACCTACGACCGGAAGTAACAAACGTAGGCACGCTTAGCATTCCTCGCGGATGAGTAATAAGGCTGGTAGATTAGTCGGGGAAGGTTTAGTCGAGAATCGATGATTAATCACGGGCTTCCGGACGATGATTTCGTATTCTGGTTGATTCGATGAAGCGGGTAAGGAAATGCGCGTACGACTTCGACGAATAACCCGGCGGAATTTCTATTTCGCGTTGGAAGATATCGATTCTCAAATTAACAGACAGACCTACTTACGTTCCGTGCTTACGTTTCGTTTGATTTGGGTCTGCAGGAACGTGGAACGACGAAGGAAACTGACGAGATTGCAGAATCTTACGAAGCTTTCTTAATCTTCTTAACTGAGAAATTTTGAAGCCAGTTAGAATAAGGGCTGAATGTCTGAATGATTTGTTACATTTATAAAGAGATCATATGTCTCTTTAAACTTTAAACATCGGGAAAATTTTTGAATAAATGTTCTTTTTATAGAGCTTCTTATTTTTCTCTCTCGAAATTAAGAAATAATTAATGACCTAAAGATGCTTGATTATTTAACATCGCTGCGATCCGTTACCAGATCTAAATTCTACCGCGACCGAGAACGTCGGAGCCTAGAAACAAGAATCGCACCATGATAATTCTTACGAATGTCGAATTCCTCGAATCGTAATAAACCTTCGCAAGATAATAGCGTTATCATCGCATGTTTCGAGATTCTAAAAAAATACACGCGAATTCCTAATGTGATTTTTCTGTTCGTTCTATAGCTACGTTAACACTACAACTACCACACCAGTCAAATTGACTGGTTTTACAATTTTATTTTAAAATTCCTACTTCGTGTTATATTTTTCCCCCAATGATATAATAATTTTCGCAACGATAACTAAAAGAATAATATAATGAATTTTATTCCGTTTTTTACGTATTCAAACTGAAAATAATTTTGTATCAAGGCTACTTATACCAATACCAGTGAAAATGACAAAGTACCTGTCAAAGTGTAAAAGGGTCCTGCAATCTGTTTATCGAACCCCAATTAACCAGTTTCCTCGTTTTCTACAACTTGCCACGCGTTTTTCAAATTTTTATCGCGTATCATTCGATATGACGGTATCAGTTATCAGGAAAATTCCAAATCGATCGCTAGATGCTAACACTAGAAATACCACAGCAGTCAAAATGACTAGTTCTACAATTTTATAAACGTGTCAACCCTCTTTTAGGGATCCCAGATGGATTAATAATATCAAAAATCTACTACATAACGTGGAATTGCTTCTGTAAGAAAGTAATAAATAAATAAATATAAAAATATTCTATTATTACGTATTTTTTAAAAACCAGTCATTTTCACTGGGTTTGGTAGAAATAGCTTCGTGTTAACTGTCGGTAGTTCTACTGTTAATAATACGAATGTTTCTCTCTTTTCAGGTAAGTTCCCTAAGTAACTTTCTAAACTACGGGACATAATCGGCGATCTTTCCAGTAGGGAAGAAGATGGTCTCTGCGTAGGGTAAAAAGTTTGTATATTCTATGTTCTTTTCTATTTATCGAAGACTGTAGCTTTGAGAGGGAAAATAACGCTGATGATCACGGCAAACCGCAGGTAAGGATTCGCAAACATGATTTTCCATTCGCAAACAGGGAGATTCGTTCTTGTTGTCCCGCGTTAAGCATTTACCGTAGTGTACCCCCTTTCGTTGTAGAATGATTATCCTTATTTTTTTTGCTTTCGAACATTTCAGAGGAAGATCATGGATTAGGAATACCTTATAGCTATAAGAAACAGGGGTTTAGTGTTTTGTTTTCAGAAAACAAAGAAGACCAAGCGAGTTAAATATTTGGGGATCGATGTTCAAAGATAGAAGTTTGCATTCGTATTTTGCGGTTTTCTGAACAGGACAGTGTAAAGGAACTCTGTTTGAAGTAATCATCCTTTCATCCAAAAAATTAATCTGCACTTTACATCGTGTAGATAAAATCCTCACATAGGCACAGGCATCTTCAGGCAGATAATTATTCGAAGATAGAAGTTTGCATTTGTATTTTGTGGTTTTCTGAACAGGACAGTTTAAAGGAACTCTGTTTGAAGTAATCGTCCTTTTATCCAAAAAATTAATCTGTACTTTACGTTGTGCAGATAAAATCCTCATATAGGCACAGGCATCCCCAGGCAGATACAGTAAATGTTCGAAATATTCCGTGGTTTCGTGAACGAAAAAGATATTTGGAAGAAAAAATTGTATGCAAAAGGTTAGCTAGATATCTTTATGAAAAATTGAAATCTCTGTGGAATCTTGAAATTTTTCATGATTTTAGACTTAGAAACATTTTTAAATTGCTGAAATGGTTACTCGAGAAAACGTACTTATTTAAAGGACTCATAAGAAAGCCAATCAGTAACTCAGCGAATTATATAAGTCGAAGAAACGCTGAGATAAGCGACGAAACAACACGAAGGAACGATGAATCGAGAGATAGCGAGTCGTAGTGAACATTAAAAAGAAAAGAAAAGAAAGTGACTGTAATCTCCAGTTAATTACGTATATGCAAACTGTTCCGATTGAAAAGTGTCTCGGACCAATCAATCCGTAGAATTACGATTCTAAATATCACCGAATAGTTCATCGGGTCGAGAGGACAGACAAAAAGAATGATTCTGCACCCTCGACGCTCGAACGTATTCCTCCGAGCAATAAATCTGATAAGAGGCATCGAACTGGCGTGATTGTTTATCAGGCAGTTGTTTAAAGTATACGAGCCATTGTCCGATTAGGCTGCTAAGTGGACAAGGATTATTTGGAAGACAAACGCAATTTCGTAAAACGTACGTTTGGCGTATCGTGCGATATGTCTTTCGCGTTCGACCAAATATATATTTTCGCACTTTGGATGGATAATTCGAGTTCTTATCTTTTTTTTAGGAAAATTCGAAAAGAAAGCGAGAATCGAAATAGGGAAAGAAGTTGAAGGAGAGACACGAAAAGAAGAGAAAAATTTTGCAAGCGTCACGCGAAATTGTTAGCTTGCTGTACGATTTGATTTATGTCGCGATGAAAGTATAAAATATAGCAATTGCATAACAGCTAATGTATACGCTGACTGGATTAACGCATTCGCTTGCGAACTATACGTATACGAAGAGACACAAGGGAAATTTATAGAAATTCATATTTTTAGACTTTTACAACGTTGATTATTAGACAAGAGGTGTAATTGTTCGTAATTTAGAATTCTCACGAAATTCGATCCAGATTCACTGGAAATGCTATTAGCGTCAGAGTTAAAAGTGGAATGGTTTCCTGCTTCATGATATGACAGTTCGATCTTTTGGTCTGTTCGAATGAATATTACCCCTGCAATGACTTAGATGTTAATTGGACGTTAGATCGTTTTAAATTCTCTTGTATTCTCTACACTTCAACTTTGTCAATTTTAATTAATTTCAAGGATAACAACCCCAATTGTGCCTGGAGAATCCGCGGATTTGAATGGTAAATCGGACAGAAGACACGTCTGAACGTTTCTGGATCATCGAAATGATTATTCACGTCCGGTTTTGCGATAAACAAGTTCGTCGAATCGAGACCGGAGACGGCGAATATCACGGATCGGAATTTTTGTCTCGATTACAGAGGATTTAATTATCGCGACAATAAATATCTCTCTCTCTCTCTCTCTCTCTCTCTCGATGCACGGCCGGTCGTGTAAATGCACGAAATACCCGGTTGCGTAAACGCTGTTAAATATTTACGGTGCGCGTATTTAATTAATTGCTACGCTCTCTGGCTCGTGATGGTTGCGTTTAAGCGCGCCGATTTAAATATCAACGATAAATTTTTTGTTTTTAATTCGTTCGAATGGATTTTCATCGCTCACAGGGACCACCGTGCCTGTCATATCTTTTTCAAATCAAAATATTTATTCGGATAATGACGGAAAAAGAAAATTCCCGGTTTATGTGGATGGGGAAAATTGATCGTGAAATAATGATACGATACTTTGGTTCGTGTCCGACGTATATACACTGCCGACCATATTACAACACCTACTCGTTATATTTATTGGGAAGCTCTAACAAATCTCACTTTATTTGGTATTTTATTACGAGATGCGTGTAATGCGAAAGCAGATTTATGATAAAACAGTTGGAAAGTAGAAGCGGCGAGAAACATTCAATTTATACCATAATTAAAGATTTAATTAATTATATAAAATATCGATAGATGCGATACTTATGGTTGCCAGTGCATACGACGATCTGTATCTTTGGGACGCGTGAATCGGCGAATTTAAGATTCCAATATTTCTGATGCATCGCCTTGTTTCGCGACACCCAGTCAATTTCATTTCGTTCAGTCACCGGTGCCACTCGTAAAAATATCCACCGATTAGGTTGTCCGAAAAGTATCTTTCTTTCGCAAACGTGTCTTTTCCAACAGTGCACCTTCATAGAAACGTGAAAGCAAGTCTGTGAAATGCCGCGGTGTTTATCTCAACAGAACAAAATGGATCGTACGTAATTCGACAAAATAATACAAAACGAAAAACCTTGTGCGTCTATTATTTCCTCATAAAACGAAAGAAACGTTTCGGACAATCTAATACTATACTAAACTTCTTAACTTCGTCTATAACTTCATACGCATAAAATTAACGAACGTGGAACAGATATTCGCTGCTATTTCCGATTAAAGTGTCCTCCGTAATATTCGAGGAGAACGCGTTTCGTTTCGCGTTACTTTGCTACCGGTGCGTAGGCTCCGCGACCTAATTAAAACGTATCGAATTCACACGTGTAATTAAAACATAATACGACGCCGTGCGTGATGGTGGTCCTCGTTAATGAAAGAGCTTTGCCTGGTTGAACAAGGGTAATTAGCGAATTCGTTGCACCGGAGAGGGACAGGGTCTCGGGCAATAATATCGAGCCGAGGATCGAAACCGGCCGATGCATTGTAACGTTATCACTTAATTGAAGGGTTTTCGGAGACGTGCGAGGCCTCGTTAAATCAACGAGGGGGTTTATCGTGTACAGTGCCGCGTCGAGCTGCTCCTTTTTCGTTACGTCTTTCGAGGCATCGGTAATTAGCCGATCTCCGGTTTCGATGGCGTAGACCCGAGAAATTTTCAAACTTCTTGTTTGTTGACGGACCCTTTGTCGAGATTAATTGCGCAAGTTAATCCACGGTTCTTATCATAATGAAATTAAAAGCTAACGTCTGACTGGAAAGAAGGGTGGTTAATTTAAAATTTTCGATCAAAGGTAAGTTCAAGCTGATAACCTATTGTTCTTTAATTCTCACTTGGATTATTTAATAATAGTAATGATAACTTCCTGTTCGTCGATCTACAATTTGTTCACACAGTTATCAGTCAGCGTTTTTCTCGTAAACGGTACGCGTACGAGAAATATGAAAGAACAAAAAAGTTTCATCTTTTCTTCTCACTAACGCAATACCGTTTATATAAACTTGCTGCGGTCGCAATATTTCCTGAGAAACGGGCAGGTACGCTTCTAATTCCTCGTTATCTGAGAAGAACGGATTATCTAAGGAGAACGGATTACCTGAGAATGCTGTGAAAATGGTGGCCGTATATTTGCTCAGCCAGAGTAGAAGCTTGATAGAAACGTTTACTGTATAAGCAATTGTATTTGCTTTCCTATCTTATATCTTTTCATTTCCGGTGTCAAATTGATCGAAATTAGATAAGATCGCGGCAGAGTCCTGTAAGTACTTTCTCGTATCTACTATGCCTGTTCTTCAATATCATTTTAATACGAGCAAAGGAACAATGGCCGAGAGTATCCCAAGTATTATGTAAATCCAGCGTCTTATAGCTTTTTTCTCTGGTCGGCTTTGCCCCGCAATTTTCGACCATTGTTCCAACTTCGGGCTATACCTTATTCGTCTTCCGCCTCCCTTCTCATCTCTTTATCCGGAATTTCTTACTCTCTTCTCTCTTTTTTTTTTATTTTATTCTTCCTCTTCGTTTTCTTCCTCGTCTTCCGTATCTGTTTCAACGCGATCGTGCATCCGCTCAGGTCCCTTTCCTGCTTCGTTTCGTTTCCCGTTGATGCTCGTTTTTCTTTAATAACCATCGTCTACCAAGCAGCAGGGTAGCCGCGTTTCTTTATTTATTTCTTGCTAACGCTCCACCAGGGAAAGGTTTTCCTACTCTCGCCCACATTTCTAATTTATACACTCGCTTCCTGCGTTCCACCGGCTGGATTATACTTTTATTCGAACGACTCGCGCCCTTTTCCATTTCCTTCCATCAATGTTGCATCGAAGAAGCTTCGACGATCATGTTGCTTCGCCTTTTTCACCGCATCTCTGGCCAGACGTATTATATTATACGTATAACGAAGAGAAAAGTAACAGACAAACGAATGAAAGGGTCAATTGCCACCGTCTTTCCATTGGACGCCGTGTGAGGATCGATGCGAGGCTCTCTGGCGGAAATAAAACATTTTGTCGGATCATCGAACAGATTCGGCTGGGAATCGAGTAGAAAACGAGAGTGGGACCGCTGAATGGCGGAAGTGGCGCTGCTTGTTTTTTCACGGAGCCAGCCGGCTGTCAGTTTTGTGGGGCCGAAATAACAATGAAACTAATGAATGGACTTCCTCCAACGCCGCAATTAATGTAACTCAGCCCTTCTGAATAGCCATTTAAATTGATCCGCCGGAGGTAGGTGCGAGGTGTATGCCGATGAAATTCGTTTCGTTTCATACGTATCTACTACGTGACGTTAAAAGCTTTGTCCGCCTTTCTAACTTGCCTTCTCTCCGTTCTTTTCGCGGGTCGATAAACGTTACCAGCTGATTCACGAGGGCGTAGGATTCCTCGCTGAAGATTATTCAAATTCTTTACGAACATTTTTATACCGTATCGAAATTTATTCCTCTGCGCATTGATGCTCTACTTCTTTAACAGGTTCGCCACGTCACCCATGTCTACGTGACGGGTATACTTCCGTGGGGTAACGTCACCCAAGTATGGATGACGCTCTTCTTGATCGAGTTAATTAAATATAGGATATTATATAAAGGATATACAACATATACCATACTTTTTATTGATTTATATTCTCGATAAAATATTACATTATGCTATATCGCATGGTAATTGTTAAAACATTCCAAACACACTTGGGCTGATTTTGGGCACTTCGAACAATAGTTGCAGACTTCGTCGTCACTACTCCCCTCACTTTCAAATATATTTTCACGCCGTTTACTGAACATTTTCAGCATGAAAAAATCACTGATGTACGTCTCACGAGTATGTTTCTCGACTAAATGAAAGATCTCAGATATCTGCCGTGAGATCCCTCGGAATATTCTAGCTGGAAAGCTTATCGGTTTCTTCATTTCAGAACTAAATAATTTTTCCTTTGCAATGAATCGAAGGCGATAAACAATGAATTCCCGCTTGTCGCTTCATTTACGTTCTGCGAACCGGCGATTGGATTTCGGCCCCGCAGGAAACTTAGCCGAATCACGCTGGGTGACGAACGTGTTAAGTTCGTTAAATTATTTATTATTACGCGGTTCGTTTTTTCCGTATAAATAACGTTACGAAAGCTTTCCAGCGATCGATTCGAAAGCGCGAAACGCAATGGGAAAGGAAGTGAAAAAAAAAAGATGGAGAAAATTCCACATCTGGATCGAACGCATTTACAGATCGACGCGTCGCGACGCGGACGAAACTCGGCAAATCCGGGCCCCTGATTCGATTCGGAATTTCTTCCGGCTGTCGCACACGACGGCCGCATTTTCCCCGATTCGACGCTCGCATTCGTTTAGCACTCGAATTGTTCTCAATTAGTTTATGCACGCTCGCGATTCTGAGCAATTCCGCGCGCGTGCACGCGCTTTACGCTTACGATCGCTATCAGCGTTCCGTGCTTCGATTTTTTCCCTAGTTTCCTTTTTCAACGACCCAGCGGCAAACTGTTGAACTTTCAACATTCTTTTTCCTATCGTCAAAGGAATTAAGAATCTGCGCGCGTACGCACATAGGTGAAAATCAATACACGTTCCATGGAGAAATATTACGACTTGATTTAAGAATATCAAGAGTGGCGTTGATTTTTCCTTAATAAAGTTACGCGAATTATAACAAGTCGCTTTGTAATATTTTCACGTGGAACGTGTATCGATTTTCACCTGCGTACGTAAGCGCGAAAATTCTTAATTTCTTTGACGATATGAAAAAAAATGTGGGAAGTTCAACGGTTCTCCTTAGAATAGAAAGTACATTCTAGAGGATATCATACGTTTCCACGATTTATATTTCCACGATTAATCAAACGCGACGAAGATACTGATGCAAATTCATATTTCTATGCGTATCGTTAAAAAACTAGACGCATAATTGTTTCACTTGTTAAATATGGTAACGATATGGCTATTTTCTATATAATTACATTCTGTGCATGTTTCCATTGAAAATTGCCCGCAAACGCATAAAAATCCGCGCTGTAATTACCATACTTATTCTCTTACTTACGCGCTAATCCACGATAATTCTCAATTGCAGATTCAAAATTTACTTGGAAACCTTATTCCGCCGACTTGTTCGTCGGAATCAATTTTCACAGACGTCTTAGCTGCCGGGACGTAGCTTCGTAGCCATGCTCGTGCAATTTAATGTATCGTTAGGCACGGTAATAAACGATAAACGTGGTAGAATATGCCGCCAGTTTACCAGCAGAGTGTTCCACCGGCATAGAATCGAGGTGATTATGTTCGGCTCCCGAGGGACGCGTCGCCTAAACGACCGCTTCGTGCCGCTATCGTTCTCTGCTATCCACGTCGTTTGCCTTTGATAACTCTTTTACAGTCTGACTTTATTATCCGAATAGGAAGCCGGTAAGATCGACGAGTAATTCGCGCGCATTTAGTTCGCCTCTTGTCACGGTGGGAAAAGAAGCGAATAAAAAAGAAAAGGAGGTACGAGACGACAAAAGGAGAGAAAGGGAGGAACAGAGGGGATTTATCGGAGATGGTAAAAACTAGGCTTCTCTGGTGGCGATGTTCAAATATTTGAGGGGAAAAATTTATGTCCCGGACCGCGGGTTTCCTTTTAAAGGCACCGCGACGACGAGAGTGGAAAGTTTAATTACACGGGAACACGTCTTCGTGGTGTTCCCTTTGCGGTGTTCGTGGCTTGAAAGTCGGCCGAGGACCAACTTTAGGCTGTTCGCTGAACATTTTCTTTAAAAGTTACCGCTGGTAGCGATGCTTCAAGTTAGACATAGCATTGGTCGATTGTTAGCGCATATCGTTGAAATCGTAGCTGTTTCTGCAAATCCATGTTATACAAGTACATTATACCCATGTTGATCGCAGACAAATTGAAACGTGAATTAAACATAAGTCTAGCGATCGTAGAATTAAGAAATGAATTTATTATTCAGATATCGGTTTCCTACGGCTGTCGTCTATACAATGGCATATACAATGGCAAGACGGTGAATAAATAATAAAAATATTATTAGATCATACAGATATGCTTATACGAGTACGTTTTAATATTCCAAAATTATAGATTCCACGGTAACTTTATTTGGATATTTTGAGGCTTTTGGAACGAGGAATTAATTCAAATATTTCATCTGCTAAGTTTCTCGTGTCTCTTACCTTTTAAATAAAGTTGTATTATATAGGCTGTTAGAAAATAGCGACTAAATATCTTCAATCGAATAAGAAGAAGCAAAGGTGGCGCAATGCAAATGATAAAACTTCGATTTTCTTCAATTTCGAGAAAATAAAACATTTGAATTGAAATGGTTAGAGAGATGGTAGAATTTAAGATGTAGAAACAGACACATTTGCCATGTTAAATGTTATTTTCTGTTACCAACTCGTCGAATTAAACTATACTAAAACTTGAACAAAAGATTCATAGACGTCATTTGCTTCCTTTATCTTCATCTTGAGAACGAAACGGTACGATATCCTTCAGAAGAATTCAGAGACATCGTCCGACCAGAAACAAACGTCAGCAAGTTAAACGCAATGTTCAAGCGCCGCTTATTCACCGATGAATCCAACAGGAAGAGAATGGAGTGGAATTCACGAACGCTAACGTAGAAATAACCACGAGACGTTGGTCGACTTTAGCTTCGTAGCAAACTAGTTAGCGAACTTGAGGTTGTTCGACGATTGTTAAGGCGTACAAAACGTCTCGCACAACTTGAACGGTATAGCCTGACTGCTTCTCACTTGTTGAAATTCCAGAGGAACGCCAGTCGCCATAAACCTTCTCTCGAATACGTTATCCTTGATCCACGAAAGCGTTTTCACGATAAAACGTTTGATCTTCCGCCATGGAAGCTGTGGTATCACCTTTAACTGATCGATGCTGAAATTACCGCCGTGAAGCTTTTTTTTCCACCATACTTCGCAACTTTGAAATCGCGTCGTGAAATTTAAATTTTGCTCCGTGTACTTGTTCGTCGAGTTGTTTGAATTGTGCAGATTTTTCCAATTATTTGTTCCGATTCGAGGAGCAACTGCGATAAATTTATCGACATTGTTGCGCTACAAAAATTTGTTACAAAGAAGAATGTATCGACTTTGGATTAATTTTTGTATTCTAAGAAGAACAATCGCTTAATTGGACATGGATTTTTACGAAACAATTGTCACCTGTATTTATGTTGTAAATAGTCGCTTGATTTATAACAGTCCGTGAAAACATATCTTTTGAATGAATTTTTTAGGTAGATGATTCTAAGGCAGTTTTATCGTACGACAGTGAAAAAGAGCAAACGAAAGATTTGTTAAACAACAGTTCGACGGTGACATTTTGCGTCGTTGAAGTTTTAAATGAAGACCAAAGATGAAACGTCTAACGAAACGCTTTAAAAGCCAACCATCCATTCATTCTGACGTTGAGGAAGAGGTATCTGGATGAAGAATAGGATCGTGGTGAGAGTAGAGCATTAAACGTGGCATTAAGCCAGCGATCGCTTCATCGGACAGAGCGAACAGGCTGCTACAGGCAGTATAATGAATCATTAATGTCCAGTTATCGCTGAAATCGATCGCGAGAACTGACGAATTCAACCAGCTAAAAACCAGCAATAAAGGTCAGCCTCCTTTCTCGAGTATGCAAATAAAAATAATAATTATAAAGATGATAGTACATTTTCTACTAACATAATATATCTATACTATAATAATTAATATCTCGAATAAATTACTTACGAGTATTCTTATAAAATCGTAGTTCTTCTTTTTCTTTCGTAAGATCTTTCGCCGGGAAAGTTTGTTATATTAAAAAAAAAATTTTATCGATACATTTAAATTATTGAAAATTGCTAAAGCGTTATTTTAACACTAAACCAACAAATTTTGTCCTATTGCGAGGATAATTATACGAGGTGGTCGAAGTTTGTTAGATTAAACAAAATTTTTTACGGATACATTTTAATTATTGAAAATTGCTAAAGCGTTATTTTAATTAACTACTAAATTTAATTACTAAAACAACAAATTTTGTCCTATTGCGAGGATAATTATACGAGGTGGTCGAAGTTTGTTAGATTAAACAAAATTTTTTACGGATACATTTAAATTATTGAAAATTGCCAAAGCGTTATTTTAATACTAAACCAACAAATTTTGTCCT
The DNA here is from genome assembly GCF_011952205.1 of Bombus bifarius. Taxonomy (NCBI): domain Eukaryota; kingdom Metazoa; phylum Arthropoda; class Insecta; order Hymenoptera; family Apidae; genus Bombus; species Bombus bifarius. Next base: position 278,452 of record NW_022884396.1, read on the forward strand.
ATTGCGAGGATAATTATAGGAGGTGGTCGAAGTTTGTCAATTCGCTAATGTTACTAGTTGTACAAAAGTTTATTCTGCGCGGTATGTTTTGTTAATTAACAGCATAAGATTCCAAATTTCAGAGCAAACAACACGACGAAAAAATATCCCGAAAGAAGAAGTTGGAGTTTGTCATTCAACAGCAGTATCGTCGATGATTAATGCCCTTGAACATGTCCCCCCAAAACTAGACCAACCCTCCAGCCTTCGCTATGTCCTGGGTTCGAAAGTCAAAGCCGAAGGGAGATGTTGTGCCCAAGGAAACGAAGAAAAATGCGAGGAAAGCGAGGGACAGTGGGATATGTATGAGGTGGACGGTTAAAAGGAAGGGGAAAAGAAAGGGAGATCCATTATCGTCGTTGATGACGCGACTCGGTATGGAGGAGAAACGTAAAAGCTGGAAGCGTCGGTTAAATTTGATTTAAAATAAAAATAAGGAATAACAGGTAGAAACGGTGTGCTGCGTAAGTTTCAATTAATTAATTATTTTTATTTGAAAAGTAACTTATGGAAGTAATTTCATTTTGTCGAGATCAATTCAATTTCTATTCTTAGGTGCAACGATTTTAAATAGAATAACGCAATTTAAAAATAGTTTAATTCGTTATAAACACGTACCTCCCCTATGCTCCAATTATAAATAACAGAACAAGATCTTTATTCCTGGAACTAAACGGCATCTCCACTGTGGATTGTTATTTCAGTAAACATTTAAATATTAATAAACTCATTTTATAATTTTGTACGGCTCTGATATGGCTGACACGACGGTAAAAATAGAAATTATTATTTCATGAAACATGAATTTTAAATTAAAGAAATAGAATAAAAAGTGTTGTATCCAAATAATGAAACATCTCTAAGATAAACAACTCTCTTCTTAGAACAAACTACGTTGTAATTAATTTGAAATAATCACGAGCCAAATGACGTGTCATTTAAATAGTCATTTTCCAAATATTTTCTCTATTGACCACACACGGATAACTGTGCGAGCTAGAGGGAGAAATGGGTAGAAGAACAGCGCGATTCGTCCCAGCAAAGCGGAAAAGAGAACGGTGGAAGAGGGTTGAGGGGTGAAAGGGAAGAAGGAAGGAAGGACAGAAAGACGCGGAGGAGACCGGATTCCTCTTTGGTCTCCGTTTTACCCTCCTCGTTGCCCCGGCTGCATTCCTCGGCCCGTTTCAACCTGCCTGCCGGCCGCCGCCAGTTTAACCTGCAGCCCAACACACTATTATGTCTGACCCGAGGCGCTCCCACATTTAACTACACGTTTCGTCTGACCGGGCTTCGCGTGTGGAGGCACGGAGGTGTTTGTGGAAGGGTGGCCAACGAAGGAACGCGGACCCCCGAAACGACGCGACGTAGGGCTGCCGACAATGACTCCGAGTCAATAGGAGCCCAGCTTTTGAACTCGCGACCGCGACTGCCTGGTTATGTTTTAATCGCCGACGTTTTTGCGATCAGACGATGGCCTCCTTTTCCTCTCTAGGGAGGCTTCGCTGGTGGGGTGGTTAGCTTTTATGGCTTTTTGATATACGTTCGTTTAGTGGTTTATTGCACCTTCGTTTAGGATTTCTTCCTTTTTTGTCTTTTTTCTTTTTTTTAGGAACGAAACTTAGGCTTTGAAAGTTTGGAAATTCTGAAGATTCTGGGAGTAATGATTTTTTTTTTTTTTTTTTTTAGGAACGAAACTTAGGCTTTGAATGTTTGGAAATTTTGAAGGTCCTGGGCGTAATTAGCGGAACTGAATTTTTCTTCGCGATCTTTTACGAGCAAAGTTTAGGTTGGTATTTTTATTTGGCTCGAGGTTCGAGGATTTTAGATATTTTGCAGGTTCTGAAATGGTTTCTTCCAAGGCGGTAGATGTTAGCTCGAATACGTGTTTGGTTACGTGATATAAAAATAAAAATCAATCGGAGAAAAGATTTCGTTGTAATTTATCGTCGCAAGAGTAAACAGTTTAAGGCTCGCTTCTCGTTATTTTATTGGGTTAAGAAGCCCGGACTATCGTTATCTTATCCTTTACATACATATACATCCTCTTGATATCGCAAGTCCCGATTCACAATGGATCAGATTTCACCGACATCCAATACTCAACCACCTAATCGCCTAATTAGCTGGCTGCCTGTGGTCTAACTGGACCTAACGCGCTCAACCTTGCTTCTTTTCTTTTTATATCCAAATGCAGGGCATGGAACGTGTGAAACGGCGCCAAACACGTCCGCGACACTAATTACACGAGCAAGTCAACATACGCAGATAATAACTCGACGTGATTTTGCGCGAACGTGGCTCGATCGAGCAGATCGGTCGATGCAGATCGGATAAGCGATGGAAAAAGGGGGCCTTCGTGCGCGATTATGCGTAAACGATACGCGGTAGATATCGCTGTACGATAAATCTTACGCTCGCGATTTATACGTACAGTTGGCTCGAAAGCCCACCTCGTTTCTTCGTACAGGATTTCATTTGAAATTCAATGGGATACCAATATACCGGCGTGACAAGGTTTACGCGAGTTTGATGATGGAAAAATGAAAGGCTCATGAGTTCATTAGACGCGTAATATACTTGTAATCGAGGAGTTGAGACGGTAAACCATGTAAATGTACATTCTGCTCAGAGTAGAATTTGAAAGTACAGACGTTTAATAGTGACGAACTTCAGCTTTTCGAGATATCACAGGATGAAGCTGGAGTGGTCCACGAAAGTATTTTGGCTTGTGGAAACTTTTTCTGAATTTCTTTGCCAGCTTGATGAGGTGTTGAAAATTTCACACGAGTCTACATACGTATAGAAAAATTACGAAATATTTATTGCTGTCGTTCTCTTCGCAAAGATCTCCACAGTATTAGCACGCAATCGATTATCCACTATACTAAGATATTTAACTATATACAGGGTGATTGGTAACTGGTGGTACAAGCGCAAAGGGGGTGATTCTACGCGAAAAAAGAAGTCGAAAATATAGGATAAAAATTTTTTTTGTAATTTTTCCATCGAGACAACGATCTACAGTGAGATCCGTTATAACGGCACGCGATGAAGTGCACGCGTACCGAGCGAAAATTCAAAGTCGATTTTCTCGACTACAAAGCCTCGAACGAAAAATGTTTATTCTATATTTTCGACTTCTTTTTTCGCGTAGAATCACCCCCTTTCCGCTTGTACCATCAGTTACCAACCACCCTGTATAACTGATATATTTAAACGATCGACCGAACAAATTCCGTGTCGAGTATCTAAATAGTCTCCTTTAAAACGATAAAATGAAAGAACGAAAATAAGGAAGGCAAGAGAAGGAAATATTCATATTATCCAGTTATCGCGTCACATCCATTCTTCTCTTAATTATCCAAAAGGAATTCGCAAGAATCCGAGTCGTGGGGTCGCGCGAATCGCTTGGAGAGTTCGCCAGGGTCCCGAAACGTCCGCCTGAATTAATGCGTAACTTCGTGGGAGGGGTTGATAAAAAGAAAACAGAGAAATGGGGCGTAGGAAGGGTAGGGTGGAAACGGGCAGGGGGCAGCGATGGTAGAGGGGGCAGACGGTGCTGTCGACTCTGGAGAACGAAAGTAAAAGAACGGACAGAGGCCCCGAGGAACGTAGGTGTGCGTTAAATGAAAGAGACGGAGGAAGAGGAGCGTTTCAAGGCATGGGAGAGGAATGTGGTCAACGCATAAACTATACCACCGTGCATTCCTTGGGCCAAGGGTGCCTATAGTTCGCGAATCGTATAATATATACGTGCACTGCACACGCGTGCACCGTGGCCACCTGACCTGAGAACGGATCCAACAGAGAAGGATTCCTTACCTGTTCCACGCGTTCCTGTATGAACTTTAAGTAGTGTTCTTCACCGAATGGAACGTTTGTACATTGCCAAAAGTATGTTTTTGCGTTGCTCGTAAGTTAATTGCATATTTAGTTTATTCGTAAGTAGAAAATGAAGTTGATGTCTATTAATATTTTACGTGAAATCATTTGAACAAAACGAATTTACGCTGCTTTCAAGTATTTGCAGATTTATATCGTGTGTAAATTGTCCAAAATTTGCTAGTGTTTGGCGATAAAATTTGTTGTTTCTTTTTACATTTTTTACGTCTTAAAACTATTTCACAGAATATACTTAGAAATCGTGAAAGTACGCAGAAGCAGACTCTAAATTGAACTGAAATATTTATTAAAATTCCAAGGAAAATTATATAAAAGAATTGACGCTACAACTTATATACAAGGTACATAAAGTTGCGCAAATATACGTACATATTAATATTACGTCGTTTGTTGTTAACACAAGCGTTTCTTACACGAATTTCATATTATCATCTTCCGTTATCTTCATATTTCTCTTTATCGTAAGAGATAAACTGGAACATTCGTGCAGGAATCCAACAAACATTCGAAACTTGAATGGAAATGGGAACTTTGATTGTTATTCGTTATGTATCTATATATATTAGACACATACGCATGTTTACGATATCTCGTTGGTCATTAACGCGAGAAATCAATTAGTCTCGCATCGGTCTCACATCCACCGGTCGTGAGAAAAAAACCTCCTTTCCCTTTAATGGCGTCTCTCGGTTGGACGCGGTATTTATGCTCGTATCCTCTCGTATATCGGTGATCACCTACGCGAACAATCCCTTCTCGATCGTCCATAACGCGGATCACAGATTTATTGGAGCCGTAATTTGCGTCGCGGAACGTTTGATCGGTCGAATGGCGAAATCATCGGGCCGCTTTGCAACGTATCATCCTCGTAATCTGTTAGAAATTTTTTTAAGGAACGTTCAAAAATTGCGTAACATGATGTCTGGCACAGCTTGTAGGAAGGAAGAAATAAAAACAGCGTAAAAAGGGTAAAAAGATGTTCTTTTTATCTTTTATTTTCTTTGCCCTTTCTCCTTTTTTTTTCGTTTAATTCGATGTTAAAGGTGGTTGAGGAATTCCAGCCACGTAATAAAAATTCATCGAACTACCTCGTTCAGGAGTTTCGATATAGACGTCGATTAATTTTGCATGTGATTATGGACGCTATTATTCGAGAGCTATTAAGCAGATCGTTCACTTGTACGGTGCCTCTATTCAATTTTTAACGCATTGTCGTCTAAGAATTTTCTCGATCGGCAATTTTAGTTCTTCTCGCTATGAAATTAGAAGCTACGTTTATGTTTTTGAACCAAGCGACCAATCGAATCGATTCGAAATTCGTTTCTACGTATCCAAATGCAATGAAATTTATCCAAATCGTTGCTCAAATGCACTGTCCATGCGTAAAATGACTAAGCTGATCGAAGCTCGTCAAATTCTCAAATCCCTCGTTATTTTCCATTTTCATTTAGTTCTACGTTTATTTTTTGTCATTTCCATTTTTATTCGACCCATCAATGGCGTATTCATTCTTTCGTTCCTTCTTCCATTTCCACTTCCTTCTTTCTCTTCCTCTCTCTCTCTCTTTCTCTCTCTCTCTCTCTCTCTCTCTCTCTCTCTCTCTGTTTTATTTTTCCTTTTTCCTTCCTCGAAAATGAACCGCAGTATACTTGTTCCGAGGCAACCGCGATCGCCAATACCGATACCAGTTTCTTCCCTTCCTCTCACCAAAGAAAAAGACACGGCAGGGCAAGTTCCTTTTTAAGGCCGGCCGCGGCTCGCAGTGTTCGATTAATCGACGCTTTCTTCATTCATCATCGGAGCAATTAACGTCAATGTCGTAGCGCGCGGGCCGCTTTGTGCGAATCGTTTACGCGAGATGCGTTTTGGCAGTGTGCCACGGCCACAACTCGTAGCCAACGCACACACGGCTGTACAAAGGATAGCGACGACGACGGTGCAGAAGGAAAGGAACGGCTTGATAATGAATTCGAGATGAGACACCGGCTAATTGAATACGGAATGTCGATGAAACTCGATTTATGTCGTGGCGGAGATCGATGGCCGAGTTGAATTACCCGGCAATTTTCTCCTGCGTTAAACCATTCTTTCTTGCATCTTTTACCTGCGCCGAAACTCGTGAATCAAACGAAAAGTTCGAATGAAATTTCATCTTCAATTAGAATTTCAGAATACGACAGATTTGATAAATATTTTAGAATGTGACGAATTTCGAAAGATCGACCGATGGGTACAGAAACGAGTGCGTTGCAAATGGGAGAGTCTTTTATTTGAACGAATCGTGGATAGAGTCGAAGCATGACGCGTAGCTTTAGCATAGAATTCGAACGGAATGCGAAATTGCGAAGATCGCAGCGCTCGAGTACTTCGAGCAATTTTCGATAAATTTGTGGAAAGTTCGTTCATGAGATGCTGCAAAAACAATGGTAGGAAATAAGGAAATAAAGGAGGAAGTACGGTATCCAAAAATAGAGTAACGTCGGAATGAAAATCACAAAGAATAGCAGCCAAAGACTGTATACCAATATTAAATTCAGCGCATAGAAATTGCCGCGAGTTCGAAATTTAATATCCTGGAAAGGACAGTCCTCGAGGAAGTGAGCCACCGGTCGGCTAGAACAGTGGAAAACTCGAAGGCATTAACTCTCGCGACAAGCTGCATAATGAACCGCCGTGAGTCCTTCCTTTCCCGATCCTGCTTCCCGTCCATTGTCGAGACGAATCCAGAACGTTTTAACGTTATTGAAACTTTCAGATTTTCTCTTCGTCTCGGGCATTGTAGCTTCATGGAAAACGAGAACGCGAGACACGGGGCAAAAGCGGCCGACACAGACTCAGCCCCGCTCCTGTTCCCTTTTGCTCTCCGATTCTTTTCATAGCTGCAATCGAGGAGATCGTCGTTAATCTGGAGGAACGTAAGAGAAAAGAAGTTCGAGGAGTAATTAAAGCGCAGACGAGTGTCTGATACCGGCAGTTTCTCCGGTCAGACAGAGAGAAACAGGCAGAGGGAGGAGAGAAGAAGGAAAAGTCGAGGGAGAAGGCGGAAGAGAATACCGAGCCACGGGGCCGGTGAACATTTAGAGAAAAAGAGGATAATAAAGAGACGAGAAGCAGGATAACGAGGGAAGAGGAAAAAAGGCCACGCTGAAAAATAAAGGACGGCGAGTCTCGAGAATCCTTGGTTCCCCTTTCATCCTGGCAAATATTTTGTCTACGACCGCGACGATGTCCGCTCTTCTCTTTTTCCGACTGGCTGCGAATATGCCTGGATGCGAGTCAATGCCGAATTCATCGTTAATCGTCGGCAGGTTAAGTACCATAGATCGTCGAGTTGCAAATGGTACGTCATGTCGAGGAAGAGCAGCAAGAGGATTGCCTCGACCGAGTTGCGAGACGTCGCCTGTCTGATATTTTTGACGCTTTAGCGATATCTTTCTTTATTATATCGCCAGACTTTTTATGGTTCCATCGATGTGAAAGAGCGAACGTCGAAACGAAAGTTGGAGTAGTCCTAGAAACGTAGTGGCTGCGGTGAACACTTGTCGAGATATTTCAGAATTGAATGTTAATTCGTGCGCGACTTGTATCGTCGCTGGTAAATTCGCATATAGTCGGCTTATGAAATCGGTCAGTCGAAGTTTCCACGTTTAATCAAAATTCTGTCGTTGCTTTCGTAGCGAACGTACGGACAAATCGTTTCTTACGAAATATTCAATCCATGGGTACTTTTCATTTAGCGATCAGCAATATTCGAAGGTAGAAAAGTTTCCCTCGGTTTGTCAATCAAGTGTTTCACGGTTGTGCAAACACGTACGAGAGAACGTTAATGGTTCGAGTTGAAATAACACATCGCCTTCTTACCGACGCTGTCGTGTCTGAGAAAAAGCTTCGTACCAGCTTGAGAGCTGCCTTGTATGTTTTACATGTTAAGGCTACCCATCGGCCGTATGTTCTAGTACACGCTATATTATTAAGTTATTAACGAATATACCGTAACAAACGAGTATCGCGAACCTGTTTCTCATAAACGAGCACAGTGTCTGCGTCGTCGGAGTGTATGCGCAAAGAATTATGAAGCGGGCCTCGACAATGCTCGATTTTTCGACGAACAAGTAGAAATATGCGAATCGTCCTCTCGATTCTTCGTGTCTATTTCGTTATTCTTTTAATATCGTACGTGAAAAGACATTTATGATATCGTAAGAGAAATTTTTCTTTGGCGTAAAATTGGAAGGATTTAACAACGATCGGAAGCAACGGCGATTTTTCAAATATTTTTCAAAAGCGTAAAAAAGTTTTTAACGACAAAGAAAAACGGGATTAATTGGATCGAGGATCGAAGTGATGCTCAAATTGTTCGATAAAAAAATAGAAAGAGGACGGGATACAAATTGAACAACGTCGAAAGTTGTAAACTAAATTGGGAAAATAGAACGAAGGGTCGGGATGCGAATCGAACGTCGACGAATCGTCGTCGAGCAAATTGCGGACGAGGCTTTACGACGACGATCGAAAGGAAGACACGTGCTGTGGTTCACACCCATCAAGCTAAACACGTGTCAACGAGCGAGACGCCGACCAACGAACAAAGAGAGGATATGGAACGAACAGCGGTTAGCGTCGTTCGGTTAGCACAACCAGTTCCTCGTTAAGCGTGCGTAATTTCTAGCAGGGTTCCGGTGAACATTTCATGCGAACGCGCGTGTCAATGGCAAACAAATGCTGTTTGAGTTCCGTTTCTTGCTATACCATAGTGGGTGAGTATATCGTAGTCGGCGTTCTTTAAGAAGAACGTGTTTGCTTTTACAGGTGGTCGTTGAGGAATTTCTATATCTTGGCAGAAATTTGAAAATTGGAAAATTGAAACTGGAATCTCAGGAATATGTTACACGTACAAAGCTTGAGATATTTGAAATTTGAAAAGTTTACGATCCAGCGTACAGGTATTTAAAGATTTGCAAGCTTAAAACATCCAATGTTTAGGGTATTCGAAAATTTGGATATAAAAAGCGTCAGTTTAAAAAAAGACACGTATATGTTGTAAATTTTATACCTACGCACGTTTCGTACATGCGTGTGAATAAAAAAAAAAAAAAAAAAAAAAACCGATAAAAGAGTAACGTGGCAGGATGAGATTGAAATTTTTGGAATATACGACCAAGCTATCAAAATTGTATCTTTACCAGCTCGTCAAAGATTTATTGTTCTTCCTGTTGGATTTTTATATTTAGCCAGAGGAAATCTGTTTTCGATGGTGATTATTATGGTGTTTGGTCCAGAGCAATCTCGTACGGTGGGCGTGCGGTTCGCGAAAGGAGCGAGCTTTGGGATTCGGCTTTTCCCTTCCGTGAGGACGATTTGTTGTTTCAGGGTGTATCAACCCCCAGTTTTACGGCAGTCGTTAACTGAGAAAATTGTGTTAACGGTGACGGTACACCGTTGTGGAACTATTTTCATCTTTTGGCTTCCTTTATCGTTTTCTTCTATGTACGTGTTTAAAAGTAAATTTAAATATGGTTTTTCTTCAGGGACTTTTTCCTTCTATGCAACGAATTTTGTTATAAATGTAAAAAACGTTTGATTACTCGAAGTTTTTACTAAAAACGTGGTAATAATATTCGAAGTTACAAGAAGGCAATAGCAATCGATGGAGTCGAGGACGTTTTAATTGAAAAGCAAAACGACGCGACGAGGTAAAAAGGCAGAAGCCACACAATTACTGGCGAACACCTGGAGCCAGCCAGCAACACCGCGTAGAATTGCTGGTGCAACAATAACGACGAAGTTATTAGAAGCAATCAGGGCAAATCGAATCGGGGATTGTCGAGATTGCGAGCGCATTAAAACCCAATTCGATGAATAAACATGGGAACCCGAATTCTTTGAAATCCTTTAAAATACCATTTCACATCAGAATTTATCGTCGACGTAAAATTGTTACCTTTTTATATTTTCAACGTATTTTTCCTATACAGATACCTATTTCTATAGGTTTAATCAAATATTTATACACGGTAAAAAATATTTTGATTCATCTACCACTCTCTGCACCTACTACTTTATTCCCACAGATTTGAAAAAATAGAAGCTTAGATTGTCCAAAAGCTTTTCGTACGAAGCGAAAATTCGATGGAAAAAGATATCAATTCTTTCGTTACGCTACTCTTGAAACCGAAAGTACACGAATACACGTAACGCCGTAAAAATCAGCCTAAGAACATTAAAGTACTCTGTACGATCGATCAAAACGGACGATTATTTATGGCAATACCGTGTAACGATATTATACCTTGAAACGAATATTGCCGTGTATAGAGTAATGACCTAATTGAAATCTGTGCCAAATCTGACGCAACATTGTCAGCCGAGATTTCGGAAAAGCTACTCTAACCAAATAAATTTCGTGAAATTTAGCGAAGAGTCGATAGAGACAATGCAAACGGACATCCTGCCACGTCCATCAAAAGTTATATCGTCGCGTTCGACAGGCTCGATAACCGTTTGATTCGATGTGTACGTCGCGACGGATACGCCTGAACCAGTTTGAAACGACGTGCATCGATTTGATGCGTTCATTGATCCGTCGACAGCGGAGCGTGCAGCTTTTAAAGCAAATTAATCGCTTTGAGAAAGCGTCGGACAAGTTAGCCGATTATGAGGCCGCTATACGCGGCGTGACGCGAACGCTTCAACTAATTAACAGCGATCGGGACATTCCACGGTAGCTGATCTCCGTTTCAAATCGATGATCCTTGCCTCAAGATCGTATTGGCCGACAGTCGCGTTCCATTGCCTGTTTGTCGTTATCATTGCTCTCTGATCAAGTGGAATCCAGCTGCTTTTCCGTCAAAATCAGATCTCCTTGCGCATTTCTCTTTTTCATTGTTCACGACTGTTTTTGTGTGGTAGTTGTTCACAGAGAAATATTTGAGCTCTTCACAGACGGCTACGAATATTCGAACAGCTATTGGTTTCGTTTATTGGGAAACCTCGACAAGTTTTATTTTGTTTGAAATGACATTTATATTAATATAGCTGGAATAGGCAATGGACGGAATTGGAAATCGGTGAGCCAGTTAATGAAGAAGAAGGTTGTTGAAGTGGTTACCACTTCTAAGAAAACTCCACATCTGGTCTTTTTTAGTTTTCTCAAGCACTGAAGCCATCGACAGCGCGTAGACAAAAGACTGCGACGAAGTCAGGCTATAAACAGTAGACAGGCGACGTTGGCTTCGGGGTTTTCAGTTATTAGGTAACACAGCTAGCGTGCGGATCTGGACCAGCTCAAATTGTATTTTTACTTATTACACTTCTATTTAAATATATTTTCTACCTTACAATTTATCCACGTGTTTTCTCTGTTTACACACCGAATAACCTCGACAAAGGTAAACTAATGAAAGAATAAATGTGGAACACGTTGATGCGATAAGAATCGTAGAACAGAGAAAACAATTTCTCCTCACTCTGTGATATTAATCGATCCATATAGCTTGTCACCCCCTGAATAAAATTGCGATTTTTGTTGGCTATTAAAAAAGCAAAAGTCAGCGACGTAAAAGTCGGTCGTCGATAAATTACTTTCCAAAATGTCTGGACCCTCCACTCGCGTAAATCTCGAGTATTTATATCGAGAGCCGGCTGCACGTGCGTTTCGTTCTCGAAACGTATGTCTCTGCCTGTTCCTAGATTCGCGATCCACCAAGATATCCGAATATGAAGAGAAATATAGAGTTCGAATTTATGAAATTATGCTTTCACGTTAAATTTCCTAACAAAGAGAAGATCGATCGCCAATTATTGTCGTCGAACGGTTCGAAAAGCTACTCTTTTGTCCATTTCAATTCCAAATTCCTTCGCTTTTGGACCATTCTTCGACCATCGAACGTGTGTTAGATCGTTCTTCCGGTGTTTCAGCCGCGTTATTTGGCGACGTTAACAGGATTAACGAGAAGAGGCAGCTACGTTGCAAGGATACGGAGAGCAAAAGCTTGTTAAAACGCGAAGTCGAGTCTGAAAGTGATACGGATGGCGCGTTTTTCCAAGTCGATGAGAATTAATGGTCTCTCTGCGTACCCGACGCACAGCGAAGAGGAAAGAAAAAAAAATCACCGGCATCCGAAATGTGTTTTTAGCCCAGTGAAACTTGCACTCGTCTCCTATTTAAAGTTGTAGCACCGCTAAATGCCTCGATTTTCGTGTTTTGTTCTTCGCGAGCCACGGATGAAATTGGCTTTTTGACGAAGCGACGACGCCGAATAAATCGGCAATGAACGAACGAGGGAAGCGAAGTGGCGCTACTCCAGAACACAGAGTAGTTTTGGGGGATTTATTAGCTTGTCCGGAAAGTGTCTTTCTTTTATAGACACGTCTTTTGCAACAACGCATCTTTATACAAACATGAAACCTAATCATACGTAATTCGATGAAATAATATAAAATGAGAAATCTTGTGCATCCACTATTTCCTTATAAAACGAAAGAAACTTTTCGGACGACCTGATAGTTAGTTGACTGGTGGTTCACGATCTGGCTGTCGGTATTTCATAGATAAATCATAGTAAATGTTTACGGCGATACACGTTCGAATCATCGATCGAGGCTTTAAGCCGTGTTTGGAATACAAGCACAATTGGACGAGGTTTAAACTCGAGATACTCGATTAATAATTCCAGCAATGCAATTCCTGAAAGCCTCGAAACCCTCGGTGACATCTGACAAGAGAAATAATTATGTCAGCGATTTAAGCGATTTACGTTTGGTTGGTGCGAACTCTGGACGTTTTACTTAAATTAAGCGAAGGTTAGCAGATCGCAGTCGATAGAATGAACCGTATGGAATTGTTCTATTATCTGTATCTAATCACTTAGAGGTCGATAAGTAAAGTGGAAATCAGAGTTCTGCTGATTTCTTTAAGTTTGTAGTCAGATAGATATCGTTTTGTTAAACCTAACATTGAATCAGGGAAACGAGTAAGTGTGTGATTCAATCTGATTGAGTTCATCTTCGAATTCTAAGTTGTTAGTTCTACGGTTGAGAAAGTTCTACGTGTATCAAAAATCATAACATTTAATTAATCACATCGTATCAAACTGTACGATCTTCGTGTCTACGTTGTATACTATCTCTGCTGCTACAAATCGAATGAAACACTTAGCCTGCCATAACACGGTGATACGCGTATACGGTACGCGTACGACGAGTAACGATTATACGTTGTTCATTACAGAATCATCGTGCGAACGCTTCCATAATGAACAATGTTACCTCGGTATGCGTCGTACACGTATTATTTTTTTAAGCTTCCAATCAAAATAATTTCCTATTTTTATTATTGCGGCAAAGTATAGTCGAGCAGGCATTGTCCGTAATTGAAATTTATACAAAGAAATCACACTATTATTCTGACTATTCGTGATTACCAATAACGAGATTTTCGTACGTTTGTTTCATACGTATCTTTTTTAACGTTGATTACACTTTAATTTAGAGGAAATCTCTTCTTCCTTAATGTGATTTGTAATATCGAGCGAATAAATTTAAACTTCGAAGAAACGATGCTTTACATGCAGGCAGTCTAACGTTGCGTTAATTTCATTGATATCTCGTTCGAAGTATCTTTCAAAGAAAATGATATTCCGGATAAAGTAGCTGGAGCTTCGGATTCGTCGATTAAAATTTTCCAGCTTCTACGAAAAGATCAGAGTACAAGCTGTTCACCTTTCTTTATCGCCGGTTCGTGCGGTCGTGCCGAGGCGGATAGCAGATAAAAGATAGAGCTTAGGTACGCTCCGCGTTCCTTTCTCGGCGATCCCGTCACGTTAACTTCGCAGATACCACCTTAAAAGCGGAATCGCGCAAGCTCCGCAACACGTTGTCCGTTTTGCGGCGAATTATATCCTGCGGCTTGATCCTTATCAGTGGCTCGCTCCCAACCATGCAGTATCAACGTGAACAATGTTCTTAAATTTTCCTTTAAAATTCCATTTGCTCGTTTTTCGAAAGTTTAGAAATTGAATGCTGCTTCGATTCTAGACGAAAGAAACTTTTCTCTTAGAATCAGCCTGGTTTAGGAGAAATATATTTATGTTTATGAGTATGTATATATTTATGAGTTACACGCTCGTATATTTGAAGATAAATCTGAAACTATTGGCTTGACAACTAAGTGATTACGGATTTTGTCATTGGATGATATTGACAAAATCCGCGATCACATAGTTGCCAACCCAGTAATTTATCTTAAAGGTCGCCAATTAGAAAATAAGAATTTTATTTAGAAAATAACAACTCATTCTCGTTCATATCGAAGAGCATTTGTTTACTCGTACAGTACACGTTTAAACGACACAGTATCAGCTTGCTGAATGAAATGCCTAAAATGACGATAAAACGGAAATAAAATCAGATATCTTGTTATTCCTTACATCTGATAGATTTTTGCACGTGGATCGCGGAATTCAATCGACTCTTCTTCGGCTTGGACGAAAAGAAAAGGAATTTCTTCCACAAAATATGGTGCGATTCAACGGTGCTTTAATTGAAGAAATACAGAAAGAAGAAGTATAGCGAACGGAGTGGTAATAATGTCAGGGAAGTACTCCTTAAAGAGTAGGCTCTCAAGATTAGTTCGTTTACTCGAGGAAAACGTGGCAGTGAACGTGAATCAGCAGCAACGTTCTCCGGCAGCGTTCGCACGGGACGTCAAGTGGCGTTGGCAAAAACGCGGTCCGCTGGAGTTAGGAGATTCTTATCGAGGTGCGGTCGGTTTTTGCGGCCCTTCCACCGGGGCAAATATAACGCCTGGCGTCACTGATTCACGATGCTCTTTTTCATCCACGGTTCACGCGATACGCAGACACAAAACGACATCCCCAGTTGCAAGTTGCAAGAGTGTCTCCAACGCGATGTGCAGCAGGGGATCTTGCTTTTTCAAGGTTTTTAAATCTTCGTCTTTGGTTGAAGAATATTTGATGGCGGCGTTACCTTCAGCTCAGTGTTTCCCAACTCTGTTCGAGTAGCGATTTTCTTGAATGATCTTTCGTGAATGAAGAATCGATTTGACGATTTCTCAGTGA
This sequence comes from Bombus bifarius, assembly GCF_011952205.1. Classification (NCBI taxonomy): domain Eukaryota; kingdom Metazoa; phylum Arthropoda; class Insecta; order Hymenoptera; family Apidae; genus Bombus; species Bombus bifarius. Next base: position 293,472 of record NW_022884396.1, read on the forward strand.
TTCTTTCTTATTATTTATTTTGTATTACTATTATCGCAGTGAACCTAGCGAATTTACCCTCGTTGAAATAAAAACTGATATCTTTGAACGGAGATTGTAAATATTTATACGATATAGAACGGAGATTGTTGGATTGATTTAGTATTTATCGCTGCACAGATATTCATGGAATGTTATACGAGCGTTCGAGAAATAACAAATTTGTTATTCCGGCGGTAATTTCCACAGACTCTAATCCAATTACGATCTGTATAAATTTAATATCTTGCTTTTATCTGGTGCTATCCGAATTTAGATTACAATAAATAATAACCTATTCCATGGTATCAGTACGATTATATGGAAATGAAATTTGCATAGAGCGTAATTTTATTCGTGATATTCGTTAAAGATTAACAGTAACTTCTCCTGTACTTTTATTTCTTCGACATCAGCCACTTTGCTTCTGCAGTTCATCCATTAAGATATATATCTATGTATTAAGAAAACAAGTTCGTTTACTTGAGCGTGGAAAATGTCTGCGAGAGACGCGGAACCGCGCTATCTGCAAACTTTTCGCCGGAGTTTCTCAGCTTCTCGTTCTCCGAGAACTATCTTTTGTAGTGGAAAGATTAGCAGACTCCGCCGTGACACGGGGTCAGAAAGATGCTCGACAATGGAAACGCATTAGTACCTCGAGACGTTGGCACAATGGACGCGTTTCCGCTCGACGACGCGTGCACGATTCTTCCAGTTGCACCATGACAGTCGCGTCGATCGTGTCCCCGTTCCGCGGACTATCGGCTGGAACTTTTTATTCGCCTTCTCGAGTCCATTGCTGGTCTTGGAGTGGCAACAAACCGTGTACCGGTGTGTCGAATGGCAGTGAAATAAAGTTGTTCTTTGAATTACGGAACCGCCGCGGCTATTAGAGTTCCATTCGTGCGCTCGTGTTTATGAGGTTAAAGCCCACTGCGTTGACCCATGTGGTAATCCAATCGCCTCGAACCATGGTGAACGGGAAATTAGATTAGAAAATGTTGAAGGGAAACGAAGAGGAGCTGGTTGCGGTGAATAGTAGAACATGTAGTAGAATGAAAATACACGTGTGTTGGATGGAGGTTCGCTCGCGCGTACGTACTGTGAAAATTTCACGAATTCTTTCTCAAATTTGAGAATTTGACTGCCACGCCGAAATCACACGTTTCGCTGAGGACGCCACGGGAGTATTTTTATTATTCAAAGCATATAATGGCAGAATAATAATAAATTGACGATGTAAGACAACGTTCTTCCCCAATCGACCGTTTATCTTATTGGTGGTCACGGGTGACCACCGTGGCGCCTTGCTAACGGTTGATAGCAACATATTATAACAAGGCTTCGTTTATTTCAACAAACCATTCGCATTCGTTGTTTCGTCGTAAGCAAAACGTGCAGAATATATTGTCGAAACGTGTAGAGGATATTAGTAAACGGTATTTGCTCGTTCTATACATAATAGTAAGGTATGTTCACGCTTCTAACTTCAATTATACGATTATAAAGCAGCATTTACGATTATTTTTTAAGCTGTGTTTATAATAATATTCGTAGATTACTCCTCAAAGATATGGATGCAAACACAGTGCATCGTTAGATGCAAGATTTGTTCTCTTTTTTTATTATTGATGTTCTAATAAAAATGTTTAATCGTTCAATGGGACACTTTTTATTTCAAAGTATCTTCTATTTATCGGTTATATTAAAAATGTCCTAACTGTCAATTTTCGTTCAATTTTTACAATTGTAAGAAGTCAAGAGCTCCGGTCACCAATGACCACGGTGGCAGTCAAAGTGTTAAAAAGGGTGTACGAGTACCTTCTTACGGTGTGTTACTTGAACATTATGGAAACGTTTATCGACGAATTTGCTGTTTAAACGATGTATCACGAATAACTGAAAGAAATAGAAGCTTGGTCCAGACCTTTGGAAACTGTTGATTCCTTGAATCTGCGACCATTTGCACATCGTAGAAAACATCTGCCAGAATGGCTATTATATCTCGCGGCTTACGATAATAGCGAAAGAAACACTTGGAGGAAGAAAATACCAGAATAAAGACGGAAAATAAACGAATAATATTCGGAGATTCCTTTCACAGGTGCTTTTACTCCGTTCAAAATTCAGTTCGTTGCCAATTTCGAGGTTACGAAAACGAAACAGTCCCAAGACACGCAAAGTCAAACCTTAAGAAATCTTCGCTGTAATTTTCCGTAGTTTCGTGACATGCTCTATTCTTCCAATGCTAATTCTATTCTCTTGCATTTTCAAATTTATCCCAGATCGCATTTTTCGTGGAAAACAAGGTTCGAGAAGATGTCGGGTTGACCGCGAGCGAGCGGATACAATTGTTCGCTGGACATCGGATGAATTTTATTGCTTTCCAGTCGGTTAGACGCAGAAAATACATAAACGGTGTTGGATAGGTGTCTGAAAGTAAGCGGCCGTGAATGAACGACCATCTGGGCCGCGTGTTCGATACGATTCGTTGCCCTATTCGAACTTCGATTTCCATCCCATTGAGTCGTTCCTTCTCGGAGTCCTCTTTCCCCCTTCTTCGTTCCACGTAAATTCTTCTTTTCAGATATTTTTATCTCAGCTTGTTTTAATTAGCTGCTAGCTATCTTTATTAGACGCGTAAGTTGATTCAATATCCTTTCAGACTACAAACATTTTCTTGTCTTATGGCGAGGATTTAAAAGAATTTCCAGCATTCCAATGTTATTAACAGACTGATAAATTTAGCGAACACATTTAACGATAATTTAAATTTCTTTGGCCATCCTTTCGTCATCTTTCAAATCCAATGTACAAATAGCTGTGTACCCCGCGGGGGGTAGCCACCCACATGATAATCTAACAGCTAAAAAATTCTACCAAATGTCCAAACTGGACAAATTGTGAATGTAAACAATTAAATAAAAAATAAAAAAAAATAGCTGTGTGATGAGGATTAGATAATTAGGCGACTATTTCAAGTATAAATTACGTACCGCGATATTTCGTCTAAGAAAAGGGGCCAACCAGTTTAAATAAATAGAAAAATGTAAAGAAATTTGATCTGTATTTATGTAATTTCGCGCAAATGTGATGAATAGCGAATATCATCGAGTTTATACTTGAAGATAATTTTATTCAAAAAGTTAGACAGTTTCATTGAAAATAGACATCGGTATCTTCCATATAACGAGCGATATTTTTAAGATTTCGTAAGAATAAAAAAGTCCTCTCGTATGAAAAATCACACGATTAGTTGTAAAACGAAATACGAGAACGATTATAATAATACGTGAATAGTCTTTGATCGTGATCGAATCAATTGCAATGAAATGGCTTGTGATGCCGTTGTAATCATTAAAACGATCAAAATTCCAATTAAAGCGAATAACTGTAATCAATTACCGATTCTCTCTATCACACAAGGAATTAACTTCGTCCCCTATCTCTTCACCGATCGCCTTTCTTTTTTTTTCCTTGCCAATCGACGAGACACACGCCGTGTTCTCCATCGCGCTTCAGTTAGCTCGAGCGAAGTTCGCGTTGATCGATCGCGAAACCAGCCGCGAAACGAACGAACGACGCGAGTAATCGGTCGAACAGATTGGTCGGGGCGAGCACGGCGAATCGCGGAGCGTTAAATCGCTTACTTATTCATACGGAGCCTGTGTTTCGCAGGCCATCGAGTGCGGATTACAGTACTTGAGACACGATACACCGCGGCCGTAGAAACGCCAGCAACTGATCGCAATCACTGACATTCAAATCCGACACCTTTCCACTTGGTTTCCCGCTTTTTGCCACGTCGATATGTATATTCATCTTGTTCATCGATTCGATAGACTATCCGTTTCATAAATATACATTGTCACTTAACCGTGCCACAATTGAACAATTGAGCAGGTAAACTGTGTAGAAATATTGTCAGAGAAATGTGTTCCTTTTAATTACGAAAGGATTAAATTATTTTCACTATTGAAAAAGTTTCAGAAAGCGAAAAGAAAAGCATTAGAAAGTTTATAGATCGAAGGATTAATAGATTCAGCGTTATTTTTATGATTACAGACTCTCTTTCGATCAGAGATTTTGGCAGTGGGAAATCACATTTCTCCGCGGCTAGAATAATCCAAATTCAATGCCGTATATTCAATGGAGTAAATTTAGTCATCTTTCTGATAAAAATTCCAATTAATCTCGCTTCGTTAATGTGGCGTCGATATTTCACGATTCCATCCAAAGTGAAAATAACTTAGATCTACCAAGGAGTCAGTTATTTTTCCATCCGGAGCGGATAATCCGTGCGTTTTACGAGGCTAAATACTATCGTGGGACGGCGCATACTTATGGAAACCTTTCTATCCCGCAACATATCCCTCCGAAGTGATCCACATTCCCAGCATGAAAAACACGGTATCACTTTCATCCTTGAAAGCTGATATTGTTCACGAACCCATCGACGAGCAAATGATGCAACGAACATGTTCAACCAGGAAGACCCTTCGCGCCGATCCACGTTCAAAGTACCGACGAAAATGTCGTCTTGCTTCCTCTTAGCGATTACCATATAAAAAAAAAAAGAAAGTAAAAAGAAAAAAGTCTTAAGCACCTGTTTTAAAACTCCCAGCAAACTTTGTTCGACGAAATCAGCATCGAGGTCGAGAAGCAAACCATAACTCGCACGTGTTGTCCACGAACTAGCTTTCCTCCGTGGTTTCCCTTTCGTCCGACAATTTCTTCTTCTATCCAGCCTTCACGGAGATGGCCCAGGCCTGAAAAGCGGCGTAAAGTAAAGTACATAAGGTCAAGGAGTGGCAAGTGGCTCCGAGTTTCTCAAGTGTCGGTCGATTCAACCGTGCAGACCCCTTTTTCGCCTTTGCTTCCTTTTACAATTTCTTCGCTTCCTTCTCCCTCTCTCTCTCTCTCTTTCTTTCTTTTTACCGTGCTGTCCCGTTTCTCTTCTTCTCTTTCTCTCGAACATGACCTAAAACCTAACCTAAACCACGTGGACCAACTGCCCCTTTTCATCGTCGTTCCCATCCATCTTTCTCTGTCTTTCTTTCCACCTGGTGCCCCGTTACCAAGTTTACCTCTCTTTCATCCAGAAGGACATTCCGGTCCTTTTCACCGGCTAACTCCTTCGATTTTTATCTTTCCGAGGATTTTCTGGGTCAAGTGTGCCACGCTCCAGGGATTTTATAAATATTAAATCGCGCGAGGAGAGATTCGATGCCTGTGGCTCGTGTTCCTTGGGCTTGTTTTCTTCTTTGGGGTGGCTGCTTAGGCGAGACAGCTCTTTCATAGAGTTGTCAAGGTTTTGGGAACTAGAGTCGACTATTTTTACTCTTGATTTTAAATAGTTCTCCTTTTACTCGAGGAATACAGACGCATATGCTGGCGTTCACAAGCATAGAGACACCTCGGTTTTCTTACTTTATCCTTGTGTAGCGGCTTTTACAAATTATTCTAATTTTCGTCAGGATAAATTAGATTTATTCGTAATTTTGTTGTTAAAATATATTCTTTAGAAGATAAGTAAGTTCCCGTTTAATTAAAATACCATTCCATGAAGTGCCATTATAGCCATAGGCATTTGAAATTTATTTATTTTCTAACATTGTCTCGTTTTTAAAGCTTACACGTATTTCTAAAAGAATGTAATTGTAAATTAGAAAATAACGATCATCCTCGATTTATTTGTAACTTTGTTGCTAAAATATATCCTTTAGAAAATAAGTAAGTTCCCATTGAATTAAAATACCATTCCATGAAGTGCCATTATAGCCATAGGCATTTGAAATTTATTTATTTTCTAACATTGTCTCGTTTTTAAAGTTTAAATGTATTTCTAAAAGAATGTAATCGTAAAGTAGAAAGTAACGATCATCCTCGAGTTTCGATAAATTCGTCATTATCGAAAGAGGATATATATTTTATATATTTTGGGGGGAATGTCTGTTCATTTCAAGCGAATTGTAATATGCTCTTTTTTTTGTTTCAGGTGAGTACTTAGATGAAGTTACGGTATGAAGGATCTAAGTGCAAGTACTTGTAAGTTCCTTGGGTGGCGAGTGATTAAGAAACTTTCTTCCTATTCGAATTTTTCCTTTTGATAATAACGAAGTTAGAAAAAAGTTAATTAAAAATTTCATCGTAATCTTTTTATCAAACTGATATAAAATTATTACTTTGACGCAACGTTTAATATTTAAAAAACAGAGTGGAACAGTGTAGAATATTAAATCGAAGCATATAACAAAAATTGGTAAAAACGGCCAGGAAAATTGGAAAAGCGACTAGCAAAGCTGTGAAATAACAATCTCTATAATTTAAAATTCTTCTCTACTTTCAAACATAATACGTCACGATTAAAATTTAATAATTTCCACCCAGGTTTATAGAATATTAACCATTCAAACTCTAGAATAATAATCTGCAAAAGCTCTAAAATTTTCCATTATTTCTAGATATTATAATTTCACGCGATTCAAAGAACTCTATCGCTCAAAACATTCGAAATTCTAAAGTAATAATTTCGAGAAACTAAAATTCTCTACTACTTTCAAATATAATTTTACACGATTTAAAGAAATCGAATAATTTTCCCAAAATCCCTTTCCCTCGCTATTTTCATTTTTCAATGGCCTCCATCTTCGAACAATCTTCGAACATTTCCAAACTTTCCAAGTATTCGATTCCAAGTACAAACTGGAATTTTTCTTCATTTCTGTAAAGTGTATCGAGGGAAAGATTTTATTATTCCGCCCGAACATTCCTTCTCGTTCGTGAACGTCGAAATCGGCGCATACCTTCTAATTTCAATTACTCGGGTCGATGGAAACCTCGTCTTGTCCCAAGTGTTTCCAACGCGATCCAACGTTGGATCGTGTCGACATTCTTGCATAATTTTGTCCAGAAGCCAGTTTCGATGGAACATCGAACGTCTGACGTCGCCAAAAGGGGATATCTTAATTCTTTTCTCGCTGGCTCGAGTACTTTGCATACCGATTTTTATGTGCTACCTCGAAATCACTTTCGTGTTCGTTCACCATACGCTTCGTTTGCTTTCTTTTTATGGCATCTTGGGTTGCAAACGTGTAAAGTGTTGGGTCTCGGCTATAGTTTTCTAAAATTACATACGTTGATTTACGTTCCCTTAGCCTGATGTCTGTTTATTTTTATTTCACGTTTCTGTATCATTTTAGCTTTCTACGTTACAAGCTTTCGATTAATATTTTCCAAAAATTATTTATCTTACTTAAGTCCCACGAACAATTTCCATTCGTTGATATTTTAAGTTTCTACATTATTTATCGTTGTAAACGCGAAAAGCGTTGGATCTCATTCAATCTTTCCAAGATCGTTATTTATTATTATTTTCAGTTTACGTATCACATCGATAAAGAAAGATCGTAAGAGAAATTCTTAACTAAGAAAATTCGTATAAAAATTCTTGACGAGATTTACGAACAATCTATCGTTCTTTAATAATAAAAAATTTGAAGGTAAACCAACTGTACCATGGATGAAGCTTTCTTGGAAACCAAGATGAGAATATATTACTTCCTATTCCGAATAAAAGGATGGAACATGATGAACATGCTCAAACATTGGTTTAACTCGACCACTGGCATCGACCACGAAGATACACGCAAAAGTAGCAATAAAACAGATCTCGTGCGTTCGAAAGTAACCATCAATGGGAGGCTCCATCTTGTCAGACTTCCTTGCTTCCCTTTTCTTCCAAGGGCGAGCAAGTAATCATCCCGAACGAAACATTTCGCTCGACGTCTTTCTCAAAGTCTGCAGACCGAATGAAAAGAGGAATGTAAAGAGTCTCTGGTAAGAGAATACCTGAGTCGAACACACAAGAGGGTAACTTTCCTCGAACCTGATTCACCATCATTCTTACTTCGTCCAGTTTTTATCGGTGCATCCGACAGAAATTAGCATCGTTAGGATAGAATTTTTCTTGAATTTTATTTGAATAGAACGTTTAAAAATTCCATTAAAATGGAACTTTTATTTTAGGGGAAAACGTAATAAAGCTTATTTATCGTAGAAGCTTCAAACTATGGTGTCTTAACTTGGAAATCCTTCGATCAGATTTTACTTAACTTAAGAAAGTTTTTGCTGATTCCTAGAATGGAAACGAAGTTTTGGAAATCGAATTAGAAAAAATAAACGCTCACTCTTGAAATCGTCAAAAAGATAGCGTTGGAATGTTAGAAATTTTCAAGTATTTTGTAGATAAATAGAAGCAGAATTCTAACTTTGGATATTTTAAGAGATAGGAGAAATTACGGAGAAATGGAATTCTAATTTCCGAGATTCTAAACGATAAGGTTTTAATTTTAGGAATTCCATTGTAGCGGAGCGTTCACTTCGTCGATACTTTTAATCGAATACGATATATCGATATTATTACCTCTGACGACTTGCTTGTTTCATTTTCCTTTACTTTGTACGGCGATGATATTGGAGATCCGGTTGAAAAATATGCAAAAGGCTCGTGGCCCAACGCGTGGAAATTTATTTGACGTTCCGACGTTCGTTGCATTCCGTACGGTCGAATTAACGGGCCTGGGCTGAAGTTTCACGGCGATTCGAATGAGAAAACCGGAGAGAGGTAGAGTCGCGCTAGCGTTAGAATTACCGCGGACAGTCTTGCCGCCAAATTTATTAGCAATAACTCAACGTACAGCGGTTCGTTGTTAATTGAGGAAAACAAACGGCTAAAGAAACACTTTGCTTTTACTCGTGTTTAATTCTCAGTTAAATTTCTAATCAAAACTGAAAAACACCTTTCTACATTTTCTTTCTACAACGCGTCAAGTTATCAAATTAAACTTCTCATCTTAAATCTCAACTGTACCGATAATAAGTCGCAGATCTTCTGGAACCTGATATTATCAATTTATGAATTTGTAAAACGTTACGAGCTATACATTTGCAACGGTCCTAATTTTATTCGGTTGTCCGAAAAGGTTGTCTTTCTTTTACAGACACGTCTTTTACAACAACGCATCTTTATACAAACACGAAACCTAATCTGTCAACGGCTGTGATCTTTATTTTGATAGAACAAAATGGATCATACGTAATTCGATAAAACTATATAAAACGAAAAATCTTGTGCATCCATTATTTCCTTATAAAACGAAAGAAACTTTCCGGACGACCTAATAACTTGCCAGCTATAAGCTTTCCCCCAACGCTTTTATAGAAATTTCTATAGAATTCTTCGCAACGTTTCACCGCGTATGTTCCGTGAATCGAAATACGTTTCAGTGTCGTCTAAGAGAATTAAATATGGAAACGCGGCACCGAACAAATCACTGCTCTTCGTTCTCGTGTAAGAGATAAGGAAAGGAAACGGAAGAAGGTCTCTACGTGAAAATGCGAAGAGGGCAGAGTCCATTGGTAGGGTTAAAACTCGGAGACACCCGTTTCAACAGCGGCTAAATAGAAGAAAGGAACCGAGGTAGGAAAGGGAGAGACAACACGTTCTTTTCCAACGTGGTTCATGGATCTTTCAAACAGCTTTGTTTCTCGCGGAGGTGCTGCTTGCTGATTCGTTGGTTGCTTATCATTTTCACCTTTGACGCACGTAGATTGGTCTGGATGACGAGAGCCAGCCGACACCTTTCACCCTTTGCGTTCATCCTTTCTCCTTTTTCTTTTTTTTTCTTTTTTTTCGCTTCCTATCCCCGCCGCGTGTTCCCCTCTGCCCTCTATTTCCACTCTTTTCACGCACCCCCAGCCATTCAGAAAGTCGTCGCGGCCGTTTCTTCATGCTCGGAACCATCCATCGAGGCCCGCGACATCGATGTTTTAAACGAGATCGCGGGGATAGGGTGTCTTTGAATTGGCTCGTTTGCCTATCGACCTGGCCTCTGATTTCTGGTTACTTGTCTGACGAGTGAACCGAGGGTGGAAATGTTTGCGTGTGAAGTTTGAACTGTGGGATTGATCGTGTACTCTTGTAAATTGTAACCGAGCTTATAGCCTTTGAAATTATTTGTTCGGTAACGCGCAGTTTTCATGTTTGCCGATTATAGGATTGGAACTATAGCGTAGCTGTCGTTGGTTTCAGTATTTTGGCATTGCGACGTTTTCGTATCGTATCAGCAACGAATCAAATATTCCGAATAGAAATGTTTTTTCTATCTTAAATCATTCTCTTCCGCGTTGTATCAATCTTTCTGCCGATCGTTGTAATTTTTTATTAATTTCCAAAATTCCTTCGCTTATCTCTCACCGCAGGAGGGACAGTTACGTTCCATTTTTCACTGGCTAACAAGCGACAGCTTGGTCTTACTAATATCTCGAGCATGTCGTAAATTTAATGGGCGTAATCTCGCGTAAACCGAACTTACAACGTCTTTTCACCCCTCCTACCACTCATTCCATTTCAGAAGCTTCTCTTCTTACCCTGGCACCATTATTCTCCGGCGTTTAACGTATCAGAAAGTCAAACAACGTCGCGCGTGTCCACAGTCGTAACTTTTTTTTCTTTTCTTCGAAACTACCACTGATAACTCGAGTCGTAAATACGGTGGCGCGCAAAGAAATGGCGCGCCAAGATTCAATTACGGCTCACCCCTTATCTTGTTCGACACGTTTATCGTCGCGATAGCAAGATTAGTTATCTGAGAATGAACAGCCAGTTATAATTTACCCTCTCCGATTATTCGCCTTTGGTTCTACTTCTTCTTTTTTTCTCTTTTTTTTGGCTTCTACGAACAATCGGTATTTCGGTATTTCTTGGCTGGTACTCGAGACTTTATTTATCTTGTCATATAATCTTGTCATATATCTTGTTATCGATTTTTTTATACTCGCCAAGAGAATTTTGTTTTCCTTTTCTTTCGAGTCGCTTTAACGATCGATACTACTTTTTCCATACCCAGGCTACGTATGTTTATGCAAATTCCTATTTTGATGGCCAAGACTAACGAAATGGAGCTTAAGGATTTGTTTCACCCACTAAATATGGATATTCATATATTTTTTCTTCTGTTTGTTTAATAATGGCACGTTGACTAACGCAGAATTGGCTAATGCAGAAACACGTGCATTTTAGTACCTCGTAGCAAGCTTACTGTATACCTGGTTCACCGTTTAAAGAAAAAGACATTATTGATTGTAAACTTTTACAAAGTAAAGAAGATTGTAAAAGAATTTAAAGTTATTGATTCTAAATGTTCCATTATGTATTTTATTGCGATATGAAATTGTCGATTGGAATGAGAAAAAAGAATGTTACATCGTCGTTCTTCTTTTTTTTTACACCATCGTAGGATCTTTTTTTCGTTTATACAGAAGATAATCGAAGAGTACAAGGAAGGGACTCTATTTAATATAATTATCTCCTAACATAATTGCCATGATTAGATCGCCGCGTCACGAGGAAAATGCAAAAACGATTGGAATTTCCTTCGTAAGTTCGTTGATGCTTCTCGTGGTATCGATGTGTAAAGGGGATGTAAAAGATTCGAGGTCTTTTCGCCAACGACAGACAGGGCAAAAAGGGTGAAAAAATATTGACAGACTGTGTAATAAACGCTAGGTGAACCTTTTGCTGCGCTTCGACGCGACTGCATCCATTGCATCGTTCGTATAGTCACCGATGCAACGATAGCCCTTTGTCTCTTTCTCTTATTCTCTATCTCCCTTCGAGTTGTTTCTTTTCGATTCTGCCGGTTCACAGGCCTGTTCTTCGTGGCAGGGCCAACTGCTAGCGATGGCTTTGAGACGCTTCGAATTTTTCCATCCTGTTACGAAGCGAGGTAAGCGAGGAGATTCTCGTAACGATCAGCACAAATCGACGTAATCTCCAAATTAAAATTACGTCTTTGTTTTTTCAACGAAGGCAAAAAAGTTAATTCTGCGTTAAAATTCATACTTACGCGTCTACGTTCGATTTCAAAGAATGAACTAATCGTATTCTTATCCGTATCGCAATAAAGATAAGGCGATAGAAGTACATCTTTCAAAATAGAAATTAGCGAACTTTTTTGAAAAACGACGTGTACCACGTAAGACGTGCCCTTACCTAGAGATTCTTTTAGGAACTTGTTACGAACCTACTTGTTGTCCACGAACGTATCTCGTACAGTGTTTTACTTGGACGTTTCTTCGGATCGTTTTATCGACGTATAATTTTACTCGCTGTTTTCTTCTATTATTATTCGTCACTCGTGTCATTTATTCTTCTCAATCGTTGGCAACTAAGTGATTGCGGATTTTGTCATTAGGTGGTATTGACAAAATCCGCAGTCGCTTAGTTGCCAATCCAATACAACAGACTCATCGAAGACGACGCCAAGACGAAGCGAATATTTCAAGTATTTTGCTATATTTTTCCATCATTACCCGTCTCGTTTAATGCAGCCAAGTAGATGTAAAATAAATACAACTGTAAAACTTTTCCTGCTCGTAAATAAATTCATCGCAGAAGAAGTTAATACGAGGTAATCATCATTCTTACCGTCACGTTCCTACCGTTATTTCGACGATTATACCTTCAACTTTAAGCTCAACGGCTGATAATAAATCTCAGCAGGGGCAAGAGGAGAAGGATGGCCATCGCTAGCGGGGCCGCGCTCGTGGCGGTCAGGTATGCGAGGCTTGCAGACGAAAAAAATAAAGCGAGATGAAATAAGAAAAGACAAAAGAAACGCATGGATGCAAGTGGTGGTGCAACGAAGAGGATGTACGTTCACCTGAGCGTGGGATAGAGAAAGTATATGGCGAAAGGGTGGGTGGGCGGAGAAGGGTGGAAAAGGAGCGTGAGTTGCATCGAATGCGAGAATGAAAGGACGAAGAGGAAGAGACAGGGACGAACGACGGAGAATCAGGATGAAGGTAGCCTAACCTGACCAAGAGCCATCGAGTCTAAACAATCGGACGATCGTCCTTCGAAATATCTCTGGCTCCTGGGAACACGTTTATGCGTGTACGTGTTCTTTCTACCTGTTTCGGACTGTTTGCCGTAGCTTGCTCGTCAGGCTTTTGTGAAATTTCTGGCCGTGACGGTAGCCAGCAACAGTCGATGTCTCGTAAATACGATTTTAAAAAGGAACAGACGTCTATCAGGATTTTTACGTACGAGACTGTATTCGTGATAGAATTTCTTCTCGTTTACAATTAAATTCTCTGTTCGCGTAGGATTTTAGAAGGATTAGACACCTCTTAGGAACTTTATATAGGAATAATAAATCGAAGAAAAATTTATGCGTTAAGGGGTTAATGTATTTTTATTATACGATATCATCATCGTCATTATCATCAAGTTTATATCGTTCGACCCTTTCGATCACGAGTGTTTCGTTCGTGTATCGCGCTACGCGTTCTCGAGCACTTGTAACGTCTGCGTTGTTTTTCGAAAGAGCAATAGTCAGTTTCATTAAATAGTCACAGCCAGTAGTTAGTAGCGTTTCGTTTGTATCTCTCTCTTCCATAAGATCGAGCGATTCTATCGAGAGAATTCCGAGGATGCAGCAAAGATAAGTTAAATCTCGCTTCATCGACTCTCATCGATGCATAGACGTTCGGCGAAACGATCGTTTACATTTCCATGCAATTGTCTGAAGCAACGCAGATATTTTAGATGGTCCATTGCCTATGAAAATACCAGTGATCGTGTTTTAATCAAAATCGATAGTCGATCGATCATCTGCCATAATCGATGAATGCGCGTATCCTGCTCGATGGAAAAATCCAATTGAAACTACTCCAAATTAACTCTTTATTCAACAATAGCGTTCCACTTTTCAAAATTCCCCGATACAAATCCAATCTCTGGTAACAATTTCGGAAATCCCAGCTCTCGATTCTTTCACCGCCAAACCCCGGACCTGCGTTTTCATTTATTTCATATTCCTCGTCCCTTCTCGCAACGAGGTAAAATAAAAATTAAAAACATCCACGCGCGCACACACGCGCGCCTGTACAAAAGAGAAGATAAAAACAGCGGAAAAGAGGTAGAACGAGGTACGAATCGGATTATATTGTTCGAGGTGGAGGAAATATTTCTACGGGGGTGAGTAACGAGCGGAGGAAAGTTGGCGAGCAGGTCGCACGAAGGATTTTCGAGTATCCGGTGGATCAACCTGCGGTTTTCCGGCGAGTTTGCCCGCCGCTCGACCAGCTATTCGGCTCCAAATTAAACTCCCACCCGTGGCCGTGGCGGCGCGGCGTTTACGCCGAAGCCACGTGTAAACTCGAGTGCAATTCGCCCTCGTCGAGACCGACCACGGCCGCGAAAACCGCGACGTCGTCGTTGTTTTCCAGAGTGATTACCGACCGCCAGGCCGCTTTTATTCCGCGCAAACGTACCGTGCTCCTCGTCGTCGTCGGATTTCGATCGATTTACGCTGCGCACTATAGACGGATCTTCTGCCTTTATTTTCTGCCTTCTTTTTATTTCTATCTTCTCTTCGTTTGTTCGTTTCGAACAGTGGATTATGCGTCCCGGTGATTATTCGCGAAGAGTAAATTGTAGGATTCGAGGATTAACGAAGATTGGAATTGGAAAGTTTAAGCATTAACCGAGAACAGTTTTTACAAGACTCGAGTATTTAAGGTACGTAGTCGCGGAATCTAGATATTACGGAGGAAAGATTGGAAAATTGTTATATTATTGAAGGATACGAGGATGAAGATTACATAGAAGAATGGATAAGAGAAGAGACGGACGAAAAATCGAGAAACCGTTAATGGAAAGAGAATTTGGAAATTTTATTTTTTAGAATCTTTAAATGGTAGCCCGAAGTGGTCGAAACAGCTTGCGTTAGATTCCAGGTAAGTTCGGTTGTGTTTAATTTTGGCACATTTATATCGTAGAATGAAAGGAGATCTCGAATTTTTGAAATAAGAAATTGACGACGTTACGTAGACAGGTTTATGTGCCGCGTAATATTTTCAAAGTTGTTGGTCGAAATTGTGAATACAGTGGTTCATGTCGAAACTAAGTTAAGCGCACGTAGAGACTGATGCACGAGTAGGACGCGTTCTCGAGATAGTGGAAAGGTCGGTCCGAACGAAAGGTCAGTTTAATTCCATTAGATCGTGGAAGCCTTTAATGTTCCCCTGCGTGGGCAGAAACGGTGAAATTTGCGGCCAGATCGGTCGAACAATGTCGCGTATCGTTGCATCTCCGCCCCCGAGTGTTTCACAGTTTCTTTGTTCGTGTTGCGATAATAGCGTCGGAATATACCCTCGAATATTAAACGTTTCATCGAAACATAGTTTTCGAATAATTATTTCTTCCAACTGTCGATATTATTATTTTATTCGATATCGCAAAATGTTGCCTCTATCGTACCTTTCCTTCTCGTTCTTCTTTCTTCTTTTTGTTTCTCAGACATTCCTTTAAGTCCATAATTTGCAACCGGCATGCTGCAAGAATTTTTAAAACGTATATAATAGCCGACTACTTGGTCAAGGACACTGATCTCTCTTCCTTTAGATTGTCAAATAAAAACAACAATGACCGTCGGATGTGAATGCCGTGTCCCGAAGCAAATATTACATCTCTTTCGATGTGCCGTGCAATTTTAGTAATTAGTTTATGCGTGCCGTGAGATGGAAAAAGGTTGAAAATCACTGCTTTAAGATAATGTATCAAGCGCAGAAGTAGGACGCGCCCATTAACGGAGCAGGATTTAGTGGTTTTTTTTGTTCAACTTCGTGATCATTATCGAGCTGAATCGCGATTATCCAATGTGAATCAGCCTGTAGAAACTCAGCAGCACAGAAGGTTGTCCGATGTTCGAAGATCGCCGAGCGTTTCTACTTATGGTGGACTAATGTATTTTGTAACTTGTAGATCTCGGATAAGGAGCAGTTGCGGCTTCTGGAAGTGACAGCGAAGCTTGTGGTGGTTCTCAACCATCGAACCCTCTTCCGATCCTATCCATTCGAAATTTTGAGCAACGTGTATTTTTTCATCAATATTTTTGCCCAATGGAAAAGCAAGAATCTTAATTGTATCGATGGGAATCGGCGAACGATCGATTTCAATTCGTTAATAAAATATCTCTGTGAATATCGTTCTCGTTGGTTACCTTCGTATCTCGATAAATCAAGCTAAATGGGCTTTTTGTACGTGTAATTTTCCGAATGCTGCCAATTCCATCGATTAAACGATGGGAATATAATTGTTGCTGACGATTTGCTTTAATGATGCTCGTGCAAATATCGTTACGAACCGCCGATAAATCCAAGTTACTCCGCCAGACTTTGCCATAAGCTTTGTTATTTGCTGCGTTAATCGAGCAACAAGAATATTCATCCCATTCCATGGTAACTGATCGACTCGATTCTTCCCTATTAACTTACTCTATTCTCTACGTTGTTGTAGGTGTAGCTATACTACCTATTCATTAAGCTCTCATATTTTTATTCACACCGTGTGTACCACGTGTTCGTTTATTACGCTACCAAACACCTACACTTTGCCTGTACTTTCTTCGCTACTTTGTCACTCTACTCTCTACCGTACGACTAACACTATTACCTATTGCGTTACGTTATCGTTACGCTATTAATTACAATATCACGTCACTCACATCGTTACGCTACCAATTATACTACTCCTTAATCTACGATTAATCAGGCTGTTATACTTATCGCATTACTCTACCGATTACTCTATCGCGGCACTAACTATCCTGTCAACCAACCGTTATTACGCCAAAACCAGACCATTCGCTGTACCAACGCTACCGCTACTCGCTGTTCGCTACTCACCTCTACATCCACTCATCCGTCATCCTACGTCATCCCACGTACATCTACTCTCTTGCACCCTCCTCCAACCTATCCACGCCATCCTGCGTCTCCCTACGCTACACCCATCGTACACGTAATCACCTCTCGAAGCTGCAACCTGTTCTCGCGTTAATAAACGCTCGCGTCGATAGTCGAACGCACCAAGAGTTCGGGACAACATTAGCCGGCGCAGACACCGGGAAATGGTTCCATCGCGGCGGTCTTTATCGTCGCGGCGCAGAGGATATCGAGAAAACGGCCGAATATAGCGAGAAAGAGACGGATTTCGGGGTGGCTGACCCCTTTCGCGAATCAGCTGTTCGCCAACCAGGGTGGGAGACGGCACTGGCGGCGGATCTCAAAGCATACCACAGGAGAAGAGGAACGAAGAGGTAGGAGGAGATAGACGAGAGCGGGACGAGGATGGAGCAACGAGACGAACGAAGTATTAGCCGCGGGGTGGAAGAGGATAGAGGATCGAGGTAAAATGGTCCAGAGAGAGCACGTTGGAGAAAAGACGAGAGAGAAAGAGAAAGAGAGATCGGTGGACGCGTGGGAGAGTTTGGCTCCAGCGGGATGGTGCTCAACCTTGCACAGGTGAGCGGAAGTCGGGACGAACATCTTTGAAAGTTCCATTAGCTCGTGGGAAATTCGATCCTTCTTCGCTATGTAGTTTTCTCCTGCGGTAAATCTGTTCCGTGATGGACCCTGCGTTTCATCATGGATTTTTGTCTCCGTTTGTTTGCCTTGTGAGGGTCTCGCGGTATGTTTAAGATTTGGGATATTTAAGGGTCACGATGGTTGGTTTTGTTGGTGATGGATGGCTGAGTTGGTTAAACTAGAGTGACGTACGAGGTGCTTTGACTTTTAGCTTTGAATTAGTTTCTTCCGAGTACGCAAGGAGTAATAATTCATTTTTATCAGCAAAGGAGAATAGAAACGAGCGACGAAATTAATTTTTGTTAGATTAACTTCGCGCGGCTGTAATAAAGAGAAGGAGTTTTGTTCATAAATGTCCCATAACGTTTTTACTTGAAGCTAGTTTGTTACCATTTTGTTCTATTGGAACATCATTCGATGAAATAGTATGAAAAAATGTTGTGCATCTATTATTTCCTTAAAAAGCAAAACAAACTTTTGAGCCAGTCTAATTATACTTTTGGAATACGAGTATAACTTTACATTACCACCTCGAGTTCGGTGTATGAAATTGAATAAGAGATCTGGGTTGGCAACTAAGTGATTGCGGATTTTGTCAATACCATCTAATGACAAAATCCGCAATCACTTAGTTGCCAACTCAATACAAAGCATAGCGACATGCGAATTACTAAAATCTTTCGATTATTGCCATTTTGTTCCTATAGTCGTCTCATAACCAACTTACTTCGATTCTTCATAAAATTAATTCAGAAAGTCTATTTTATGAGGAGTGGAAGGATTATTTTAAGAATAGTTTCCACAGACGTATTATTTTAGTAAAATTTGGAATTACGTTTGCGGTAGAAACACAGGAGCGGAGAACTCGGCTTCGTGCCGTGCGCAATGAACGTGTTAATCTCTAAAGAAAACACGTGTACATAATACCGGCCGAAGAGAACCACGGTGGGAACGGAGAAAAAGAAGGGTTCCGTCGATGAAGTGGCATAAATTGCGGCCGGTGTGTCGCGATTCGTCGTGGCACGAATATCAAAGCGCGATCGTTTGATGGCACTCGAGGTCCGCGGCTAGAGTGCCGCTTGACCCTGTCACTTGGTTTCCAGCCACGTCATGAAGGCCCTCCAGAATTAAATCAATTAAAGAGATCCGTCGCGTCGTCCCGTTCTGATATTCGCGCCGAGCGTGCTCGTAAATCGCGTGACGGATTGCGAATCTCTCCGTCGATTATTATTATGTCGTGTCAGTTTCATCTCTCGAAATCGTTCGGCGGACCGGGAAAAAAAACCACGATGTCGACACGTGAATTTATGGATGATTAAACGCGCGGTTCGATCGAACGTGAAAGAATGATCGGAGTGGCGGGAATTGGAAGGAATTTTTAGAATTGAACGTAACATAATAAAATAATTAGAAATGGAAGAATACCTGTCGTCAAATAAATCTGAAAAAATCGTAGAATCAAATGTGTAGTAGATGGAAAAGAAATATCGAATTGAAAGTTTCGCTTCGAATTTCGAAGATTTCTGTTTCCCTTGGAATTTCGAGATCGAAACGTACAAACTCGAGATTTTACAAAATAATAGGGTCGATGTTAAGAAACCTAAATTGAAATTTGATTTGATGATTGATTGATTGATCATGATTTTTATTTTTATAATATCGATACGATAATCTGTAGGTTTATCGCGAGGGAAAAACTAATTATATTCATTGATTTTCGAAAGTATATTCGTTTAACAATCATACGATATTTTATTGTTAAAAAGTACTCAACGCGAATAAGTACTCGTAACACGGCCTGAATGGTAATATTTATAAATAAGGGAAGAACAGAGAGGGGAAAGGTTCGAAACACCTGTATGAATTTCACGATGCGAAACGAGCAACCTGGAGTACCTTGTCAGACACGTTTGTTACACGTGTCTCTATGTATTGTTACCTCTGTGTATGTACCCATCTACGTATATGCTATCGTCGAGTGTGCGTTGAACAATAGTTAGCGTACGCTAACTACTTGGAGCGATCGCGGTGGAAACATCGGATGGGAGAATAATTAGCACAACCTCGAGGATTTTCAGCCTGTATACACGTGGTATCCTGGCTATCCAATTAAGTGTCAACGATAAACCAGACCGTGCAACAATATCTTACGCCATTGGTTATTACATATCAATTTCCTTTAAAATTTCAAATGGTGAATAGTTGTTATTTCATGATCATTCCAACAAACGTACATAGCTTCCTGTTATAAAAATATTGGTATCCTGGCTATCCAATTAAGTGTCAACGATATACCAGACCGTGCAACAATATTCTACGTCATTGATTGTTACATATGAATTTCCTTTAAAATTTCAGATGGTAAGTAGTTGTTATTTCATGATCATTTCAACAAACGTACACAGTTTCCTGTTATAAAAATATCGAAGTACTGATATTCTGCCTATCCAATTAAATGTCAACGATAAACCAGACTGTGCAACAATATTCTACGTCATTGATTGTTACATATGAATTTCCTTTAAAATTTCAGATGGTAAGTAGTTGTTATTTCATGATCATTCCAACAAACGTACATAGCTTCCTGTTATAAAAATATTGGTATCCTGGCTATCCAATTAAGTGTCAACGATATACCAGACCGTGCAACAATATTCTACGTCATTGATTGTTACATATGAATTTCCTTTAAAATTTCAGATGGTAAGTAGTTGTTATTTCATGATCATTTCAACAAACGTACACAGTTTCCTGTTATAAAAATATCGAAGTACTGATATTCTGCCTATCCAATTAAATGTCAACGATAAACCAGACTGTGCAACAATATTCTACGTCATTGATTGTTACATATGAATTTCCTTTAAAATTTCAGATGGTAAGTAGTTGTTATTTCATGATCATTCCAACAAACGTACATAGCTTCCTGTTATAAAAATATTGGTATCCTGGCTATCCAATTAAGTGTCAACGATATACCAGACCGTGCAACAATATTCTACGTCATTGATTGTTACATATGAATTTCCTTTAAAATTTCAAATGGTGAATAGTTGTTATTTCAAGATCATTCCAACAAACGTACATAGTTTCCTGTTATAAAAATATTGGTATCCTGGCTATCCAATTAAATGTCAACGATAAACCAGACCGTGCAACAATATCTTACGCCATTGGTTATTACATATGAATTTCCTTTAAAATTTCAGATGGTAAGTAGTCGTTATTTCATGATCATTTCAACAAACGTACACAGTTTCCTGTTATAAAAATATTGAAGTACTGATATTCTGCCTATCCAATTAAATGTCAACAATAAATCAAACTGTGCAACAATATCCTACGTCATTGGTTATTACATATCAATTTCCTTTAAAATTTCAAATGGTGAATAGTTGTTATTTCATGATCATTTCAACAAACGTACACAGTTTCCTGTTATAAAAATATTGGTATCCTGGCTATCCAATTAAGTGTCAACGATATACCAGACCGTGCAACAATATTCTACGTCATTGATTGTTACATATGAATTTCCTTTAAAATTTCAAATGGTGAATAGTTGTTATTTCATGATCATTTCAACAAACGTACACAATTTCCTGTTATAAAAATATTAAAGAGCTTGGAAGTTGCAAAAGTGTTGAGTTTGGCAACTAAGTGATTGCGGATTTTATCATTACCACCTAATGACAAAATCCGCAATCACTTAGTTGCCAATCCAATACGTTATATGGATCTTTGAACTAATTTCATTTGAATTTATTCGAACAAATTTTCATGCACTTCTATCTTTAATAGTTACGGATAAGCAGCGAAAACAGCATCGAAATCCCCGAAGGACTGTATTTTAAATGATACATCAACCGTAGTAGCGTTTCCATATCGGACGCTTTGCTATGCAATATTTTACGATTCGCTGCTTATTAATTAGTATCCTATATCGATTCACGATTCATAGCGTTCGATTTCTATCTTTCGTAGACGACTACGAAATACGCGTTATTTTCGTTATCGATCTTCGTCGATTCGTCTATGCCACCCTGTTGTCACGCTTCGGCATTCCTTCGACTCGGTAACATCGCGTGCAAAAGTTTCAGCGGGCATAAAAAAGAATCGTGGGAGAGTGAATGCTTCGTAACGAAAGACACGAAAGGTAGACTTAGAGGAAAGAGAGAGGAGAGAAAGATTGAAAAAGGCGAGACGAAGCGAGCGTTCTTACGACATAAGGAAAAAAGGTAGCTGCTGGCTGGCGCCACTCTACCACCGTTTCACGCCACCGTTCCTGTTCTTCTTGCTATATCACCCTTTTCCTTTTTTTTTCTTCCTTTTCGCTCTTGTCCTTCTTCTTTCGACCAATGGTCACTTTCTTCCTTCGGCGAGAAGTCGCTTCGTACTTTATTTTCGATTTTATTTCGACGTATCACAGCTGTAGGAGAAAGAACGACGGTCATTGGGGAACGTCGAGAAATCCTTGTGAAATATCTTTGGAAAGTTGGTGTTTTAAGAAATTTTTCGGAATTTATGGAGAATATCGTTTAAAGGATGCTTTTGGCCGGACGTGTGATTTTTGTGAAATTTATTAAGAACACGCATTAATTCGTGCGTGAATCTGACATTTTAAAGACGCCCTTGTGTCGCTGTATCGTGGACAGATAATTATGTCAATTTGTAGACTTGATAATTAGGGGAATTGAATCGCTGTCGATCATGGTCGAGTTTGCGGACCCAGCCAATTAATTTGCGGTCGGGACAATAACTGCGGCTCAGATCGGCCATCAGCTAATCGCGTCTCGCTAATTACCGATCTGTCCGCTATTAACGAACATCGAAATTAGATTGTGAGTGGAACGCGATTAAAAGTATCATTCACAATCTCAAATATCTTGTAAATATCCGAGTAACTTTTTCCAGGAGTTTGTTAAACTAACGCGTATGGAATGTCGTTTTTTAAAATAAAATTTCCATGATCATTTTCCACGTCTCTATGTGAGTTTATGTAATCTGTGTAAATCTGTCAAAACTTTTGGCTCCCCATTTGTTCGTTGAGACCCTCTTCCTTTCTTTATAAATTCTACGTAATTTCATTTGATCGTTTACAATTCTCTATAATATCTGATATTAACCGATATGAACCACCTGGTAAAAGGCCAGTAATGGTTCCCATAGAAAATCGAATAACTTTACGGGCATGCTTCGGTCGTTTAGAATTACTAATCGATCTCGCTTCGTTAGTGAAGATATTAAAACGAAACGTTAATATTTATCCCAACAGAAAGACAGTTATTTCGTAATAGGTTTCCACGCTGTGTCTCTTAAAAATTCTTGTAAAACCATTCCACCAAATATACATCTCGTAAAATTCCAAGTCCTCGTTAACTAAACTCGGAAATCAAATTCCACCTGTTTCCCGCTATTCTCGTCTTTTTAATTTTCTTGTTCCTCCAGCTGAGTATCTATATACCTACCACGAAGCAATCGACATAAAAATCACTAACTAGTTTCATCCGTCTCTTCCAAGGTAAGATCAAAGTGAAAAGCGAAAAGAAAAAAGGGACGAGGAAACGGTGGATCAACAAAAAGTCTGTAATATTCGTGCGTCGTTTCCTACCTTTTTTTTTTAAACGTCACAATTTCTGTTCTTTTCTCTTTTCTTTCTTTCTTCCTCATTTTTTTTTTCTTTCGATCGTGATCGTCTTACGACGATGGGTCGATACGAAAAACGGGCAGCGTAGAGGCTGCCCTGCGGGATGGAGACGTAGCTCGGGACGTTGATCGATGAAAATTGAATTCGATCAATATTAATGAATCGCCGTGGATCGCGAAACGGCCGCGATCATTATCGTATTTCACGCGTACCGCATAGCGCATATTAATCGGTGGACCGTCGAGTTCTCGATTATGCCCGCCGATTGCCGTAGTTTGCCAGATAATTAACGAGGTAGCGAACAATTTTGCCGAATGGCCAGCGAGAAAATAAAACGAGCCAGTTTCTCCTTTCGTGAAACCAGTTTCGATTCTGATCGTAATTTGTCGCTTTGTTAACCCTTTGCCACTCGAAATATGTCCGCTGATCGCTACTATTTCACCTTGCCCGTGTTTTTGCAATTTCGTTAGCGTGCCAGTTGACATTTTATTGCTGCATCAATTTTTACGACGTTACCTTTCGTAAAAGGGGAAAAATTGTTGGCTACTAAAAATTGTTGGCTAAGTAACAGAATATTTTTATATTTATTGATTTATTATTTTCTTACAGAAGGAATTCCACGTTATGTAGTAGATATTTTGGTATTATTAATCCATCTGGAGCCATGATACCTAAACGAGGATTGACGCATTTATAAAATTGTAGAACCAGTCATTTTGTCTGGCGTGGTATTTCTAGTGTTAGCGTCTAACGATCTAGCGACCGATCCGGAATTTTCCTGATATCTGATATCATCATATCGAATGATACGCGGTAAAAATTTGGAAAACGTGTGGGAAGTTGTAGAAAACTAGGAAACTGGTTAATTGGAGTTCGATGAACAGATTGCAGAACCGTTTTACACTTTAACAAGTACCAGCTATTTTCACTGGTATTGGTATAAGTAGCCTTGATACAAAATTATTTTCAGTTTGAATACATAAAAAACGAAATAAAATTCAATATATTATTCTTTTAGTTATCGTTGCGAAAGTCATTGCGTCATTGTGGAAAAAAATATAATACGAAATAAAAATTTTAAAATAAAATTGTAAAACTAGTCAATTTGACTGGTATGGTAGTTCTAGTGTTAAATTACTCCGTTTCATCAATTTTAATATCGAATCGTTATCGTTGGGCTGAATATTTTTTCAATTCCAGGATAATAAATAAATAACTAGCATATTGAATATTTATTCTACAATGTAATATATTTTGTCATTAGGTGGTATTGGAAAAATCCGCAATCACTTAGTTGCCAACCCCATAACTGGTTTTTTGACGGTGAGAATTTTTTATCAAAATAAAAATCGTCTACGTAGGTACATTTATATTTTCGTTAACAATCAGAAATATTTGTTCAAAATTCCGACAATTTTTTAAACTTGGCTAGTCGCTTTGTACAAGTTCGCCATTTCCATAAAGTTACTGATTCCGACTTTTCTATGAAACTTTGACTCTCTTTCCCCCCCCCCCCCCTCCCCTTAATTCCCCTTCCTCTCCCCTTCTTTTTCTACGTCGAAGTCTAAGAGTTCTCTGTCCATTCGAACGCGTGCACTACGTTTCACACGATTCGCTGATTGCCGATTGAAAGTGCATATTTGTACAGGTGCAAATATCAACGTGAACCGCGTGTCCGCGTTTATTCAGCGTGATACTTGCCGCACCGGGAAATTATTTACACGCCCTGATGCGGCTACCAATCGATCTTGCCGTCTACAAATCTGCGATTTAACTACGCTCGTCTAATCATATAATATTTCTACATTCTACGCTTGCAACCTACGCTTTTTCCTGTCTTTCTTCGACAGTTTCAATCATCTGCCAATATAATTTCCAAAATTTCTCTTCCTCTATTTCTAATACAGTCGAAACTAGAACAGCAATTTCCCCCACGGATATAAATACCGATCCCATTAGCGGACAATGGTTCAAAGCGTCGCTGTTACGATCGATTCGAATTCGGATAGTCGATTCTCGGATTTTAAAACGTCGCCGAATTTAGATCGGCAATTACTTCTCGATTATTGCCGAATAATCGAGGAATTTCTCTCTGTGGACGTTGCAATCGAGCTTCAGCTATAATTGGCTGTATGTTAACGCGCGTCGATACTCAGCAAAGATATGCGAATGCGTGCTTGAAATTGCATCGTGGAAAACGAGGCTGGCGCGCTCCATCAATCGCGATCATACGCGCACTGTGCACGCACGCGTTTCAAATAATTTTCATCTTGTTACGAACGCATAGTCTCAGACCTTTTTGTTCCACATTTTCCTAAGCAGGTTGCAGCTGGTCGGTTGCCACGACGCAGGCGTAAATATGTCGATAACGAGGATTTCGATCGGAGACTTTCTCGATAAAATCTACCGTTGTTAGTGACGAAAATATTCTGATCGTTCGTTCGAATAGAACTTTCTGTAAATGTATGCGTCAATGTAAACGTTTATTTATAATCGTTCATAAATATCCAGATACTTCAGTTTCATTTGTGGTCGCTAGATTCAATTAGTTATCTAAATTAAGTAATATTTACTTATTTATAATACTTACTTATAAATTATACTTATCTATAATAAGTATTAACCTATTATAAATAATTAGCCATCACTGCGCCACGCCAGAAAAAATTACTGAAAATTCTCAATGCGAGAATTGATTGTACATTTTAATAAATAAATAAAAAAAAATTGTGGTAATAGCAGTAAAAGTAGTATTTGAATATCGAACGAAGGCGTGCATTTATGACGAATTAATAATTCGATCGTCATCGTTTTATGGAATCAGCGAACTAAAGACTTAAATTTAAATTGGCTATTATAAAAAATTGCAATGACGTATATATTATTATTTTCACAATATGCGCTTCTATAGTTTTGCTATTTAAATATTATTGTTATTAAACAAACGTCGACTACGAAAATACGTCGACTCACGAAAAAAGGAAGATCGATCGAAAAAGGGGAAAAAGTAGAAAGATGCCACCGTGAGATATTTGACGACAGTGTAGACGCCGTGCAGACGCACGCAAGTCGCGTCGAAGGAAACACTCTGATGTTGGTGGGTGCACGTAAAACATCGGCCTCTTTGATATAGCAAACGAGGCGCGTGGGTAGCACTGGCCAAAGAATGCTACCTTGCTTGCTCAGGTAGGTCCTCGACCGAACCTTTTCAATCCGACTTTTGCCCGCGTATTGTCACGTTCTTGCGCGAAAAGCCATTTTTTCGCTTGGTCGGTTCGCCTGGTCTGATTTCAGATATCGTATCCGATAGACTGTTTTTCGCATTAATTCAACTACGCTCGTAGAATTGATAAAAAATTGCACTCGTTGCACGAACCACCGTTGAAATTAATATTTTCCACTTTTAACGTGATAGGTCAATTTCGTGAGGATGTAGAGTTAGCGTATTAACGAAAATGATTAGATTTGTAACAACTCGAAAAATAAGCCGCAAGATGTTCGAAGATGTTCTACGTGTTTCTAGATACGTGTAAGGTTTCGTGGGTTTTGGATGTACGAGGATCAGTGGTTCGAATAATTACCAGCCACTAAAAATAAATTAGAGAAGAGAGATAGTTTATATACGATTTTTCCAAAAAGGAGAACAAACGAAAAGGTTTCATTTTATATTTTTGACTTATTTTCGCATATTGCGAGTTTTATGACGCGAGAATTATTATGCGAGAATTATGCAGGAACATAATAATAGAAATAGAACGAAACGGATCGTAATTCAATAAAATAATATAAAAGAGAAATTGTTGTTCATCTATTATCATCTTATAAAACGAAAGAAACGTTTCGGACGAACTAATATTTAGGAGTTTTCAACGAACAAATTTTATCGTAGATTTGCAACTTAGTTTTGCACGTATGTTTTGATCGTATTGTATTTTGAGCATTTCCTACATATTTATACCATCGAGTCTCCCATAAATAAACACTTTGTTTATAACAGTAACACACATCTGTTCGTATCTAATTTACCTAATTGAACTCAACAATTTCAAGCTTCTTCTAGGTCGCAGAACTTTTTCTCGCCCGTTTTTTCCATATCTGGAGGAACTCGAGTTGGAAGTTGAAATCTTTAGAGTCAGAGACGTTTTCTCGTTTCGGTAGATTCGCGGTAGATTAACCACCGTGCAGAAAAGAAGAAAGCTCGTTCTGGCGCACGATAATCTCGCTCGATTCTTTCGTCGGTTCCTCGTCTTCCTTTTTCCCTGGTTTCCCCTTGCATTCCGGTTACATACCGAAACCACGGCCGGATTCCTGGGCCTCTCTTTGTGCCCGTGTATCGTTGCACGCGTGCAGCTGCAACTCGGTTGGCAACTGCAGGGCAGGTGATACGAACACATGCTACGCGGTCCATGCTCCTGTAGCTTCCTTTCGTGCCGCCATCCGGAGGACTGTGAACAGTACAGAACCAATTCGACCGAAAGGTAAAGTTCTCCTCCCGAGAGAACTTTTCTCTCTGATATACACAAGAAATTTTTCTACGTGTTTAGTATCAGTTCCCTACGATACAGAATTCAATTTTTCCACCATACAGTTCTGTCGTGGTCTGTCGTTTAGAATGTTCCTGCGATATACCAAATTATTTCCCTACGGTCTAATGGAGCCTTTCCATAACGCAAAATAGAAGAATTCTGCCGCGACGCGAAGAATATTTTTTTATCATTTAGAGCTTCTCTCTGTAACCAAAGAAAATTCATAGCGGTATAATAACCTTGCTTTAGTGCAAAATTACATTTTTCGTACAATACGATTCTTCTATCGTTTGAAACTTCTCCGCGAATCGAATGGTTTTGCAACATCGACGATATCGCTCGCCAATTATTATTATTTAATGTGTTACGATATGAAACGATGTAAACGATCTATCCGCTTTGCCGTCGTTTCTTCACATGGCCATTTCCATCCTGTTTCACACGCGTGCCAAACCATCGCTGCGTTATTAACGTTTACCATTATCGTTTCACTCCGACTTTCTCGCCCTTTCTTTCCCTGTTTTATTTTTATATCCGCTTGCTCGAGATACAACGCGTTCAATAAACGCGCCACTCTTCCTTCCTCCTTGTTTCATCTTTTTCTAACCCGATAAAGTGTCTATAACACGGTCTTCGTTCCGCTCGATGGAAGAATTCAAAGAGAGCCGGAATTACGCTGGTCCCCTTCTTTACTTGTTTTTCACCCCCGCAGCCACTTTCTGACTCGAACGACGTGATCGATACGGTTTCTCGCGCACGCATAATCTCCGTCTTTCTTTCTGCTCCTTCAGACAAGTCGCAGACCTTGGGTTTTTAAGGAGATCAGAGTGGAGTGACGAGTGAAGTTTGAAAGATCGATCGCTGTTTCAAAGAAAACTGGTACAGCTGAATTTCTAACTTACGTCGTTGTTTCAACTGCTCCGTTTAAATTCGTTTTTGACGATGTGGACATTTTTGCAGATCGTGCCGCGTTTGTGAATATCCTCTTTATCAGAGAAAATTAATTCACAGAGCCAGTTATACATCGCCGAATTCATGAAATTCATGGCATATTGTGTTCGTGAAACCTGGCCACAGCAGCCAGTGGTCGTTGCCGGGCCAGACGATGATTCACTGGAGCAAACACGAATGATCTCATCGTTTTCACTATTTCGTCCCTCGAAAACTGGACGACAACGCGTGCCGGATGCCGGCGGATGTTGCGGTTTCCGGTCAAGCCGAAACTATGCATAAATATAAATTAAACTTTGATTCGTGCAACGCGAACGCCATAATTGGACAGTAAAGGAAGAACATTCGAAATTCCTTCGTTTCTAAATGCTCGCCTTCCTCACCACCTCGCTTTACTTCTATTTCTAAGAACGGTTGCTGCATCGAGGCTTATTTTTCAACAAACGTCGCTTATTTTTGCTTTAACTGTTCGCTATTTTTTACTTATCACGCTATCGACGAAGATATCAATTTTACGAAAGAATTCTTTTCTCCCGTTTTTATTTATCCCAATGGATTTTCAGTGGATTTAATGGAAACACGTTTTTAGAAGTTGAAAGATTTCTATATCCGTCTTCGATCAAATGAAAAAGGAAATGTCCATGTGGAGGGAAGTGGGAGTTGGAATTTTTATTTTTATTTTATACCAATAGATATCGCACTATCGTTCAGAATTATACGTAACTTTTAGTTTGAATTTTTAACGCCCATAAAACTTTCATTCGTATCACTGCGTCAAATGGAAAAAGTTTCTTTACCCGCGTAATCGAGTCCTTTACGTTTCTTAGCTTTTTTCCTTTGACGCAAGGAAATTAGACGTTGAGGTATATCTTTTCTCTGGTAAGATTAATATACTGCCACGTTAAGGAATTATAACTTTGACCAGCGATAAAACGTGGCAGCACGTTAAAAGCCTCTGGACCAGGTTCATAAGAAAACGCTTACTTCCTGCCTCGAAGATTTCCGCCTTTGGTTAATGAAAAGACTGGCTCAAAGGCCGCCACTTTTACATTATGGACGAACGAGGCGTTGCACCAAGGTTTTAGAAGTTTAAGAGAACGCGGTTGTTACGTTACCTACCTACCATGAAAGTACTAATAGACAATTTTTGCGTGGGCCTGAATCCACCGTAACATTCCAGACTGCTGTGACTTCTTTAGATACGCGGCAATAAAGTCTTTAAATAGCTACAATAGCATTTTGGTTGGAAGATTTCATTGTCGCTTCATTACGTAGAAAGTAGCGCGAAAGTGATGGACAAATTCGTAAAGAAACAAAGAAAGGAGAAATTTATTTTATAAAATTTAGTCACGGCGCTTGCTCGGCCACGAATTTAAATAAAAAGTTAATAATCGTAGAGAGTCGTTGGAAGAATCTTTTACTTGATTTATTAAACTGATATAGGAAATGGAAGAAAGAGGATGGTAAAAGAAAAGAATTCCTTAAGTAGCTCTCATTACGAAAGTTGGGGTCGCTCTTCGATAATTCTGTTCCCTTGCTTTAAGTCGTTAAAGGTACCAGCGGATATGTAGCTACAATAACTTCCGTAGACCTTTGTAGATGCCACTAGATGTATCATAATGACTGGATCTTTCCTCAATTTTCCACACTGTTACTTCCCTTAATGAAGTTCATCGTGGTAGAAAGAAATAAATCGAGGGCAGTCAAATTAACGAATCCCTTGTGAGTGTATTCCTTACCAAGTTCAGCGATCGCAATACGATTAATAAATTTTTAAATCCCCTTGATCATGACTGTATACTTATACAAATATTTTTTTTTCTTTCTTAATGAAAATTATTTTTAAAAAATGCCATTTTATTTACCAGTTTATTAAAAAAAAAAAAAAAAATGGAAGAAATGTAGGTAAATACAGTAAAAGATATCCGTTTCTTTACTGTTTATAATTATTGGGTTGGCAACTAAATGATTTTGTCATTAAATGGTATCCTGTGTGAGGAAATCTTCCATAGTATAATTAAACGTATCTTGCCTTTTCTCCTGTAGGTTTTTCTCTTCGTAAAAATGAATATAGAAAATATCCAATTTTCACGAAATTATCTTACGTTTGTAGCGACACATGAGCTAAAGGACAATTCGAATCATGTTGTTGATTGAGTTGTGTTTAAATAACAGCTCAATCAAACAATCCTCTACATATTCCTTCGAAGGAAAAATAATGTTTGAATTAACGCAAACTTAGTAGACACGGTAAACGATATATGATTTACACTTCGCATAATAATTTCGTGGATCATCAACCGTCCAATTGCTTGTTTAATCGCAATAAACGTAGACAAACGCGAAAGTGAAAGAGACGACGCGTGAAACGGTGGGTGGTTAAAGGACCAGGCCGAAACGATCCATTTGAAGTCATCGTAGCGTACGAGTATTTATAGGCAGACGCATTTTTACTTGCTCGACGTGTGGCAGATTTATAGGGCGCGGAGGCGAGTCCGGTTTTTACAGCTCAATCTCTGTCCGTCCCGGGGAAAAAGCGCGTCTGAAAAGTGAATAAAAATCGCATTGCTGACTCGCCGGGACCTTAGGAAGATCGTAAACGACGTTCAAACACGCGATATTATCTTTAGGATATAATGGAGAAGCTAAGTCATTGCTATCTTTCTTAATGGCTTATGGTCATTTTTATTAAGCAATAAAATATTGTAATATATAAGGCAATACAACGTAGTCAAATATTATTACATTGTACTATTTAGCGTAATTTTAAAAAGTATAGCCTCGGGGAAAGATGGAGAAAAGTCGAATAGTATTTTTATCGTTTTATTTATCTCTTTTATTTATTATCGTTTTCGTATGCAAAGATATTGGAAACAGTAGTCGAAGTAAAATATTTAAATATAACGCGTGCCATCGGAGGGGAAATTTTCGAGGCGAAATTTAGAAATTTATGGTTGTTTTCGTACGAAGAAATGTTTCAATAAGATGATAGAATCGAAATAAGATATTCGAATTCGGAGAGGGAAGAGAAATTTTCAAAGCGCGTGAAGATTTCGAGGATCTTCTCCTCTAGGTCGCTGAACGTTATTTTTATAAAAATTATCCGATATCTCGAGTAAAAGTATTTTAATCTCATAATGACAAAGACAAAATGCTACTTAGATTTTGTTGTCGTTTGATAAAAAATACGATTTATACAAAATCCCAGCTGACGTTCAACGAAGATTATAAACGATAATTTAGCATACGTTTATCTGTATTTTTAACGAACGTATTTAAACTTGCAAAATACGTTACTTCCGAAATGCATCAACGAAAAGCGCTCTTGGCTGGTGTCATTTGGACATTCCAGCTTTCTACTGTTTATGACGCGGTAGCAACGTTTCAACGCCATAATCCACGGGACAAACGGGTTGCACGAGCGTGGGCAGAACGACGCGTTATTTGCATAATCCGAGTCGTTTAAGCAATTAAGTCGCTCCGCGACTAACTCGCAACTTCTTTTCGCTGGATCTCATTTTTCTTTTTTTTTTTTTTTTTTTGCCACTGTGTCGCAGTATTTCTGGTTCGCGAGAATTTCGGTCCACGGTCTTTAGAATTCCAAGAATCTCTATAATTAGTCGTCGCACCTTGAAGAAATTGATTCAGTTTGAAAGATCAACGCTATGACATTGCCAAAGTGATCAAAACGATTTTAATTCAGACTTCTCCATAAATTTGAATTATTTTTAGACAAAGAGTTTGCTTTTTCTCTCTTTGCATTATTTATCTGTTTATAAATTTGGAGGTCGAGGAGCGTTTATTTTACAAGATTTTTACCGACAGATAGGAGAAATTCGCAATATTTCATAGCAAAGTTCGGTCCAGTAAATATCGCTATTCTCTTTTGTGGATTTTTTTAATGCTACGAGCGCAATATCGAGGCTTGTGTTGTAAAAAAAAAAGAAGAGGGAAGGGTGGAAAAGTCGTCGAGGTGTCGAGGTTACTAGACCATTAAGCCTTCCCTTTGTTCGCCAGCACGTCGATTTTCTAGCCTGGCGACGATAATATCTGCAGCCGGAGATGATATCTGCGCACAGGAGGCAATAGCATCGATGTCATCGTGTCTCAGATACGAAATCTCGCCAGATACCGTCGAACGAACGTCGTTGGGGCGTTCCTCAATAGAGTCGTATGAAATCGACAGAAATTCCTTGCAAATTATGGTTTAAGAAAATATGATTTTCAAGCTACCCAGCTAACACCACGTTTCTTCTCGTTTTAATATCATTATTAATAAATTTACTGCAATTATTAGATATATTAATGTTACAGAACTACGAAGGATCATCGTATACATTGGAATTGAACAATAGTAGAATTATTAATATTAGAAAAGATAAACGTAGAAATGTAGAAAGAAGAAGAATTTGAGTTATTGACTGTGCCAGTGTCGAAAGAGATCGCACATCTGCAACATCTTTAAAGAAAAATTACCTAAAAGAATTTTTGTTCGGATTGTAATTTTATAATATTCAAAATAATATTCAAACTAAAAAATTCTCTAAGAATCACGTATCTGTATGAATATATAATCAAGATGTATGTCCATTTGACTTAATCGTAATTGCACGATACCTCACGGAATTAAAGATTCGTTTTATCGAAGATATCATATACTGTTAATGCAACTAACAGGCAGAAAATCGAATTATCGCCGATTGTTCTTAGTATCTTCCTCCATTTCGCAACGATATATCGCGGTTTTATCAGAAGAGCGATGTTACCGAGGGTAGGAACGGTTAAAAGCGGGGTCGATGTTCATCGCGGACAACGCGACCAGAGATCGCGGAATTTTAGCGACAGCGTGCTTAATCTCCTCGTCACATCCGCCATTTATCCTTGCTTCATTGTAATTGCCCGATAACCTACTTCATTCATGCTGTTTCCGTCGATTACATGATTTCTTAAGTCTTTCCTCAATTTTCTGTCGGACATGGCAATCTTCTAAATTTTAAATAGCTCAATTATATTTTTATATAATAAAATATGACAGTTCCTTTCCAGATCGTGTATTTTATAATTTTCCTTTGCGATCTATATCCTCGATTCTTATCAATCCACATCGAAGAATTCCACATTCGAAAACGTTTTATCCATCGTGGGAAGAAGAATAAATGAATTTTCTGTCGAACATGGCAGTCTTCTAAATTTTAAATAGCTCAATTATATTTTTATATAATAAAATATAACAGTTCCTTTCCGGATCGTGTATTTTATAATTTTCCTTTGCGATCTATATCCTCGATTCTTATCAATCCACATCGGAGAATTCCACATTCGAAAACGTTTTATCCATCGTGGGAAGAAGAATAAACCAATTTTCTGTCGGACATGGAAATCTTCTAAATTTTAAATAGCTCAATTATATTTTTATATAATAAAATATAACAGTTCCTTTCCAGATCGTGTATTTTATAATTTTCCTTTGCGATCTATATCCTCGATTCTTATCAATCCACATCGAAGAATTCCACATTCGAAAACGTTTTATCCATCGTGGGAAGAAGAATAAATCAATTTTCTGTCGGACATGGCAATCTTCTAAATTTTAAATAGCTCAATTATATTTTTATATAATAAAATATGACAGTTCCTTTCCAGATCGCGTATTTTATAATTTTCCTTTGCGATCTATTGTCACGTCTCGCGCTGCACACGCGCCGTAACGTAGACTAAAACTACCAATAGCGCGAGTAAGCGTTCCAATTTGAAATTTAAATAAATTTTAACAATTTCTATAGAAACCAAATTCGATCCTCACAATCTCCACGGAATAACCCGTCACATGACGACCCCTCCACGGTAGACCTAAATATAAATAAGCATAGCGACATAGAAGAGGGAGAAATAATTCCTTAGTTTTAGAGTAGTTAATTCCTCCGTTTTGTGTGATTAGTTCCTCAGTTCTTGGTGATTAACTCCTTGGTTCTTGGCGATCAGTTCCCCATTTCTTGGCAAGTAATTTCTTGTTCATAGCGATTAATTCTTAATTCCTCTAGCTCTTGATTTCTCGATTCCTTTGCTTTTTTTTATTCTTTGGTTTCTTAGTTTTTTCAGCTCTTAATTCCTTTAGCTCTTAGTTTTTGCTCTCAGCTTTTAGGTTCTTTAGTCCTTTAGTTCTTTAGCTTTTAGTTCTTTGTTTTATTAGTTCCCAATTCTTCTTAGTCTTGTTAATCGACGTGTTTGTATTTGGCAATTTGTAAGCTATCGAAAATCTATCAAAATTAAAATCTTGTAATTAATAAGAGCGAAAACGTATTGCGAACGATTGTAACTGCGAGTATTCGAAATTTCAACGACCATTCTGTCAATATCCAATTAGAATACGAATAAACATTTTTTTTTGTGAAGAATATTTGTCTAATAATATAATAGGATTAAGCGAACATTAATTTATTTTCACCAACTTTAATCCTCTCCCGTGCCAGTACTCCTGCGTGTAGCAGGTTAGCCGAAACGTGGAGTTTAATTGCCAATCGCATTAAATAACAGACAACACTACAATTTAATCTGAATTTAAAAATTAACGGCACCGCAACCAAAACGAGCCAAACAAAACGTAACACTGTATCCTCGATCCTTAAAAATCCACATCGAAGAATTCCACATTCGAAAACGTTTCATCTATTTTTGAAAGAAGAATAAATCAATTTTCTAGCTTCCAAGTAATTCAACCATTATATCTTATAATTAAACGATCCTCGCATATCTCAAGCTCTTCACCGAGTAATCCCTATATTTTCTAATTTCTTCGCAATTTTCCCTTACGATCTACATTTTATACTTTTCTTAATCAACGCCGAATAATTCCAATATTGACTGTCGATAATTCCATTATTCAGCAAAAATAGACGTGTCAATTTTCCAAATTTTAAATAGCCGAATCATATTTTCAACTTTCTTAAAAATTCCCCCCTTATAGCGAGGATCCTAGAATTCACGGAATTCAATCGTTCCTCGAAAAAATAGTACAAACCTTAATGAATATTTAATTAGCTCTTCTAATACACTTTTACGAGATTGCTTCGAAGTGGCGCGACATTTAAATAATCGGTTACAGTGCGCTATGTTACCTAAGAAACCTAACGATGCACTTTCCTCGGTGCAGATCTATTTTCACCCTTAAATGTTTAACGCCGAGAATAGCTTGTCTTCTTATAGATTCATTCACAAACAGCCGCGAAAAGCAAATATACCTAACGCGATCGAGCAAGCGGGGCTACTGTTGCAGGCGACAGAGTGCTCGTTACCGACGTATGAGGGCCGAATAAAATAAATACAGGCTGGCCACGTGCGTGTGCGTGTTTGCACGAAGCTGGACGAATACCCATGGGGCACAGGATGAAATATTAACACCCCGACCCCATCGGTTTCGACCGTGTGCTCGTTTCTGATCTGCCCGTATGTAACGTTGAATCGAGACTGATTCGCCGGCCAAATTAAGCTAACCAGATTGCACGAACTACGATAAGGGGTGCACGCACGATTCCATGTTTCGAGAGTCCCGTTTTTGAGGGGGTTGTTTCAGGGGTAGGTATCGATAATTCTCATAGTTCGGGGAATTAAAGGTCGTGGGGAAGAGTCCAGGTTCGATTTGTGGGAAGAGAATAGGGCGATGTAACGAGGTTTCATATTTTTTTTTTTTTTTTTTTTTTTTTTTTAGTGCTTATAGTGAGTTGTCGAAGTTGCGTAAAATTAGTAATGGAAAAAGTCAATAGATGTCGCGAAATTCTTAATCCGTATTTTCTCTTTCTTAGATATTTCTTGGCTACGGGGGGTTAAAGCTAAAAGATGGTAGAAATTTGATTTATTTTAACGTGTATATGAAACACACGCGTTTAAGTTAACTGATAATCGCCACGGTGTTTGTACTCTGTAACAGTATAATTATAATAGAATCCATAGAAGCTTGCATTAACGTGGAGAAAAAAAATTAGTAAAATTAAGAACACAGTATTGTACTCGTTATATTGTGTTGGTAACTAAGCGATTTTACCATTAGATGGTATCGAAAAAATCTGCAATCACTTAGTTGCCAACACAATAGTTCTCGCGTTATTTAAAAATTAACAAATTATCGACACATATAGCGTCTGTAGCGCTAGGTATTCTTCAAATTTTCATACGAGTAAAAAGATGGAAATATTTTATAAACCACGCCTTAGCACTCGCGGGTTACAGGATAGTCAACCAGATAGAAATGAAATATCGTGCAAAGCTGCCATCCCTTCGACTGGATCTCTCGTATCAACAAGAAATCGTTTCAAATCGAGTAAACTGGAATTCGTTGGTCGTTTTACAAAGGATAAACGCGAATGCGTACTGTATTGTACCCGTTACAATCAACATCCTGTCGAAGAAGAAAGGGTTCACCGACCAACAAACGGCTTGCTATGTTTAGAAAACGTGCTGGACGTTGTTGTCCTTTGGTCAGTGCACTCGTGTCTCGGGGGTGGCGCCGATCTAAACTCGGCCACGATAAACAGAGGAATATTTTCCGGCGTATAAACGCTCGTCGTAGCAGGCAGGTCGAGAAGCTTTTATTTAAAACGTAGACGGCGCGTGGAGACCCTATTGTTCCAGAGGTCGCGAAGTCGAGGCTTTTCGTCGACCAAGAGGAACCCTCTCTGCCAGCCAGTGACCGTAATTGTTCGAATTAAGCTGACGACTCGTCTCTCTGGAAACGTTACACCCTAATAATTATCCAGATCGTTGATGAAAAATTCTTCTTTAAGATCTTTCAAGGTGGCTGCTTCTTTTAATTAATGTTCCACTTCCTCAGAGACTTTTCTAATCGATTTAAAAGTGTACTTTAACTTGGCTTGTTTATAAAATTCGTATTTTGCTGGTATAGTCACGTGGCATTATCCCGAATAGAATAGAACTATCAAGAATAGAGTAATATTTAAAACAAAAATGATATAACAAGCAACCGTTTGAGTCGCAAGCATCGCGATCGCGCTGTTTAGATTTTCCGTCGAAACGTCCCAGCACGTTTGAACGCTACGGACGACTGACGGTATTTTGTATTTCATTGTTATCTTCTCGATAATTTTTATCGAAGAAAATTTGAAATATTTATAAATCAATAGTATTTCATAAAAATAACAGATACGACTAGCGCTGTCGTACTGTTCGGAATTTTTCGACCCTGTTTCTTCAAACACCCATGGCACTCGAACGGTTAAGAAATTAATACGCTTAATTTCTGAAGCATCCTGTAATTAAATGCACAGTAGCGTTTAGAGCGAAAGTGATCTAACAACGGCCCTAGAAATTCCCCGAACCGTCCCCGAATTCGACGCCTTCCATTCCCGAGCTTCTCCAATTTTAACACGATTCTCCCCTCAGATCTGGTCCCACTTGAAGAAACAAATCGTTTCTCCTCCCTTTCGTTTCATCGTGACCATTTACGAGCCACGCACTCTCGATTACGCAAAAATATACGAGAAACCGTCAGAAGCTTTATATCACGAGCACACGAGAGAAGAGGAACGGTGCGCCCCGGCCTGTGTGAAATGTAAATACGGTGAATTTCGTGATGCGCTACGTTGTCGCTGCAAAGTTGACAGCCCGCGTGTCAGTGTCTATAAACCAGCCTCGAATTAGCATCGCGTCCCTTGGAAAAAGGGAACTGCGCGTCGTTGTTGCTGCGCTGAACGGAAATTGCTGTTACGACGCGGGGTTACGCGGTCGCAAACGAGGCTTTGCTAACGAAAGCGATTTACTAGGACACAGAATCTGGATATATCGTAATCCTGTTGGACTATATAGTTTTCTTTCGTATGCGAGCTTTTATTTCACCGTGATCGTTGCTAGGAATAAGAGTTTTAAATTTAGCAACGAGAGTTTTAAATCTGATTCTTTTTGCCAGTAGGAAAAACGCAGCCCCTAGAAATAGAAATAGGAATTTCGAATTTAGTCTTTCGTTTCTATTTTCCCGTGATCGACCTCGTGATGTAAGAACAGAGGGTTTAATTCTGCTCCGTGGTTTCTATTTTTTGTTGATTTTTCTGTTAATAGAAAAATATAATCTGTGGAGAGAATAAGTATTTCTAAATCCAGTTTTTCGTTCCTATTTTTCCTCGATTTTCTCGCTGGTCGAAAAAAGAACTTTGAATATAATCTTTTCTATCTTCTTTCAATTCTCTCGTTGATTAAAAAAAGAAGAAAAAAGGTATTAAATGTAGTCTTGGGTTTTATATTCTCTTTCAATATTTCTCTTAGTGAAAATTGAAATTTTATACAGGGTGATTGGTAACTGGTGGTACAAGCGGAAAGGGGGGTGATTCTACGCGAAAAAAGAAGTCGAAAATATAGAATAAACATTTTTCGTTCGAGGCTTTGTTTTCGAGAAAATCGACGTTGAATTTTCGTTCGGTACGCGCGCACTTTATCGCGTCTCGTTATAACGGATCTCACTGAAGATCGTTGTCTCCATAGAAAAATTAAAAAAAAAAAATTAAAAAAGAAATTTTTATTTTATATTTTCGACTTCTTTTTTCGCATAGAATCACCCCCTTTCCGCTTGTACCACCAGTTACCAACCACCCTGTATACAAATTTGTTTTTAATATTCCTATTGATATTGATAAAGAAACACGCGTCGGATTTTTACTTTTCTTTGATTCTTCTGCCGGTAGAAGAAGGAATTTCACACGTCTACATTCCTCTGGTATTTCTGTTATCAGAAAAAGAAGATTATAGGATTATAGGATTACAACTATCCTTCTGCTTTATGTCGCTAGTGAAAGGAATGTTGAACATGATCTTCATTCCCTACTTTCTGTTGACTTCCACGTCAATAGGGAAAGATTCTTACATAGACACGCGCAATTATTTTATTCGTTGGTACAACTAACATGTCTGAGACATTGGAAAATTTCGCGAAACTTTTGTACGTTTTAATACGAAAAAAATAGAAAATTTTTTAAAATTATAAAAAAACCTAAAGAGAAAATCACAAATTGAAGGGAGAAACTGACTATGTATCGTAATTGGTAGCCTTGAAGCGTAATAAGACACACGATGAAATTGATTCGTTATATTTTTGCAAATTTCATTGGATCTTCCCGCTTGAAAAAAGTTCACTGGAAGAAAATTACGTGGTGCAGTAAGGAATTATGCAAATGAGTGGAAGGTAGCTATTGACACCTACCCTACATAGTAGATGCTATCACTTTCCCATCGATGGTAGCGTAAAGATGTATTATTAGACGATCAAGTGTTTCCTATAATCCAGTTCGAGCTCAAATATTCAGGATATCAGGAAAGAAGAGACGATGATCGCCTGTTTTCTTTTAAGAAGACTTATCTTTATCGCCTTTTATGAATTTCATATTTTATGAAGTTGATATCGACGAATAAATATTACAGCGAAATTTACATAGAGGTTGCTATCGCCCCTTTTATTTTGACCTTAAAAATTAATGTGCTCGCTTTCTCAATTATTCACGATTTTTTTAACTTAAGGATCAGCTAGCGAAAATGGAAATTTTCTCTTGTTTAATAGAATTAATTTAAATTGAAATCGATTCGCTGTCTGTTAATTTAGCGAAAATTATCAAATTGGCAACTAAGCGATTGTGGATTTTGTCAATACCACCTAATGACAAAATTCATTTTCACTTAGTAATTAGCAACAATTCTCACGTAAACACGTAAAAATACATAAAATATAGAAATCTGGAAATTCCAGCAATTGTGTAATTACGAAACGCAACGTGCTATGGCGGCACTTGACAGTAAACTTCCCAACAGTTTACGTCGCGTGACGCACCACACGAAGACCCTATACCTGCGGACAAGATGATTGCAAGATGTAGATAAATTTGTACCGAATATTTCCAGCTAGCCTAAGGACCGCTATAAATCTTAGGATTTATTTTAGCTAAGGTCCTCCAAAGAGACAAGCAGTCTTTGTTTATCAGTCTCGAAGTCGATCACCTACCACGGGGACACGCGAGAAATCTGTTATCTCTCGCGTATGATGATTCCCGCTAGCAACACCCTCTCAAGGGCAGCTAGCATCCTTTTCCAACGACCAACACGAATTAGCCAATAAACATTAACGTACATTTCCCTCACTTTCCGAACCAAAGCTTTTCTCAACGAATCCGATGCCTTCGCATCCTTAGACACATCCCAACGCAGTCTTCCTCCGCAGCAGCATCGCGACAAAAAAATCGGTCTATTACCGCGAGTCAACATATCACGATCGTTATACTTACACGGTTCGAGTCGAATAATTATTTAAGCTCTCGACATCTCGTGCAATCATTGTCCGCACTCGCAACGCATCGCGAATCGTAGCTATCCAAGCTCTATCTTATAACCGCGCATTCGCGAACCGAATATAATCGCGAATCCTGCGTCAAGTGTACTCATTGACATTGGAGTGAATAAACATTTATCGTTCGATAAATCTGAGTTTTCCTTCCGACCCTATCACGACATATCACCTCAGTACAAACTTCGTTCGGCACTTGTATTTCAAGAATCCGATCTTTCGGATTATAATGCTGAAATATTACTTACAGTCTAATCATCGTTAATAAATTTATTTCTCTGAGGCCACCGGTGATCCTCCATAACGTTAAAGTGCAATTTCGCTCGTCTCACTTAGTAATTCACATTTCTTAAGTACCTTAAATTATCTGTTTGCGTTGGGAAATGTTTTTTCTGTTCTGTTAGGTACCGGGACCTGCCGTAAATCATAAGCCATCCCTTGTTGGTACTTATTCGAACCTGCAGTAATCCTAAAGGACCATTACAAGGTTTAACATTTTTTGCTTTACTGCGGAAGTCCTTAACTGCCACCAAATATTTGTCGGGTCAAAAGTTTTCTTAAAATTATTGCTTGTTACAGACATGGTAAAAGTGGATTTTCCCGCATTCCACAGCTATTGGTAATGGGATGCATATAATAAATCATTCAAATTCGAAGGTGGTATCTCAATGGGGGTAGCCATTTACATGTTATATTATTGTACCACTAAGCTATAATATTTTACGAAATGTCCTACTGGACAAATTGTAAAATGTAAATAAAGAAATAAAAAGAAAATATACAGGGTGGTTGGTAACTGGTGGTACAAACGGAAAGGGGGTGATTCTATGCGAAAAAAGAAGTCGAAAATATGCAATAAAAATTTTTATTTTTAATTTTTCCATCGAGACAACGATCTACAGTGAGATCCGTTATAACGAGACGCGATAAAGTGCAGGCGTACCGAGCGAAAATTCAAAGTCGATTTTCTCGAAAACAAAGCCTCGAACGAAAAATTGTTATTCTATATTTTCTTCTTCTTTTCGCAGAATCACCCCCCCCCCTTCCGCTTGTACCACCAGTTACCAACCACCCTGTATAAATAAAACTATTTTTATATGTTTTATACTGCATTAATTTCGTCACACCATTGTATAATAGTAACGATGGTAATAATAACAAATGTATAATTATTGACATTTGTTCAAATTATGTATTTCTACTAATTCTGATGCGTCGGTCACCGGTGAACTGTAGGGTGCCATGGTCAGTGGCGACCTCCACGGCATTCAACGCGTTAAAGACGAAAGGATCACGACCGCAGAGAATCTTAAAATCACGTCGATTATAGAACGTAATCTGTGGCCTCGTGTCATTTTTCTTTCGACCCCGGTTTCACGACACATTTGTATGCGCCAGGCTGGCGAAAAGACAACATTTTTTTCGGGAGATACGAGGTCGTGCGTGTGCGACTAACTAAATTGTAATGGTTCGTCGGCTGCTTTACGAGAACCGATTCCTCGTCTTTCTCTGCGTGTTCTCGAGTACGAGACGCGATGCGACGTGAATACAAATTAATCGTTTGAGAACTAGCACACGGGAGATATCTGGCGCGGTTTCTGCTTTTGAGGGAACTGTTACGGTGTTTGCAAGAGAAGTGGAACTTGAAAGTAGGGCTCAAACGTTTGAAACCGGAAATCCAGGCTCTTGGTATACAATTTTAGTAAAATATTCCTCTTTTACGTTACTCGTCTCATTAAATTAACATTAATTAGTTTAGTAAGCCTCATACGTATCAATTTATCGATATTTCCAATTTCACGATTAAAATTCATTTTCAAACATCGTGATACTATCAGCACCGTGTTCTTCGCTTATTCTCCTTTCGTATCGTACTTTTAACACTTAGCCAACCGAATAGGGAGATCCCCCCTCTGTGAAGAACATCGCCGAGGTGACCGAACGACGAGATCTCCCTTTTTGACTTTAGCAACGCGTTTTCCTTTTTTTTTTGTTGTTGTTATTATCAGTTATTATCTGCTTTTTTTAAAGTACAGTATATAATAAAATACACCGATTTAGTGGCGTTGAAATTAATTAAAAAGTTAGAG
Organism: Bombus bifarius; assembly: GCF_011952205.1. Taxonomy (NCBI): domain Eukaryota; kingdom Metazoa; phylum Arthropoda; class Insecta; order Hymenoptera; family Apidae; genus Bombus; species Bombus bifarius. Next base: position 336,471 of record NW_022884396.1, read on the forward strand.
TATCAGTTATGGCTAAATAAAGTTATAATCGAACGATACCACACTGTAAAAAAATATTAAAATGCATTGTAAATTTTTCATTTCACGTCGTGTTCAAGTCGTGTTATTTATTTTTGGTCATCTTTAATGTTTTTAATTTTACCTATATCTTTTTTTACTTTTGATATATACTTTTAATTTGATGTTTTGTATAAACAATTTGCGAAATCGTTGAATAAAATTATTACCGCAAAATATATTTTATAAATAAGTGTAATTAACGATTTAAATAATTTTTAGACTTCTTTCTTTTTTAAGTAATGAACGTTTTACGTGGAAAAATACGCGGTGGAAAATTATAGCTCGCTGTGGTATCCGCCGTTGGCTAAGTGTTAAGAAATTGTAGCTTTTTGCTAGATGTATTCTTTTGACATTTTTCTAACAGAAAAGACCAACGCTATTTAACAATAAGATTATCGATGCTTTGACGGTCGACGATCCACGGTCAAAGAGAGAAACATCAGAGTCAACTAGATTTTCTTTACGTTAAGGGTCCTTCGGAATTTTAAAAGTTGCCCGAAAGAAACGAAATTGAGACGCAATATGTGAGGTAGGTAAGTGTCTAGTCGTTTAATTAGCGCAGATATGCTTTCGAAAATTTCCCAGTTCCGGAGGGTTGCGTTCCTGAGAGGTTTATTGGAAGCTTAGCTATTTTTATGGGCCACCTGTTAGACCGACCATCGTTTCTCTTTCGTTACCTTTTATCTTCTTTTTCCCTTTGTTTCTCTACCCTTAGTATCGACGTGAGCTTTGAACACGTAACCCAGATATCGATGCGTTTGAAAACTCGAAAACAGAGCTCCAAGATTTTCTAAAATATTACATGTCTTATCCAGCACCAAGGTCTTATTTTCAAAAGACTAATACGAACGAACGATTACAATTTGTACGTATAAGAATACGTCCATTAAACGATAACGCTAATTTTCAAATATTCCGCAAATTACATCGTTGCATCGACAAATAACCATTAAAACTCAGTCAAAAAGAATTAAAGTGTCAAAAGTATCCACAAAATTCGCTTAGCAATAAACCCATAAACTCTATAGAAAACCATCCCGAAAATAGGCAAACACGATCCAAAAGAATGACTGAGTTGGTTAAAGCCGTTAAAATTTAACCGAAAATCAAACTTTCTCTCTACCGACCCTATTATTTTTGTTTCTCTCGCATCCTCGAGCACAAAAACCTTTTCACGCGTCGTCGACTGCAACCTATCCCTGATAACACCCTTTCGCAAAAGGTTAAACGGCCAGGTCTATATTTTAATAGCTGCTACGAACAGGTTGTCCAGGTCAAGGATCGCGACGACGTCCAGAAAAGAGAAATCTATAAAAGGAAATGTAAAGCGATTACATAGCTTTTTTTTTGTTTATTTATTTATTTACATTTTACAATTTGTCCAGTAGCACATTTGGTAAAATATTATAGCTTAGTGGTATAATAATATAACATGTGGATGGCTACCCCCAGTGGGATACCATCTTCGAATTTGATTGACTTATTTCTTTAGTGTGGTGAGTGCTTGTATGTTATGTCGTTTGTGAGATCGGTTGGGCACCGTTTTCGCTGCCAGCCGGTTCGGGTGCGTTGCTATTCTTTCTCTGTACCTTCTTGCACATTCGTTAATCTCCTCCTTGACCGTTGGTATTCCTAGGTCTTTCCGAATGTCTTCGTTTCTAACGTACCATGGCGCGTTTGCTATTGTTCTGAGTATTTTAGATTGCACTGCCTCTATTTTGGTTATATGACATTACATAGCTTAGCGCGTGGGACGCGTGTAGCCGCGAGAAAAGTGGAAAAGGTCAGGAAAGGAAATGCGTAATACTCAAGGATACCAGGCTCGACGATTTTCTACGCAGACACCCTTGAACCGACATCGGGGAAAACGAGACTCGTGCAACCAATTCACCGTCTACCCGGCGCACACGAGTCGCATAGGGTAATGCAATATAACATGTGGAAGAGGGTGTCTCCTAGCAACCCTATGTCTTCTCACCCCATTCTCTAAGCTTCGCCCTAAAACACCCTAAATCCGTCGGTTGCACGCCGACACCGCCGCGAAACTTTCTCTACGTGTTTTCGCAGGTGTCTCCTCTGGTGATGCTGATGCACTACCTTTTACAGTTTCTTCGAGTTTGTTTCGAGCATCGAGGGGGTAAGTTTTGCGGTGGCGAAGAATTTTACAAGTAGAATCTGAGACCAATCTTATGGCCAGGCATACGTTGGGTGTGGATATGGGTGGATAATTGTATTTTATGGCGTGGATATATCTTTGCCTTCGTACGAATAACAAATCTAGTATTAGGTTGTCCGAAAAGATTCTTTCGTTTCGTAAGGTGATAATAGATGAACAACGATTTCTGTTTTATATTATTTGATTGAATTACGTATGATCCATCTTGTTCTATTTCTATTATTACGTTCGTGCATAATTCGATAAACTAATATAAAACGAAAAACATTGTGCGTCTATTATTTCCTTATAAAAGAAACTTTGCGGACAACCTAATACTTTTAAGGCGTTCGATAGCGTATCATGTTTACGATTAGCGTAGAATCGTAATTCTCCGTAAACGTGGCTTTAATTTTGTACTTTACGTCAATTACAAATTTCCTCCCTGATATTTAATCTTCTTCTATTTCTTGCAATTCAAACAGCGATACATATATCGTCGAAAAATAAACTTTGGTCTAGTTCCCTAAATTCTAAATCATCGTACTCAGTCATTTTCGTCAGCATCGTTTCGATTGAAATCAAACAAACAACCGAAAGATTGTCACAGTCGAGTCTTCTTTTCTATTCTTATTCCTCTTTCTGTCTATCTGTCTGTCTGTCTCTGTCTCTCTCTCTCTTGCTGTTTTATTCACTCAGTCAGTCGACGAGCTAACTTACGCGAGAAGATTGGAAAAGTGGAAGCGTGTCGACCCTAAGGGCTGCCGCGCTCGCGTCGATTGTTTCGCCCCCGGTTCGCCGAGGCTTTTCTTCGATTATCGAGCGCAAACGAGTTTCGATTTTCAGCTAGGGGAGCCGTGAAACTTCACAAATGCTTTTCTTTCAGTTCGACTAACGAACACAGTCACGCGAGTGTACACAAACGCTCGGTTATACGGGGTGTTCGCGTCTACTTGATGATTCCTCTCGTCTAGCAAGCAGCTTTCAACTCGCAGCGCAACGTCGTACGCCGCGAGATTTTATTTAATCTCTACTCGAAACAGCTTGCACTTCCTTTGACGCGAACCCTTTTCCCTACCTTTTCGCCCCTATCCTTCTTTCTCTTTTCGTTTTCATTTTCTACGTTGCTTGATTTTCTTCGCGCTGATCGATGTAGATCGATCGAGTCGTTGTTGCGTTTCTAGAGGAACGAAGGAAAAGGGTGAAGGTCGCGGAAGCCGTATAATTGCGATGGTAAATGGAGAAACAGGTTTTCGTGAAAAGGGGAAACCAATGGAAGCCAAATAATAGCAATTTGTAAGTCGAAAGATGAAAGAGTACCGATTGTATCGTGATTTTATCGCGAACTTCAATTAATTAATACTCGTATGTAATATTACCAATATCGACACCTGTCTCGTAAAACCAATCTTTATCGTAGTATGAATAACATGTCAATTTATCAAGCTTCCAGCATTTCCTCGCTTTTGCTTTTTTACCTGCTGCAATGAAATCGTTCGCATTAGCAAACCATATTTTTGATTCAAGACGATAATTCTCGCTTTCGATAATTTCCTCGCGGCTTTTCAAAGTTGCTTGATTCTCCGTACATATCCTAATATTTATAAACTACGCGATTGCGCCTTATTTACTATCTTTCAATCGTTGATTCTGTAATAACAATTGAAAATGGCGTAGATTGTAAAAAGAGAGAGGCAATGAAATAGCACAAAGAAATCGTTAAGTCAACGAACGAACGAAAGTCTTGAATCAATAAAACTTATCTAACTTCGCATCAAATAGAAAATATCTGAACAAGGGTCATCCTTTATCTTCCGACTCCTTCGATTCCTCTACTTCCATAAAGAACAGTCAATCGTCAGTCTCGTGGAACAGAACACCCCGTATATTGTCCACACACTGGTATTCATCGAGGCGTTTAGTGTTTGCACGCAGGGGGTTGAAGAACGAGAGAGAGAGAGAGGGAGAGAGAGAGGGAGAGGGAGGGAGAGAGACGGTCTCGCGAGCGTGTCAGGATTTCCCCTTTCTTCACGCTGGCACAATTATCATGATCGTTAATTTCGTGCGTTTTCTCTTTCTCTTTCATAGACGCACACACGCTTCTTCCACAAACCCGAAAATACAGGCAGAAACATTTCACCGACGTGTTGCCAGTTGCAAACGAAAAGCAACGCGCCGGTTACATTGTTGCACGCCGGTAGTCCCACTTTAGGCGGTTCTGCCTTTGTCGCGTGGATACACGTTGCCTTCTGTATGAGCTGGAACGATCGATAAAATCGTACGTTTCGTTGTTGTGTCCTGCCTGTGCATCCGGCCACGTCGTCGTTCTCTTTGTTAAACAGGACAACAACGACAGAGAGCGACAAATAACGCCGAAACAATTCCGCTTCTCTTTTTCGAACGTTCGCCCGTTCGTCTGATCGGCGATTCGGTTTTAAGGGTTAAAGGAATAAGAAATGGGGATTGTCGCGTGTTACACAATTCTGGTTACAATTTCAACATCGTTTTCAATGCTTCTCGCAAATAATTAACGGTTGCCTTTCATATCGCTGCTACTACGCAAACAGATGCGGTTGACTCGTGGTCAAACATACATTTCTGAATCATCCCGCGCCTAAAGGACCGCAGGTAGAAATCTTGACCTTTCCCCGTCGGGAACACCGCAACTGAACCAATAACCGTCATCCGTATGCGTTTCGCAATCGATCGATCGGCATTATATCGATGCGACTTATCGCGTAGTATTATAATATTTATATTATGTATTATATTAGTATTATTATATTATATATTATATTGTATATAATAGTATTATGTAACAGAGATTCGCGAAGACTCGAAACTCTTTCACACATCTATCTCTTACTTTATAAATTTTATATATTATTTTATAAATGCAATCTCGAACGATTTCAAACTTCCGAGAATCTCGTACAAGTTGAAAAAATCTCCGGTTACAATTCTCGACCAGATTCCGCAAAATCTAAGGAAACCGTCTATGTATCTGGAATATGTCCTTTTGAAAAACGAATTCCCAACGCAATCGACCTGAAACACATCGTATTCGTCCAATCGATCGTGAACCGGTATGTCCAGCCTGTAACTCGGCCTAGTGTAAGTGGATTGAAATCTCGGCGAGCGTTTCGTACTCGGCGACGCCAGACGCCGCGTGCACGACGACGACGACGACGACGACGACGACGACGCTCTTCGTCTGGACGCCAGTCGTCCCCTCTGTCTACCACATCGACGCGGGATTGATCGCGTACACGGTAACGCCGGCGAGAAAGAAGGAAGCCCACCGCGTTTCCCAGCGCGCGGACAGAGGCCGATTCGGCATGCTCGTAAATATTTAATGGAGATTCGCCGCGGGAATCCTATGATGGTGGATGAAACAGGCACGCGTAATACAAGAGAACACGTTGCACAAAGAGGAGCGGTTTCGATGCTCGAATTTTCTCTATCTTTTCGATTTACACCCCCTTCCTCGCTTTTTCTACTTTCTTTTTCCCTCTTTTTCCTGTTTATTCTTTTCCTCCATTATTCGTCCGCTGTTACTTCTTTTCTGTCTGGCAATATTTGGCAGTGGCGGTCGATGAATGAACGAAAACCGCTGGTCTTTCTTTCTTTGTGCGATTTAACCGTGATACCGTGAGCCAGTCGCGACTACCCACTCTGTTGCCTGTTTGGGTTTGTCTTCCTCTCTATCCTTTGGTACTCTGATGGACGCTGCGAATACACCGCGTCGACAGAATGGAAGAGACTGGCGGTTGAGTATGTTTGGGAGGAATTTCGAGAATAGACACGCTAGGTTGATTTTGTTTGGCAGATGGAAATAGGGATAGTTCGTGTTTGTATGGGAAAGCGAGTCAAATATTTGGCGATTAGAATAATAAAAGAGATGCGTGGAGATAAATCGAACCATGCAATGAAAATTTTGGTAGACTTTTTAATATTCCATATCCAGTACCTTTAAATATCGCACAGTAGACATGTAGTATCGTGGAAAAAGAAAGGCCTGTGGCGGCACTCGATAGCAAATACCACACTAACTAGTCTTGGACGACTGCAGCGCAGTGGTTAGCGCCTTAGGTTGCGAACGTTCGGAACCCGGGTTCGAATCCCGGTGAGTCAGATTTTTCTTCCACGATACAACAAATGAGTGGAAAAGCGGCCGTACCCAGCAGCGAGTGACATCTACAGCGCTAAACAGCTCAAGATAAGATACTACAGACATGATATCTCGTTTGAGGGCTGCGCTGAAATTTTTCTTTGCTGAAATATCTTGTTTGTATTATCGAAAGAACAGTAAGACGGGAACATGAAAGTTTGAAAAGCGCAAAGTGTTAGTCATACGTATTTAGAAAGAAGTTAACGATGATATAGACAGATTGGAACACTCTATAGAATGAATCAGTTTTAAAAAGTAAATTCGCCCGGTTCCATTTAATATCGATCTTTTTCTACGAGTCTATAGAATCCATGCATTAATCGAATCGCGATAAAAACGAACCCTTTGATTTAATAAATAAGAAAGCAAAGAAACGTCGAGGTAGACGATGCAGTACCAGCCGTGTCATAAATATCAAGGTACTTCTACGTGCAATTAAACTAACAGCCACGATAAACAACCATCGGGAGCAACAAAAATCGAGGTCACGCCATCGAGATTCGGATCTAATCGCGTCCTAACAAAACGATCACGCGACCAGAAGCGACCATTAAGCACACGCGTATCTCGAACGCACCTCTGCTATCCTGTACGTACTTCTTATATACAGGGTGGTTGGTAACTGGTGGTACAAGCGGATAGGAGGTGATTCTACGCGAAAAAGGAAGTCGAAAATATGGAATAAAAATTCTTCGTTCGAGGCTTTGTTTTCGAGAAAATCGACTTTGAATTTCCGCTCGGTACGCGTGCACTTTATCGCGTCTCGTTATAACGGATCTCACTGCAGATCGTTGTCTCGATGGAAAAATTAAAAAAAAAAATTAAAAAAAATTTTTATTGTATATTTTCGACTTCTTTTTTCGCGTAGAATCACCCCCTTTCCGCTTGTACCACCAGTTACCAACCACCCTGTATAACAGGAATGTCGATAACGCGAGCGAAAATTCGATTGCTGCCTTCTCGATTACCTAAATCTTTCGCTGGTTTCACCTCCAAACTCCCCCGAGTTATCCGCGAAGAAAATTCCCTTTTCCAATCGAAGGGAAATGGATTCGTAGGGGAGCAAGCCTGGTCGGGATTCACCTTTATGGAAATGCCAAGCCCGGTAACTGCAAATATTTGGCAACCACGTCCGAACTCCCATTAATTTCCAGCCTGTTTTCAATTTCGTCAAGACGGAACATCAGCCACCGATCGCCTTCGTTTTCCACCCTCGAACAACTCTTCCTTTCCAACCAAGTGCAAACACTTTCAACTTACAAGCTTCCCCGGGGAGAAGTTGCAGCCGCTGTCCCTGGAAGGAACGATTTTCGACGTCATTTGTATTCCGTTGGAATCGTGGCGAATCTCACAGCGACGCATCGCTGCCAATATCTGTAATTTCCATCCTCTAAACAGGCACAGGGCACGCGGAAAATCGCACCACTCTACGAACTTTGAATTTTGAGTCTCGATCGGGTATATTACGGAGTTTCACTCGTAACTTTGGGTTTCCAGATAAGAGACGTCGAGAGGTTTGCGTCTCGATTTTGTCAGCTGCTGCTCGAATTTCATTGAAACGACGCGTACGAATTTTAATTAGATCTTTAACGCTAGCTCGCTCTGTTAAGTAATAATGAAAATTTTCATTCTCTGATGACGTGATAGATGGGACGGGAATTGATCGACCACGAGCTTCTATAGAATTTCTATGGAAATGAGAATATCTCCAAATATCCAAAAATGTTTCTTGTACACCTTTTGCATTTGCTAGTTTTTGTTGTACAGTACGTTGCAAATAAGTGCATATGATGTTTATACAAAGTGGGATACACAGCTTTGGGGTATTACGAAATAGAGAGCTGTTTTCCCAAACGTTAATTTTCCTGCTGATAGAAACGTATACAAAGCGGTAAATAAAACTGAAATATAATTTTTCAACAATTAAGGTGCTTTTTATTCTGATACAAACTCGCCCTTGAAAACTTGTTTCATTGTCTATTAGCGCTTATCAGCCAATGTAACGCGATTATGGCAATTTTCAGAGTTAAATAAATTGTTTGGAATTTCCGGCTAAATATACATATCTTTCGCTTGTTACGATTCTCTTGTTATTTAACCTTGCTATTTAAAGGTAGTATAATCTGTATATTGCTCTTGAATACAGTCAGCTGAAACATCTAGCTTGTTTGGTTTGCTTTAATCTGTTTGCACTTTTTTCTTACATCGTATACGTATTTCTCTTTCTGTACTTACACATCGTTTGAATAGACTTGTAAGCTTCCTCGCCGCGTTCCATTTCTCTTTTCTTCGAATTTTACCCTCCGTTCTAAAAACGTAAGAGGAGAAGAAAGGAAAAAGCGAAAAGGAAACATTTCCAAGAAAATAATAACTCTCTTTCTTTCTCTCTCTCTCTCTTCCTGCTCTCTGCGTTCCGTGCAATGGTAATTTATCTCGCGAGTAAAAAAATATTTCCCAATAAATCGAAAACTAGTTTCTTACGATGCGAAAGGAGGAAACAAGAGAAAATCGATATCCGACGAATGTCATTCGCTCGTTAATCATATAAATGACAAATCCTCGTGGAAGAATCTCGCTGGAGGTACCATACCCTCAGGGCTGACTGCATTTTCCTACGGTTTTTCATGTTTGCGATAGCAGCGGCTCGAAATCCGCCCTTTGCCACGTGGAGATTGGCTCCAGCGACGCTATTCGCGGAAATCCACTTACAATGGAAATTTCCCAATTTCCGCGTGCAACGCCCTTTTAAATGCCGACCGAAAGACGTCGGTCGACTCTCTCTCTCTCTCTCTCTCTCTCTCTTTATCGTCGTTACGCTCGAATCGCCAGACTGTGCGTGATAATCGAAAAAAAGTTGTTGATTGGACAGAGGAGTTGGGGAAGGACGGGAATGATTCTCTGATTCAGCTTTAAGTCAGAAACGAACGGGAAAACTCGCGTGATTTGCGTTCGAGCACGTCGAAATGAAATACAAAGTAAGGTCTGTCTGCAGAGAAAAAATCAGAGGTTTCCCCGAGATTGTGAGATCGAGTGACGCGTACAGGGAAAGAACGTGGTTTGTTCAGCCAAACATCGGCCGACTCCACCTTTTTTCATCCCCGCGTTAAACGGAACGAAAGTAATTATTTTGAACGCGCGTGAATGGGCCGGCTGGATCGCGCGAACTTGCCATCATCGATTCGCTCGGAATAATAATGAATCGGCCAGGAACGAACCGCCTGGAGTTTCGTTAAAGGGTGAAAGCTCGTTGGAGCGTGAAGGTGGAAACGATGGAAAAAGGAAAAATAAAAGAAAGAAATAAAACGCGAATAAAAAAGACTCGCTCTGTTGCGTTTTTTGTGGTTTCCCCAATTGAATAGCTCTTTCCTTTTCCACAATTTTTTTCGTGATTTTTATCGTTTGGAATTGTTTAAAGACAACACGTTGTAACGTAAAATAAATATCAGAGCTGCAATAACGTGGAACAACGTTGCAGAGTACGTTCGGTTGATTTACTTCGCTCTTTCACAACTTGCGTACGAATAATCTCGTGCAAGACTTTTTAATCTTTCATGGTAACAGGTTTGTTAGAATGTTTCGTAATGAAGGGATTAAACTAGATTTACCGTGTGCTTTGTAATACTGTTGCAAGGATTTCTGTGATTCTCCTTGATTCCATGGGCTTTGCGCTTTGTAATGTAAGTGTTGCACCGCGCTGTAAATTACCTTGCACGGATAATATGCTTCCTAACAATTCTACAACGTTGCTCGCTATCCTAAGGTGTTGCTGACTTGCAACGATAATTCGAAGTTTTGTCGTAATGTCGCGAAACACCGCAATATGAATTTTAATCACTTCAACAGGAAAATCGCTCAATTTCTTGTTATCGCATTAAGCGATTCTACGTAACTGCTAAAAGATTAGAAATGAACGAAGAATTAAAATTGAGATGAAACAATATACAGGGTGGTTGGTAACTGGTGGTACAAGCGGAAAGGGGGTGATTCTACGCGAAAAAAGAAGTCGAAAATATAGAATAAAAATTTTTCATTTGAGGCTTTGTTTTCCAGTTATTGCGTCTCGTTATAACGGATCTCACTGTCGTTGTCTCGATGGAAAAATTAAAAAAAAAAAATGTTTATTCTATATTTTCGACTTCTTTGTTGGCGTAGAATCACCCCCTTTCCGCTTGTACCACCAGTTACCAACCACCCTGTAGAATTTCGCAAACGTTACATCTTCTTCCATTCGATAAATTCCAGGATACAGCTTTCTATTCTTAATTACTCCTCGGTGATACTTAATTGTTCTTCTCGTCTGTGACAATGTTAAAAGAATTCTAAACGTTAAGGAAAACTACCACGCTTCATCGAAACAGAGTTTCGCGAAATCGATTATCCGAAAATACCCTGCCGTATCACGGGCTCGTCTTATTCCCAAAGATCAAAGACGTGTTTCAATTCTCGTTTGGCTCAGAAAATTGCTACATCTGCGTATCACTGGCAGCCATTCCGACGAAGGGCGATTTCTAATCGAATAGTAACCCTTCTATTCCTGTGCTGTATTCACCGCACAAAGCAGAATACACCCTCGTGTTCAAGATTCGAACGTACGCAACCCTTGCGACTTGTTTGACAAAGGTTGCATGAAATTTGCTTCTCATCGGTACCCATTCTACGTTCGATCTATATTTCATCGAATTGGACGTTGTTATATCCGACTAGAATTTCTGCTAATTCGCGACGATATCTGGCTGATTTATTACAAACGGAATTACCCCGTGACATCCGGTCGCGATGGAAATGAAATCCGAGCGTGACCAACATCGCGTCCCTTTAATCTCATTAGGTTCAGTTAGTCGGTCGTGGCCATTTTTCGATTAATAGATGATTGCATCTCAGTCTCAACCGATCTTCTCCGTTAAACGAGTATTCTGTTTTTGTAATTAACTAGCGTTTAAAAGGGATGGCGGAGTCGCAGGATGAAAGCTGACCTTTCGTTTATAAAAAGAGGAGATGAAAGTTGCGGTTCCCACGGCTCGATTAAACTGGAATCAATCGACTGTGTTAAGGTTGAACATTGGACGATGGTGACACGTGTACAGCGGATCGAATCGATCAGGGGTTGATCTATGTTTAGAGAGTTGCACGGTGACGAGCATCAAGTGTGGATTAGGTTTGGTGATATGGATAGTGGTGGAAGGTGATGTGTTTATTTGTTGAAGTATTTTCAGCTAGATTTTGTTGTTGAAACACCCCTCGAGTCTAATCATTTTCTACGCGTTAATTAGCTAAATTCCAACAGGCAATCGCTAACCGTTGTTATTACAGCTTTCTTAAGAAATTGAAGAATTTTTTGATCATCTTGTATCGTTACAAGCTTCGTACCGTTATACACACTAACTATTTTGCGAAATTACTTTTATTGTTAAAAAATACCAATTTCCTCCGGAGACTACAAAAATCTTCTTTTATGAATCAAGCTGATAGTAGTGCAATATAGAAGCATTGAATTAAAAAAAAAAATCTATGACTCTGCGTTCGAATTCTTTAAATTTTCCCAACTCCAAGTAGATATAAATTTACCCTGAGATTATCGGAAATTGCCCTAGAGCGATTTTAACAGCGGTATAATACAAAATACTTTCTGCCTTGAAGTTCCGTTAATTTCCAAGGATCTAAACAGAAATTAATTTCTCCTCAACCAGATCCAAACCGCCCGGGAAACAACTTAACAGAACCCCTCGACATCCAACTTCTTCTTCCCTGTCTATCATTCACAGTCGACAGATTCTACCCCTGTACCGTCCACTCCCTCCTATCGATTCTGTCTTGTTTCATAATTCCCCCTGGCTACAAGGTCCTCTGTCCCTTTCCTGGAAAAAGCAGCCGGTACCGTACAAAGTCGTTGGCTGCGACACGGAAGCGCGTCGCGACGGAAATCCCGGCGTCTTTGCGATGTCAGTACGCTAACAAACGGCGTACCGCGTAACTCTCCGGCCCTTTATGTACCATACACGCGTGTATATACGTACAAGCTTTACGCGATGCAAAAGCTGCGCGAGGGTCGTCTCGGTGTCTGCAACCAAGGGGCTTTTAACGGTAGTTCGTCAAATGCTTCTTGGAGCTTTCCAGATACGTCTTACTTTATCTATTTTATATCCTATTCCTTTCTCCATCTTCCACTGTCTTATTCACTTTTTGTCATTGCTTTTTTATATGGGATCGTTCGAAGAAATTTATTGGACGATCTTCCGTTTTTGTGTCGCGCCAACGGGTATCTACGTCGTGAAATCGCGGCTCAGGGAAGGAGTTAGTACGGTTTTATGGCGCTTATTATTTCGGTGCTTATGGAACAATCGATGCAAATGTCGTCTGCTGTCTGCCAGGAAACTCCGAACAACGCGATTTTGAGGATGGGTGCTAATTCGAATGACAGTTGGGTATGGAAGAATACGAGTGGGAAATATGGAAATAAAAACGTAGAGATAGGACAGAAATATCTTCCAATGCTTCTCTCGATCTGTATTGTTCAAGATTGTAAGAAACTGGAACGAAGGATGCGTTTTATCTAATATTTCACTAGGTTTTGTAGCATACGTCTGATGGTCTTACATTAAACTGAAGCTTTAAACTTTATGTATTAATTAATAGGATGAATCTATTGTATTTCCTATTTTATTTCAAAACTACCTGAAAATCTACTCTTCTACGTGTCCTACGTGTCGTCTCTTGCGATCGATATTCAAACGTTAAAAATATTCAGAAAGGAAGGAAGAAGGAAGAGAAAACTCGCATCGAACGAGGCAATGAAAATAGAATTATTAAATGAAATTTACAGCCGCGTAGATTGGAACAGAAATCGAAGGAACACAGGTCGTGTTCGTTTCCTCCGTCGAAGATGGGAGGATCGTTCGAAGAGATTTAGGGGGCTGGTTGGTATCGAGCAGACTTTTATATCAAGACTGGCGTAATCGTAACGCATTACATTGCTCGTTAACTGCACGCGTCGCGCGATCGAATCGAGTGGAAAAGCGCGGTCACGACGACCGATTCGCCGGAAATAATTCGGGATTACTTTTACGGGCGTGTTTGAAAGTTTGAAGCCGAAGCAGACAGAGGATGGGGCGAAGGAACACGACAAAACGATGGTTGGGGCAAAAGGGGGTGGAAGTTCGACTCGGAGTTCCGAGTGGCTGGAAATTAGCTTACTTAGACGGCAGACTGGAAATATTGGCAGATAAGCGATATAGCCTGGCGTCCGACCGATAAGGGAACAGCGTAGGGATGCTGCCCTGTTCTACGACCCTCGATGGAAACGCGGCTTATTGTCACGCCGCGCGATAGAGGGTGGATGCTGCTCGATCTCGGTGCCGTTGGATGGTTTATTGGGACGTTCCGAAGAATGGATGTATTCCTGGTCTTTGGAAAATTGTTATAGATTGAGCGGAATTACCGTTGATACGCTCTGTTGATACGTACTAATGTTTCAGGAATTATTTCGTCAAGTAATAAGAGTAATAATGAAACCACGAAACCATTCAGGATGTCTGTTAACACAGTTTTCGTTTCTGCAGTTGTTAGATACGTGCGAATGTTTCTGTTCACTTTTAACGAGACAGAAAATAATTCTCATTTTTCAAGATTTGTCAAAATATTCGAAGCTTTCTAATTCTTTTCCTTTTTACCTTTTGGCTAATATTATATATTGCACAGATTATCGCGAAATAATGGCAGAATATTTTCAATTGAACGAAGGAAAGCAAATACGAAGGATAACAAGATAACGAAACTTATGTTTTCTGATTTTTGAAATGATTGATAGAACGTCTTGTCCGTGGATGATAGTATGTATTACCGTCCTTTGATGATTCTTTCAGGTATCCAAAATACGTATAACGCGAGTTATAAAGTTTTTTAGACAGAGTTTAGAAAGGATTTTACATTCAAATTTTACATTCGTCGTTGATCGCGACTATTTCTTCTTCAAACACGTCCAGGACGATCGAACCGCCTTCGTCTGAAACTGCTTTTCATTTTCTGCTCGATTACCATATTGCTCTAATGACTCTTCTAAATTCAATCAACTTCGAATTTGTTTCAGATCGAATCGACTTTTCTCTTATAAACAGTAGAATTAGGAAACAGATAAAAATTTCATAGCTATTGTGACTCTGTTTGATGCAATTGAATTTATTTGATTAATTTGTGATTTGAAAACTTTAATCGATATAAGTAAGTTTAAAGTTAGGAAGTTTTAGAAATTGTCCGACTCTCTCATTTGGAAACAACTTTATTTAATTTACTTATTTAATTACTTCGATGCGTCCATTTTCATTAATTTTCTCGCTGCGAACAACGTTTGCTATTGTAAGTACTTTGTGTAACTTCGTCCCTTTTAACAATATTGACAAGTAGTATCGCTCTTGTTTCGGACGCGTAACTGTTCGGAAAAAATCAAACTAGCAGGAAATTAAAGCGAAAGGAAGGAGGTCGGACACGTTTAAAAGTCGAAAAATCCGAGACGAAAATGTAAATTTCTATCGACAAAGAAGAATGTGATTAGGCCGATCTAGTTGCAAAAGGTAAACGCGAACAAACTCGTGGAAATTCACGCGAGAACAGATCTTGCTTGTGTGATTCCTATGCCAGTAGCTACCCACAGCGTCTTCCGGAAAACGGAAATTTGGATTTCGACGAAGAGAAAAGTTTTTATCGTTTCCCTTACTTTTTGAACCTTTTTGATCATTTTGTTGACTCTTCGCCTCCTTTCATTTTGAGGATATTATTTTTTTTAAACGTTCGAACGTCAATGGGATAAAACTCTTACAGAAAGGAACTCTTATTCAAGCGAGAAATTTTAAACGGAGAATTCTTTTATGAAAATGATATAATTTATGCAATTGTACGCAGAGAAGTTCTGGTCGCTGTTTAATTATTCCTGTTATTCGTGTATTCATAATTAGCGTAATCATCGTTGACTTCAAAATGACGGAAGGAGGGTAATTAGATTTATTAATTACATTTGCCTATTGAAAATCGCAAATGATTATTTCCAATCGCGCACTTGCATACGTATACCAATCAATTTCAAAGCGGACAGATATCAATCCGAATTATTAATTGCAACAGTTAACTAACGACAACGATGCTTTCTATAGAGGCATTCATAACTTGGACATTAATCACCAAAAGATATTACATATATCTTTCTGTTTCATCCATATTCGAAAAATATGTCTAAATAGTCAAAGAAAAGACAAATCAATCATTCTGTGTAGAAAAGCAAACTAGATATCAGTTGCACTATAGAGGGGAACAAATAATTTTTAAAGGACTCGCGTCGAAAAATCATAGAATTTATCGCAGTGCTACAACGGAATACAAATATTTGAACGTTCAATATCACATTCCATTGTATCCAATACAAAAATCGTGAAGCGATTTGTATGATACGATGTTATATCGTAACATACAAACATTTGTAACATTCGATTTCATCCCTTAAACCATATGAAACGATAAAAAAATAAATCTTATCGAAATCACAATCGATAACACAGAAATATCGTCGAATAATAGTCTCGAGAACAATAATATTCGATTCAGCTATTGAACAAAACAAACGTGAAAGAGAAGTAAGGAGAGAAAATAATAAAAGATTTGTCCGATGCTTGAACCAACTATGATAAACCCTCGAAAGCTCTCTTGTTAAAGACGTCTGTATAACGAGTTTCCTCCTCGAATCTCCGCGATGAAGGATGAGACGCGTATCCAGCCGGTGTATTAAACTCGTTTCCCGTTCGTTTTTCCAGCAAAGGAGCTGAAAGTATGCGGCAGCGTGAGAAGCGGCGGCGAGGTGTGCTGCTCCGCGGACATGGAGGTGAGACTGCAGGCGAGGGCACGCGACAAACATGAGAAAGCCACCAAAGAAACTCTTCAGCGGTTGCACCAGGTCCTGTCTACGAGAGGGACCAGGTTCCACAGTGAGTACCTTCATCCAACGTTTCACGATTTTAATCACTTCATCGTCGGCTCTTTTCGCGCTCTCTATGTTCGCGCGTTTATACGCGTGTGCGACAGGGGTGAAGTCCCACTCTACGAACATTCACACTGGCAAAACGGTTGAACGTTGCCTCTGATGATGAGAGGCAGGCGGTTGCAATTTCGTTTGATCAGTTACCTTTAAACTCGAATGTCGGCACGTTCGTGTGTGTCAGACGACGTTTTTCCTTGGAAAGGTTTTATTTCTCTTTTTTTTTTTTTTTTTTTTTGGTTTCTAGGGATGCAGAGTCGCAAAGGGTTTCTTCAATTTCGTGTTTCTTGAACTTCGTGATAGATTTCGCGTTCTTTTGTGTATGGTAGACGGAAACACGAAACGTGAAATGCGTACTGTAACTAGAACTGCGAGTAATTTTTTATTTGATGTTTTCTTTTTTTTTTTTCATCTTTCGCGCGATGTAAAATGTTGTATGATCAGAAATGACAAATATCGTTGTAAGGTATTTCGACGTATAAATGGAATATTAGATCGACAAGATGATCGAATAGAATGTTTCAACTAGTCTTCGCTGGTTTATACTGCAAAAAAGTATGAGATCGATGGAGTTCAATAAACTCGATACGAGTGTTCAGAGATCAGCGAGCGTGTTACAGCATAGTTCGAAGGAAAAGAAGTAGAAATGAAAATTCATCGCGACAGCTCATAGTCAGGAAATACGATATCTCTCGTCAATTATACCACTTCTAAATCACAAAAGGACTTTTCAGACGGTTCGATCAGTCGAACATTCTCGACATTGGCAGGGCGAGTGGCGTTAATAGACGTGAATGAGGCTTGGAAGCGCAATACGTGGTCCGAAATGAGATTTCTCAGTTAATGGCGTCTGGATGGTTGACGCGATTCTTCGACAACCTTCATCTTCTTTTTTATTTCCGAGAGCGGGACAAAATACGAGAATATATGTATTGAAAACGATTTTCAAAAAATGTAAAACAAAGTTTACGATTGCATGATCGTTCGATAACATTGTTTTAAAAATTCTTGAAACTCGCCAGATGACTCAGAATTAGAATGTTTGCCAAGAATATTTGAAGGAAACACCCAACGGATCTCACAAAGGACATAATCTAACATACAAACACTAGCCGCACTAAAGAAATGAATCACTCAAATTCGAAGATGGTATCCCAATGGTATAGCCATTCACATGCTATAATATTTTACCAAATGTCCTACTGGACAAATTGTAAAATGTAAATAAATAAATAATAATAAAAAAAAAGAATATTTGATGTGGATCAATTCTATAGAGATTTGAAATTAACATAAATTGATAGACGATGAAAAATTTCGCTACGTGAATTACCAAAATTAATAGACTCGGTGAAACGAAGGAAAGATTATGTACCCTCGGGATTCAAGCAGAAAATATAACCACTTATTCAAGTAAGCGGGACAGTAATTTTACTAATCTTTTAATCCCTGTTTCCGTTTTCCAACCACGTAATTCCCCGCTTGATGTCGACGCTTGCCTTGCAATTTCTTTATTTGCATTGCCACGTCAATTTATTGCAGAATTATCTTTGGTACGATAGGTATCTGTCGTTAAGATCTTACAAACCTTTTATCATAGGTCCTACTATCAGCAAAATTCTACGATCGTCGAATGCACTTTTGTAAGTATTTGCTGAAAAAAACATTAGTTTTATTACGTATTGTACGGTCTACAATTCGGGTACAAGAAAATCTTATAATCTTTTAACAAGATTTACTCAGTTTGTTTACTCAGACCTACCATTACGCCCTTCCTTAAGGGTTTACAATGTACCATCCTTACTATCGAAAGACCAATTGCTATTGTTTCCTTTCGGAATGGAAATGAGTGGTTCGAAGAATCTCTAGGTCGAACATCTCAGATATGCCAAACGATTCTCATTAACGAAATTAACGGTGGTAGCGTACGAGTTTGCATCACCATGGCCCGACTACCTCTTTGCTCTTCGAGCTTCAATCTTTCCCATGCCCTTTCCATCCGACCACAGCTTCTCTGAAGGCCGTCGTGCTTCCCTTTGAGCAGCTACTACACCTAGCCGCATCTAGCTACGTACCCACTTTGCCTGCCACTCGCCGCGACAGAAGTGCACTGGCAGAGAGAGAGAGAGAGAGGGAGAGAGAGAGAGAGGGGGTGAGTTAGGGGTGGGGAGACAAGGAAGAAGAGTAGAGGAACTCCTATGCAGGATAGGAAGATAGTGTGAAATATAAGGGGGCGGGAGGTGGGGGGTGAAGGCAAGACAAAGGGTGGATATGATAGAAGAGAGCCTTGGAAATTTCGTATTGACTGCTGTACGTTTCATTCTTCAAGTTCCTTTTGTTTAAGAGGGACTTTTGTAAGGCTGCTGGAAAAACTTAGAATGGCAGAGAAAATGTCATAACTGTATTGAAATAACTGTATTTCATTATAGTTTAGCAAACACTGTTACAGATATTAGGTTGCCCGAAAAGTTTCTTTTGCTTTATGAGGAAACAATAGACGCACAAGGTCTTTTCTTTTATATTTGTCGAAATACTTACGGTCCATTTTGTTCTTAACACCGCGACATTTCACGTTTTTATGAAGGTGCACTGTTGTTAAAAACAGGTTTGCGAAAGAAAAACACTTTCCCTACAACCTAATACAAACTGCTGTCGTTGAATCAGAACTATAATCCATGCTCGACGTTACATGGCAAGGATTAAATACAATTTGTGATCTTTAAATTTAAAATTAAATTCAATTTATAGATCACAACGTAATGTACACAAGGCAAATATTTCTGCTAGAACTACGTCGTACGTAAGTTTCATTGGATACAGAGATTTACTTATCATCTTAGTCCCTTATCTTGACCTTGTAATAGAAAAATCAAAATATTCATACGCATATGGAAGCGACACGGGAGATTTTCGGGGAAAAACTGGGGGAATTAGTCGCGAACGTTGGAGCTTGTCGCGAATTAAAAGCTCCGACGAAGTTCCTAGCCAGTCGTCGCGGCGCTAAGTGCTTCCTTCCCTTTTACGCGGCTCGGAGCCCGAAGCTTTTTGCCGAGGCGACGCCGCCGTCGTCGCCGACGATTCGTTACGGAGCTCACCTACCTGTTCTCTCTCTCTCTCTCTCTCTATCTATCTATCTATCTATCTCTCTCTATCTTTCACTGGTTCCCAACGTCGTTAAAAGGAATTTTAATCACATTCTTCGCGACTGAAGTGACGATAAGAACTGGTTCAAGCTTCACTGGTTCGTGAGGTTACGCGTGTAGAGGGTGGCACGGGCCACCCCTGTCTTTGTCGGTGTTCAGCGAACGGTCGATGCCACTGTTGCTTGAGAAATCAGGGACTTTATATTCTTTCATCAAAAGCTTTTGCTCTCTTCGTAGAATTTTTCGTACGAAAAGCTGTGGCTTGTGTCAGGGCGATAATGGCTATTTGATGACCAGTTATATTCGGCAGATTTGAAAGTATACTGAGAGAGATACATTCTGTCGATAGAATTTCATTTCAAGGTAGAATTTCGAATTCTGGGTTGCTCTGCTTTTGGTTTAATTCTAGTTCTCATTTTTCGTCACCATTAATCATTTTGTGTTTATCTTTCATGTTGCACACAGACTTTGCTTCCTCTGGTATTGCAACTACAGAATACATAGATTTTATCGAAATGATTGTAATAAAACTATTATATAAAGATGCGATGTAAATAAATAGATAAATATATATTTCGCACGTTCCATACTGAATTTTAAAACTGCTTCTTTGTAGAAAATAAAAAATGTGATTTGTCGTGCTCTCGCGTAATCTTCGATCGCAAGCACGACGAATCCGCGAATCTTTCGTATTCTTAGAGTTAAACGTCGCTAAGAAGGAAAGAAATACCCTACAGTCTTCTTAAGATCAACTGCTTTACGTTTCACTTCCATTCCAAAACTTGCTAAAGCTTTGCTCTCTTTACTTTCTCAAACGTAACTAAAAGAAAGTTATATTTTAGCGTGTTAATTAGGAGAACTTTTTCTTGAAATCTTGTTTCGTAGTAGGCTGTTGCATATAAAACCGATTTTGCAACACAACCATTTTCTGCGTTTCTCTCTCGAAATGAATAGAGTATAAGGTGAAGATAAATGAGTGGCAGAAATCATTCTCAAAGTTCAGACAGAGTGCTACGCAAACTTCGTTAACACCTTATCCTGGCGAGAAGGAAGTAGTTAATTAACGGTTGCAAGTTAGGTACATAGCGAGCAGAGTGTACAGACGCTATAATTCGACAAGAAACAAACATTGTTAACGCGTGATCAATCTAGAAAGTTGAAGTCGCGGCTGTAATTGATTTGCAAATCTCAAGTGATAGGCCCATCCTTGTCTCTGACAGGTAGATCGATTCGATTCGTTTCCTCTGCAATTACAAATTATTCCTATTACAACGAGGCCGGTGGAAAACGATGCAGAAGCATCGTGCAATTAAATAAATTACGTTCTCTGTTCGTCCTTTCGGCCAGATCAATTAATCGGCATTCGTATAAATTATTTATATGTCGATGGTTGGGCGAAGCCTCCGTGAATGTGTCCATCGATCTTGTCTTTTATATTTTCAGATTGCTTCAGTTTCAAACAGTTTTAATTAACACAGAGGCAAAACTGTTTGATAAACCGTTTCTCTTTCTTTTTCTTTTCACAGGTTTCTTCAAGGATCTTCTCGCTAATAGTAAAAAGGTTTTCCACGAGATGTTTAAGAAGACTTATGGAATTCTCTATGAACAGAATTCCTTTGTATTCACCGACCTATTCAAGGAACTGGAGAACTATTATGCCAAGGGAACGGTGAGTTTTCAATGGTTTTTACTCTGGCCTAGATCTTCACACTCAAGTCACCTTTCACAAACAATTTCAATTTCTTATGATACGTATAAATTGACATAAATAGGTCATAAATCAAATTTTTTGGCTATTTTCATCCAAACTATGTCTTTTGTATTAGGTTATAAGGAAATAATAGACGCACAATGTTTTTCGTTTTATATTAGTTTATCGAATTATGCGCGAACGTAATAATAGAAATAGAACGAAATGGATCATACGTAATTCAATAAAATAATATAAAACAGAAATCGTTGTTCATCTATTATCACCTTATCAAACGAAGGAAACTTTTCGGACAACCTAATACAACCCATTTCTCTCGATGATCTCGACCTCGGGCAATTTTTTAGTGGTTTCACCCCGATATAGAATCTTAAATTCACGTTTCGAAAACAATTTCTATTTCTTATAATAAAAATTAATATAACAAAAAGTAGGCCGTGAATTCAATTTGCTGACTTTCTTTTTTACCCAAACTGTATCTCTTGTACAATCCATTTCGTTCAATGGTTTTGTTCTTGGTGTAGACCCCCCTAGATCATTGCTATCCGTTTCCCAACTTCTCCACTTGCTTCGAAGCTATTGCGGCAGACGACCATCCAATTTCGTTTGCGATGCGACAAATCAAATTCCAGGATAAAATCGATAGGGGGTCACGGTCTCGATTTTCAAAGGCGGAAGAATTTGTTCGTCCTCGCGGTCCTGGACTTTCCTCCCCTTTTAACGAAACCTGCACCCTTCTGAGTTGTTGCGGCTAAGGCTCGTGGAGGGTGAAACTTTCGAAATCGGCCTGAAACCTCGACCCTCGGCCAGCGGACGTTTAACCGCGAGCAACGAGACTTCGTGACAGGGTGGTAGAAAACTTCTCGTGCGAAGGCGAGTTTAATCAATGCTTTTGACGTTCAGGACTCGCGAGCGTTTGCCGATAAAAGGCCAGAAAATATCCTGGCTTTTAGATTTCTTTTTCTCTCTCTTTCATCTCCTCTTTCTCCTTTTATTCCTCCCATATTTCCCTAGATTCGTATCTTCCAACGAAGATCAAATGGGCTATTCCTGGACAGCTGCAATTACCCGACAGTTTCACTTTATCTGTCGGGGGTTGTCTCTTGTATTGGAATTAATGTCCTGGGGAAAGTAGAGGCGCCCATTCCATTTTGCTAAAGAAATATCTGGACCCTTCGCATGAACATCTCGTCCATACAAAGAAGCACAGTTTATCTTCTCTTGGGATGCTGTATTTTCTATAAAATCTTTGCGTTATACGCTGGTTCTCTCTTTTTATCATCTTCTAAGCTTTTTCAATCCTTTTCCCCTTTTTTTATTTCTCAAAGAATTTGTCTCTTTGCATTCTTTCGTTCGTTCGAGGATTTTTATTTCTTCCGATAGATTTTTTCACTTTTCGCTTTGTGAATTTTCAACATCGAAGCTCGCGTCTCCAGAACCTTTCTATCGCTACTGATAAAGAGGATGGCTTTGACGATAGTTTCTGCATCGTCGACGAAATTATCAGTCATTATAAATCGCGAACAAATCTCTTCCATATGCCGCGTTAACCCAAGATCTCCCCTTCAGCATTCTTCGCCGATTCTCAAAACACTCGCAAACTTACGTAAGTACGTTCTCGCGAAACCTGTCGCGTTCAGATGATCCAATGGCCATTTCCGTTCGCCATACGCGGCACGCGTTCAAGATCGCACCGATCGGCTCGTCACGTCGTATCGATCAGCCAAACAAGAGGGAAAGTTGGTGCGCGAATAAAACGTACACCGCGAAAAGAGACGGAATCGAGGGACTACACTGAGACGACGTATTTCGAGGGCGCGATTGTCATTCAAATCGGCTGGAATTATTCAGCGGCGCCACTTGGACCCGCTTTGGCTCTCGTGCACGCTCGAAAATGGCTCCGCATGAATATATTATTGTTGCAATCGCACGCGTCGCTGCCGGGTAACGAATTTATACGACGGTGATATATCGCGTCGCGGAGGATTCGAATTTATCGAGGACCTCTCGTTTCTACCTTTCTGTCTTTCCATATATATTTCCCCTTTTCACCTTTTCTTTTTCCTTCCTTCTTTCTCCTTCCTTTATCTATGCTTTATTTTTTCCTCCATCTCCGCCGCTCCTCCCCGCGCGGCTCGATAATACGTTCCGTCGAGCCGCAGGATTATTCCTTCGATCGAGACAGTGCTGGAATATATCGGGGATGGATAGAAATTAAAAAGGAGCATCCCGTGAATAGCTGATCGACGAGCCGAATAGCCTCTCGTGGGGGTTGCTCTTTGTTTCATGGGCTCGTTCGATTAGCTGGCCTCTGAAATCAGGTATTTTTAGAAGGAAAAACGCTTGTTTATTCCCAGGCTAGATTATTAGTTTCCAGAGAGATCATTGTGTATTATTTGGTCAAAATTATTATTTATAATATATTTGTTTTTAATTGAACGCTTTCGTTCGAACATGTAAAAATGTATCATTTTTAATGGAAAAGAACGATTTAAGAGAAAGTTACGGAATGCTCGATCAATGTATCGATTACAGTTTAGTTTCGTTAATAGTTAGAGATTGTAGACAAAACATAGATCGATCGTTAATACCGGATATAATTTCTATTCTTCTAGGTCGATCTCGACGATACCATGGACAATTTTTTCAATACTCTTTATCAGAAAATGTTCACGGTGCTGAACAGTCAGTACAACTTTGACAATAAATACTTGGAGTGTGTGGGAGAACATATGAAGGAAATCAGACCGTTCGGCGATGTTCCTCAGAAATTAGGAGTGCAAATCAAAAGGTCTTTCGTCGCGACAAGAGCCTTTAGTCAGGCTTTAACGGTGGCTGCGGATGTCTTGAAGAACATGCAGTCGGTAAGAGAAATATCCATCTTCTTCGTTCGTTTTATGCATTTGTAAGAAATGTAAATTCTCGAAGGAAGAAATAACCATAACGCGATATAATGAGAATGCGTATAATACAATAAAAAAAATTTTTCTTTAATTATAAAAATTCCTTCCTTCGATTATGAAATTTACATTTCTTTAATTATAAAAATATACTTACGCTACCCTAAACCCTATCTTCGAACATCGGTGAAATCTTTTCAAACGCGCAAAAAACCCGAGAAAATCGATAAACTAAGACAAACGTAAGAACAGCTAGAAAATCGTCTGGCTTTCCACAGTTGAAACCATCAGCCGATTGTGCAGCTGCACTCACAAGAATGACGGTGTGTCCATCGTGCAGCGGGATCGCGGGCAACGTGTTAGCCTGTGGTGACATGTGTGCCAACGTGATGAAGGGCTGCCTTGCTCAGCATGCGGCTCTGGACGCTGAATGGAATCACTTCGTCGGTGAGTAATTTCCACGCGCATTGTTCTCTTGGTAAATATAGGCTCGAGAATATAATTCATCGACTTACCTTGAATCATGTACACAAAATATTATGCTTATTAGCAATCGCCCGAGGAATAGAGAAGACTCGAGAAATAACGTTCGAGAAAGAGAATCGCCAAATTCCTTATTTTAAGATTTCAGGAATTCTTGGAATATCGTTAATCGTTGAAGGAATATTGTTGATAGGAAATGAATGAAAAGATTCTATTTATTTGTTTACTCGGGTAAGATCACAAATTGTAGGAAATTTTGTATTTTCTATTCAGAGTAGCTGCTGCAAAAATTCCTCGAAAAATGAGTATATCCCAGACTTCTGATCGTACGATTCATTTTGCAATAATTTTTATAGTCGGCTCTCTTTCTGTAACT
Organism: Bombus bifarius; assembly: GCF_011952205.1. NCBI lineage: Eukaryota > Metazoa > Arthropoda > Insecta > Hymenoptera > Apidae > Bombus > Bombus bifarius. Next base: position 361,485 of record NW_022884396.1, read on the forward strand.
TGCATTTCTCCAATTTCAGAGGCCGTGGACAAGGTGGCTGACCGTCTGTTGGGTCCATTTAACATCGAAATGTTAGTACGACCAATCAACCTGAAAATCTCGGAGGCTATCATGAATTTCCAAGAGAACAGCAACGATGTTTCACAAAGGGTGTTCACTGGATGCGGACGACCTGTGTTGGGTAGACGCAGACGTCGAGACAATCGGGAGTTGGAACTCGAATCATTGAATTTTGATCAGGAAACACTAACAGACGATCGTGCTGCTATTTTGGATAAATTGGTGAAAGAGACACGACAGAGGGTGAGAGATTCCAGACAATTCTGGGTTTATCTGCCCTATAAGGTTTGCAACGATGGACTCGTCGTTCCTCCTAGCAATACGAAGGAATGTTGGAACGGCACACACGTAGATAAGTGAGTGTCTTACAAACATAAATTTTTTTTATTTTTTTTTTTGTTCTTTTTCATAGAAATTACCAGCCGTGTAGTCCTCTTCTTAATTTTATTTAAATTGTAATATAATAGTAAATGAAATTGTATTATCAAATTAAATTATATAAAATTTAAATTTTAATATAATTATACAAGGTGTATCAGAAGTAGAGCAATAGATACTCTTGCGTTTATATCTTCTTGTCTCTGGAATTCAATTTTAGTTTCTTAAAAAATCGTCAACTTTTCTTTTCAAACTGATCAATATTCCATATAATATCGATGTTCCAATTGAAATCTTGAGTTTATTTTTCACTTGCTCGTGTTTCAGATACATTTACCCAGTGTCGTCGAACGGAGAGGAACAAAAATTGAATCCAGAGGTACGAGTTACTGGAACAAGACCGACGATAGTCAGGGACCAGGTCTTCGCATTGACCACTATTACAAACAGACTAAAATCCGCGTACAATGGACAGGACGTCGATTGGATAGACACAGGTAAACCATCTGTTTCGCTAATGTTTAATCTACCATATCATCGAACACAACTATCCTTATAAAATTGATACTATGTTAGAATATCCAAAAACAAAAAATTTCATTCAAATCGATCTGATACTAAATTTCGTGGAATAATATTTTTAAGTAATTAGAGAAATTTTCGAATGAATATACTGGCAAAAGCATACTGGAACGTGTAAGCGGTAGATTTAATCGTAGAATCAATATCAGTTAATGCGGTAAGCTAGTTGATTTCGAATAATGAGTTGATTAAATTAGAATATCTCATTGAAACACAAACAATTTATCGTCGAATTCCGCGCATCTATCTTGTTAATTGTAGGTTCTATAAGACAGTTCTAATTATCATTTTTTTTATACAGTCATAATTTGCCAGGATTGTTATAAGAAATGAAGAAATAAACGAATTCTTAAATAGACAGATATGAATAGAAAAGATATGCTACTTTTATTGCGTTTTATCTTATTGAAGATTATGTTCTATTTTAATTTCTATTCTAATATCTATTATCTAACAATTATGTTCTAGATCTCCTCGAAAACATAATAAAAGAAACAAATTATCAGGCTACTGTAATGTGTACTTATCTTATCTCGAGACACTGTTCACGGTAAACGGCGATTAAAAAAATAATTTTCTTGGAATTTTCTTTTTGACAAATCAATTTCCAAATTTGCCAATTAAACCGACTACAAGTTCACGAGTAATAGAATTACAAAAGATAATATATAAAGAATATGTGCACCTGGTGCACTGTCAAAAAGCAAAATATATTTTCTTTTTTTTGTAACTTAGCTGAGATCTTTTGAAAGTGACACGTGCGAATCTATAGAATTAGTTTATCTTCATTCCTTAAAGAAGCGATCGTTTCTCTTTTCGATTTTATCGCATTTATTTTCAAATCTGATAACACGAATGGATCCTCGAAATTAAGAATCAGAGCGGCCTAAAAATACCTACTAAACGATACACACGAAACCTCAAAAACACCTGTATAACATGCTCATAAAAAATTCAAGTTCTTTATTAAATTCTTCGATTAATTTTGTCACATCTTTCTAATTCATCGATCCGAATCGATTTTCCATCATTGCGTATAAAAACCTAAAGATACCTGTTAACCCTTGGCGGACGGGACGGTTCGACCCGACCGCACCGTGGGTCCGAGCTGCTGCCGCAATAATCGTTTAAAATTGCCAGGTCACTTTTATTTACATAGACACGCTTTTCATTCATAGATGTCAAATTCAAATAACATACATATGAGTCTTTTGATCCTATCAGTTTTTTTTTTTTGGACGAACGCGTATGAGTTTCTCGGCGCAATCGATGGCTTACGCAGAACGCATATATGCGGCGATAGTTCGCAAAGGGTTAAACAACATAATTGAAATCTCAAGAAAACCTGCACGACACCTCCGAGAAGAATTCCAAATCTCCTACTAATCTTTTTTATTTACTCCTTCAAATCTTCCAATTTCACGAATTAACAAATTTTCAATGAAGACCTAAAGGAACCTAAAAATACCTATCGAATAACGCAATCGAAATCTCAAGAAAACCTGCGTAGGACGTGCTAGAAAAGCTTCGCCTTCTACTAAACTCTTCGACTAACTCCTCCGCATCTTTTAAATCCACCAATCGATCGATCACGACCATCATCCAAAAAGACTCGAAGAACGTTTCCTAAGAGAAATCCTCTCCTCTCCATCGCCACCATACCATATTCAGAATTTACTAATCAGCTCACCGTCACCGGGTGACAATCTAATTTTTAGAAGACACCGAGTGGAACGGTTCTGGAAGTGGATCCGGGGACGGTCCGGATCAAGATCCGATCACGGACGACGAGGATGGTTTCAAGGAAGGCTCTGGCTACGAACCGAAATCTTCACCGCCAGAAACACCGAAACAATCTCCTCCCGTCGATCATCCGGAAGTCGTGCCTCCCAGGAAAGACATAGAGCAGAAGACAAATATCAACAACAACAATGGCACGTCCAGCGTGGACAATGGCGCGAGCAGACAGAAAATATCTTTGTCTCGTGCTTTGACAACGTATCTCGTGCCCATAGTGGTGATGTGGTTCGGTGGCTGCCTCACCGAGTGGCTGTGATCATGTGGTTTCCGAGGAGAACGATGCAGGACGATGTAAATAAATATTCCGTTTAACGTTACGTGACTCCACCTCGACTGGAACAGTGCTATAACACGCCAGCCAATCGAGAAAGAAAGGAGAAAGGACAGTGATAACTCGCTTTCCAACGACGCGTACTTTTCCATCCATTAGGAAAAGCATTCTTTTACTTTCTACAATGACGGGTACTCGGTTTTACCCTGCTTTACTGGGGTATTGTGCCCGAATGACCATTAATGAGATGAACAACTTGATGTTTTGCTGACGCCGGAATTCGAGAGGAAGACTGGTATCGTTGATGGGGGATTATATTTGCAACTGACCTACGGGCCTTTGTACGACTGACGAGCGTGCCTTTAGGAAGAGTGGCATGATCGACTGTAAAAGGATTAGAGTTAGGAATTTATTTTCCAGTTCCTATTTTCTCTTGCGCCATTGTACAATTTTTCGGATTGATCGATTTATGCTTCGATGTATGTTTCTCGGTTCGTTTGGTATAGTATGATCGAAAGTACGATTGAATATAAATTTGTAATTCAAATATCGCGGATTTTTACCTATTCATAAATATAAATTTTAATTAAATTGAAATTATCAATGAGATTATGTTGCAATTGAACTATGCCAAATAAAACCGGACGTTAATTATTCTATTCTCGGAACCAATCGTAAACTTTTGAAATGTAGTGGCGTAGGAAGAACAGGAACTACATCGAGGACCTAAATGGCCTTGAACGTACAGGAAAGACACATGGAAGCAAGTATACGAGAAGCGCAAGGACTGACTATCGAGCGTCGTATTTCCTTTTCCAGCTGCCCTTTCCTGAAAACGTTTGAAATATTTATGGCTCGAAGGGCGAGACATTTTCGATCGCGTCAAGTTCGAAAGGATCGCTCAGAATCTTAGATTTCGGCGACAAACACGAAACATTGATGTTTGTGTTTAACAAAATAAAACGAAGGAGAAAAAATAATAAGAAGGACGATTAAACTATTTCGGTTTTCACGAGGAGATGATATCGATTATTTTTTAACTCGAGAACCGTCTCTTGTTGATCAGTGTTGTTTAAAGAGTTGTGAATAGAGAAGAAAGTTTGTGGCGAATGAAAAATTATGAATGTAGGACGATGGCTGACGTATGATAAACGATTCATATACTTTCATTATCTTTTACTGATTATCGTTAAATAACGCAAAATGCTCGACGAACTCGAGGGCCGATTTTTTAATCGTACAGATCGGTAAAAGAAATTTATTTGACGATATTCTTTTATCTACGGTTTTAGACTTTTCTTCGACAATTTTTTTCTTTTTTTTTTTTTTTTATTTATTTAAAATAATATTTTATCATCCGCCATTCGAATGAAATCGTCCTAGCAATTGAAACTCGACGAAACGAGTCAAAGCGTAGAACGAGCGGTCGAGAATAGGCTCCTGTGATAAAATTAAACAAAAAAAGAGAAAAAATAAAAATGTAATAAAAAGGTAAAAAAAGTAAACGAGTGATGTTGGCCGCTATCACACGCTGGCATCGTCGAGCCTAAAACAAGAGGGCGAAAGGACATATTCTATACAAATCTAGTGAAAATATTCAAATAAATAATATGAATAATTATTTGTAATTATATTATTATATATATATTATTATAATTATTATAATTATTGCAAAGTGAAATTAATATAAAAATTATACGTTGCGTTCGGGATAAGTGGTAAGTTTAGAAATGGAAATTACACGGTTCTTTCCTTCTTTCCTGCTCGTCTGAGAAAATACGTGGCTTCGCGAGGCAAAGAAAGAAAGAGGAACCTTGTGCTTGTACAGTGACTCCTATCAATATTGGGGACACTATAATATTCTATCCGTTACTACTCTGTACATTTCACCATAATTAAACTAACGTATATTTTGTTTTTTATGATAATAAAGCATATATTCTTCTTGACGATAACGCAAATTTTATTTATTTAAACTAAATAATTTGTGACATTACAAATAATATATTAAGAAATGTATTATTTATACGTCGCAAAAATATTCGAACATTTAATTTTCTACAATGATTTTACATAAGAAATACATATGTATATATCATATACATTTTTTAAATATCAATTTCCTGGATACCCGTTCTGTTTTATTACATGTCGTAATCGATTTGGCATGTTTGTCATAATTTTTTGTGAATAATCTTGCATGATACTCATTTTCGATTGGAATCAAATCCGATGATTACGGTGGTGGATGTAACGCGCGAAGGCAACTATATAACTGATATCCCTGAACTATACCACGATCAAATTTCAATGTGTTTTCAATGTCCATTGCAGTTACATTTTATTTTAGATTTCGTTTGAAAATGTCTAAATTTTTATCTCGTTAATCCCGTTCATCAAGTATTTTTGGCCATCTCTTTTGACGAAGTCAATCTATTCGATCCTCGCGATCGTATCTTTTCATAATATCTGTAAATTTAAAAGACTGTCTATCTCTCTCTTTCCTGGTTTCACGGTTGAGAATGACTAATCGTCGCGCGTCAGAAAAAGTATCTTCGCTTTTCCGTTTTATATTCAAAATTTCTGACCGATGACAATGATTTTTAAGTAATAACTGATATTTCGAAGTACGCTGTACATCTCGCTCAATATATGCTTGTGAAGTATAACAAAGCTGTAGAAGTATAATCAACAAATATGGATAAATATTAAGCGTCTGAAGATTTTTCCGACGTACGAACACCACATTTCCGAATATATTATTTGTTACGCCACAAATTATTTAGGAAGAATACATGCTTTATTACCAGAGAAAATAAAAGATACGTTAATTTAATTATGATCAAATGTACAGAATAAACATGGATAGAACGCTATAGTTTTCGAATATTAACGAAAGTCACTGTATATAGAATCGCGTAGAATTCTTGTTGGATAAAGGAAAGAACGTTTAACAAGTTGAACACCACAATCTCAACAGTGTGAATTTCGAATTTAACTTGACGTAAAGATAGTAAATTTTCAGCTGTAAGTTATAATAAAAATATTTTTTGCATTTAAAGCAGAGAAATAGGATCACAGTAATTATATGAAAATCCTGTAGAAATAAGAAAGAAGAGAATCTCAAAGTAGGTTAATTTTCATTAAAAATCGAATAGATTTCAGTTATAAATGTTACATCTCTGCTGAAAGAGAATCTTTTCGGCAGATATTCGTTCGATGATCCCCTTAAAAGTTGTATTAAAATTTTCTTAAGAATTATTTCCAAAATTCGAACGCGTACAAGACTAAACATTCGTTGTAGTGTTCAGTTTGTTAAAAAGAGAAGATTTAAGGATACGAAGACAGGGAACAGGGTTTTTTTACCGTGGAAGAATTATGGACCACTGAAACAACTTTCCTGAAACTATGGGAGTTCCTTACGTTCGATAAATAGGAGCAACCCTTGTGTTTTAACAGCTTTGTCGCATCGACGTGATTGCTAAATAGTATCTTATAGCATCGAGCATGATTCGTCTTTAACTCCCCTGATAATAAAATTTTAATTACGATAGTTTGTGAAACTATGAATTAAATCATTTAGAATTTCAAACCTAAATTATCCATGTCTTCGGAATTAAATAAATATAAAAAAAAATTACAAATTATAGGACTTTGAACTACTCTCAGGTGAAATAGAAATATATAATTCATAATTACTTACACGTTACGTTTACGTTAGAGTTACTGTAAAAGAACGAAAATTAAAAGATTTTAAAATTGTGTAGGAGTAAAGTTTGACTAAAAAGAAGATTATGTTTCTCGACAGATTCATTTCGTATCAAGGGAGTTAAATCAAGTAACGTTCGAATAAAATACATTTACGTTTTTTTTTACTATTATTCCTAGTACCGTATTTACGTTGTTCGCCATTGTAAAGAGTAACGAGCAGCCTAGATTTCCGCGACGATCGTACTCGTCGAATCTCGATGCAGGATCGTTTTAAGATTACGTGATATTCCTTTCCCTTTTCTGTTTTAGACTAGCCCACTGTAACCAGCTAATCATACTTAATAATCTACCAATTTACACTAAGAATTTATACATGCGACCGTAAAAATGAAAGTGTATATGCGAATGCACTTGGCCGAGCCGTTTATAACATTCAACGTGAATTTTCAATTTGATCATGAATCTCTTAAATGACGTTCCATCCGTACGATGTATTGGAAAACAACAAAAGAAGAGAAAGAAGAACTTTCCGAGTAGCAGATGTAATTTCACGTCTGTTGCATAAAAATATTACAATGATCCAACGGAGGATAGTTTGCAGCAGAAAATCAATCACAGATTAAATTTAAACGTTGTATGTTCCATTCTTACTGATCATTGTTCTGTTATTAACGAGTGCAATGGTTTCCTGAAAATCGCGTAAAAGAATTACAAGAGAAAATGGATTGTGATTCGCTATAAAAATTCTGTGTGAAATTCCAATTGCGGGAACTTTAACGAATAAAAGGAATTTAAGTGGGCAGAGAAAATGGAACAGCGAGTATCCCTCATACAATTAATCGTAACGCAATAGTTACAAATTCGTAAAAAAGGCAATACAAAAACAGCGATACTGCCTGCTACATATTGTGACAAGCGACCACGAAACCTCCAGATCGTCGAAATTGTCCACATCGTAGACTTAAAACGATTTATCGTAAATTTTCTACCATGTGCAGATTCGTAAACCAAATCTCGTTCGATTTCTACTCAAATTCAGTCTTTAATTTTTTTCTTTTCTTTCTTTAAGTACAAAACTAGCAAAAATAAATTGGGTATCGTCGTGATAATTAGCAGCAGAATTTGAAAAATGCAAAAAAAAGAAAAACAAGGAAAAAGAATAACGCGTTAGAGTAACAGACTAATCGTAACTAAGAGAATAGAGGTGTTCCTCCACTTCCGTGGAACGAAGAACGGCGATGCGTCATCGTCGCAGCGAGCTTTCGTTGCCAGCCTGCACATTGTCTTAAACAATGACTAACATCTTTGTCTCAAGCCCTTTCTAGTAAACGGCATGCTACTGGTCCGTTTTTTTAAGTTTTAATTTATCATATATTCGTGTTTAATATCTCGTTCTTTTTTTTTATTTTTTTTTTTTTTTAACTGATTAAAGTATGTAACCTATCCCGCAATTGGAAAATTCTCTGTAAAAGAATTCTTATGTTATATGTGTAAGGATAAGGGTGGTATAAAAAGAAATACGAATATGCTGTTTATGACGCGTTTTATTAGTAGTATTATGGTTACAATTGTGCAAATCCGCAAGGGGGCGAGTTTCGAACGCGAAAAAAGGAATGATTGTGTCATACTCTTTCATACAGAAACACATACACCCATACACCATATTCCAAACACGCGGCGCCTCGTCTCAAGAAAATCTCGCTGTTACATGCTTACAGTGTGCTAGCATCTAATTACAAAGGATTTCATTTAATGACACAGATCGTATGCAATAAAAGTGGAATATTTAAAAATGCAGTAGATTACTTTCGTCCTTTCATCGACAATTTATTGACCATCATATACTACAAACATGAATGAAAATTCTAACAATATCACAGTCCGATGTTGCTTACTCGGTGAAGTGTATTGCACGTCGAGAAAAATATCTAAATGAAAAAATATACATACTAAGTAATAAGTACTAAATTATACAAAACATTGCATGCACACCTATATAAATTATCTACTAAGGAACTGTCTTGTACTGACAGCAACTTCTTCAATTCCCAAAATATCCTAGTATTCCGCAAAATTCGTAAAAACTTATAATGATAATATGTTTCAATTATTTTGCTCGTTCGTTGTGTCTTATAAAATGGCACAAAAGTTCATCAGATCTAATTGAAACTAACTATTTACATTGGCAATTGCAAATCACACTGATATACGCTCGAGTATTATTAAACAACGTGTTCTTCATTCTTCTCCGTTCTTTCCACCGCGGTATAATGGGTGCTGGGACGCACCTAATTTCCTCGGCTTCATCCGCAGATTTTTCATCGAAGTTAACGATTTTGCGTGGAATTGACAATTTCCTTTTAGCTCTTTGTTTTCCACAGCTATCAGAAATTTGCTTGTTTTTCATCGGAGACTTTTCCAAGATAGCAGATTCGGGTAATCCATTTTCTGTTTTTTTCACATGTTCCCTCGAAGAATCCGTGGACTCTGCTGTACTAGAAGTTTCTTCGTCCTTCTCCGATGGACTTGTCGATGTAGACGACTTACTGTCGTTATCTGTCCCCTCGCTATTTTGGAGAGCGAGTTTCGCAGCGGCAGTCGCGCTGCGCGTCATAACTTTGCCATTCGACAGATTACAAGGAGGTTCGTTATTCGACTGTTTCCTAAGACGTTCCTCCTCCATTTTACGTTTTTTGGCTTTAATTATCGCACGAGACTTTCTCCAAGCTTCTGCCATACTGCTTCGTTTCCATACGTAGTAGAAGAGGCTAAAATCTTCCTGCGAACACAAAGTTCGAGATGTTTTCGTTTATTCTTTGAAATTAATTCTTGGAGACGAAATGAAAAGGGGTAGACAAAAAATACATTATGAAAAGCTATCGCAGTAGGAAAATAAACTTACTACTCGTTTATGCGGAAGCATCTTCCTCCTAATAACTGAAAACTTTTTGCCGTATTTCATGATACCATCCGTGAAGAGTTGCTGTAACATCAAAACGCAACAACAAAAAGATTAGAATGTTTAATTCTTCGTCAAAAGATACTACAATGGCGTAGAAGAGTTTTTTTTATATTCCAAGAGCGAATTCATTCTAATAGAGTTTCCACTATTAAATATAAGCAGAGGTATAGTAACAAATAAAGAAAGACAACGCTACGAGTTATATGATATCAATTAAAATTCTTTAAAGAATCTACTTTGAAATATGAAACGTTGTACGCTAGTGTAAAAATTGGAAATTTTTATTGTATTGTCATAATCGATTCAATTTGATCGCCAAATTATCAATATTCTAATATTCGACTCCCGATATAAAATCAACTGTACGATACTTACCATATCCTCTGGCTTCCATTTGTCAACGATTTTCTGCGGTATATCTTGAGTACATATCATTTGCAGCGCTTCGTGCGGCTCATAGTTGGAGTTGTGAAGAACATCCGATATGTATTGTTCCGCAACACCAGAACACGAGTTTTCCATTGCTTCCGTGTTTGGAATGCCCTCACGTTGCTGCTTCAATGTTAAAGCAGTTCGGGCTACCAGAATATAGTGATCGAACCAACCCTCCACATTCACATTCGGATCCCACATCTTCTCCTCCCGAGAAGTCGTATATTCTTTTTCAGAGTATGACCGATCCTGACATTCGGGGATGATAGCATATTCCTGCAATTTTAACAATTACATTTTTAATTCATCTCAATGAATTCCAAAATATCTGCCTTATAAAGGAAAAGTAACGAAGAATTAATGTTGATGGTCGAATGAATTTCACATTAATCAAAATCTTTAAGAGAAAAAGGGGTACGTACCATAATCCGATCTTTCGTCTCCTTGCGCTGCATAGAGCTCACTCGCTTGGTGCTCCCTCGCTTGGTGCTCCCTCGCTTGGTGCTCCCTCGCTTGGTGCTCCCTCGCTTGGTGCTCCCTCGCTTGGTGCTCACTCGCTTGGTGCTCACTCGCTTGGTGCTCACTCGCTTGGAGCTCACTCGTTTGGAGCTCACTTGCTTCCTCTTACGTGCAGCCGATTTTCTCGACATCTTTCTGTCTAGCTAGCAATGTTATTACTACGACTGCAAGTGCAGGACTAATAGGAAATTTTATTGCGGGTTTGGTACTTTGGACCCCCAGCCTTTCGAAAAAGGATGAGCTGTAAGCCTCCCCACTACTTCTTGATTGGCCTATGGTCCTTTCGGCGGCAGGGTAGTGGACAGTGATGTTTTCCTGCCAAATTTCTCCCATTGCTAGCGTTGTTGTACCGTTTGGCTAATTAAAGACATGAAATATCAAGTCGCTCCGCGTCTTTATCAATGATATATCTTTGAATATGCTCGTTATTCGTACTACGAAACTTACCAAGTGGTACAAGTAATTGAGCATACCAAAGAGAACTCAATTACGATGAATTTGAAGATATATCAATATTAATATTAACATGGTAATATTAATATTATTTGAAAATATAGTATAATTATAGAAGGGAAGGATTGATGAATAAATGGAAATTATTTTAGTAATATTACTTATGATTTATTGAGAAATAGGCATAACATTGAGAGCTTCAGATAGACGAACAAACAGTCACGTACTCTTCTTAACGAAAAGTTATCGCGATGATGGAATTCGCGACTATATATTTGGGAATGAAGGCACAACTCAATACACTGTTTATGGTAATAATAAATTATTCGAAATTGTAATTTGAAGGCATGTGCACGATTTAACGGGATTCGTTGGGCTAGTCACGATCCTTGAAAGAAAACTGGACGGAACGGCAGAAAGGGTATTTTCCGAAATTTTCGCCGGCAACATATTATCGTTCTACTATAATTATTATCTTTATTTTATTTGTAGCTGGATTAAACAAGTTATATTCATGTTGCGAGCAACTATTCAGTGATAATTTTGAAGACTTCGTAATTGCATTCGTGAATATTTAACACGTTCGTCGCCCAGCGTGATTCGGCTAAGTTTCCTGCGGGGCCCAAATCCGACCGTCGATACGCAAACGTAAATAGAGCGACAGCGGTAATTCAATGTTTATCGCCTTCGATTCGTTGCAAAAGAAAAGATTATTTATTTCTGAAATGGAAAAAGCGATAAGCTTTCCAGCTAGAGTATTCAAGGGTATCTCATGGCAGATATCTGAGATCTTTCATTTAATCGAGGAGCATACTAGTGAGACGTACATCAGTGATTTTTTCATCCTCAAAATGTTCAGTAAACGGTGTGAAAATATACAGGGTGGTTGATAACTGGTGGTACAAGCGGAAAGGGGGTGATTCTACGCGAAAAAACGTTATAACGGATCTCACTGTAGATCGTTGTCTCGATGGAAAAATTAAAAAAAGAAATTAAAAAAAATTTTTATTTTATATTTTCGACTTCTTATTTCGCGTAGAATCGCCCCCTTTCCGCTTGCACCAGCAGTTATCAAACACCCTGTATTTGAAAGTGAGGGAAGTAGTAATGACGGTCTACAACTCTTGGTCGAAATGCCCAAAATCGCCTCAAATGTGTTTGGAATGTTTTAACGAATATCATGCGATATAGAATAATATAATATATTATTCAGAATATAAATTAGTAAAAAGTATGTGTTTCGAAATGTATTTTCAATATTTTTACGTTGTATATGCTATATATAATATCGTATATTTAATTAACATACGTTGGTGACGGGGCGCCCACGAAAGTATACCCGTCGCACCGATATGATCGACGTGGCGACGAGCGTGTTAATACAATAATATTTGATAATTAGAGAGAATAAAAGAATTTCATATTCGTTACGACTCGCACAAATTTCTATTCTTAATCTTGTACCACAGAATATTTATATTTCACTTCGTAGGCACTTGATTAATGGTATATTGCAATGGCGATTGAGATACCATTTCTAATACAGATATCAATACACTAAGAATACGATCAAGCGCTAGTTTTAAGAATAGATCTCGAAGAAAATTCCAACGACAGTGAAGGAAATTTTAGTTTCTTGTTCCATTGTGATCTATATCTTTCTTCTTGTTTATCCCTTTGACAAATTAAAAAATTTTATGTATCTTCGTATTTGTACGATATATTCTGTCGTATTTCTATGATATATTCTATTCATTCATTACATAATATTGACATATGGAACGAACTATTGTTGCGGACCAAAATAATATTATAGTTAGTTCCGTATCTACGGAATGGCACAAACATTTCATTATCGTGTTATCGTATTAGACAGATTCTTTTTATAACAAACACCTGTCCGGTGGGGAAGAATTGACCTACATGTAGAGAAGAAATTTGTACATCGTTTGTAATGTGGTATGACTCAATATTGTCTGCGCCACGTGAACTTCGTCCTCTGACTAGGCCCCTCCACAGCAACCGGCATCGGGTGAGAATATGGACACGCTGATTGGATGCAGAATGAATGATACTTGCACTGCCGTGCGGGATGAGAGAACGCGCATCCTAGTTTTGTGCAGGACAAGCCGAATTTACATTTGGGATGTCTGTAAGCAGACTTGTCTCCCAACTTACGCAAGAAATACACCATAATGCAGAAAAAGATAAGAAGCAGTTAAAAAACATTTGACTAACGTGAATGTTAATGAATGGAAAGAAGTAAATAAAATAGCAACCTGTACGTAATGAGGGGATGAAGATACGCGTACTTATTTCCTAATGTACAATTCGGTCAGTATCTACATGTTTCTTTCGATTTATCTATCATCGTTACCGTGCTTTCGAAAAAATTCGTAAGAAAGAATCGCGCAATTGAATCACGGAAAAGTCCAAGGCGAGCACACGTCTCTGTTCTTCCCTCACTTTGATGATACATGAGCAACTCCATGTACAACAATGTAAGCCAATGAATTTTGAGAACTTGTCGTGTACGTATTTAGAGTGGCGAAAGAAAGAGACAAGAATTAAATATTGAACGGACGGAAGAATGCCGGTTTGATCTCTTTGCAAATTTTCTTGTATAGTTCTTTCTTGAAGCTCTTCTATTGCGGATGAATGAAATGGAAATGATACGAATTGCGACAGAAGAATTCATTGTAAAACGAGAAGGATTTCAAAGTGTCCCAGTTCGATGGCAAGCAAGATTTATACACATATAAGTGAAAATTAGTGAAATTCTCAATGATTGCGAGAACATAGAGCGCGCAATTGTAAATTTCCTATTTCCGGCAATTAGAGTATAAAACTTGTATTTGATACCCTTTGTTCTCGATTCTTTATATGTTTCCATTTTACGGATTTGTTATTTGATTTTTTTAGAAGTATACAACTTCAACATGCAATTTTCTATTTTCTACGTCTTTGGCTACCAAGAATTAGATCATTATTATTGGTCATCAAATAAACATTTACTTTCAACAAAGAGATACTGTGCAAAGATACAATTCTTTACGCGTAAATTTGAATTTTGTTTATTCTTATTCATGCGCAAGAAAGTAAAATTGAGGGAGCTGATTACAGATATTTCGAGGACAAAGATTGAACAGGATCATTGATTTTTACGAACACAACGTTCTTTCGATCATATTAACGTATAATGCACACAAATCTACAAATAACAACAACAATCAATCAACGATTATAACAATCTTCATAAGATCAAATACGAAATTACCATCCTAAAATCCAAAGAAGTTAATAAATTAGAAAGATTAAAATGTTGAATTTCCTTATTGAAACAATCGTATATTCTATACAAAAACAGCGATACTGCTTGCTACGTATTGTGATAAGCATTCACGAACGATCCAGATCGTCCAAACTGTCCACATCGTAGACTTGAACAGATTTATCGTGAATTTTCTACCACGTGCAGATTCTTAAACAAAATCTCGTTCGATTTCTACACAAATTCAGTCTTTAATTTTTTTCTTTTCTTTCCTTAAGTACAAAACTAGCAAAAATAAATTGGGTGTCGTCGTGATAATTAGCAGCAGAATTTGAAAAATGCAAAAAAAAGAAAAACAAGGAAAAAGAATAACGCGTTAGAGTAACAGACTAATCGTAACTAAGAGAATAGAGGTGTTCCTCCACTTCCGTGGAACGAAGAACGGCGATGCGTCATCGTCGCAGCGAGCTTTCGTTGCCAGCCTGCACATCGTCTTAAACAATGACTAACATCTTTGTCTCAAGCCCTTTCTAGTAAACGGCATGCTACTGGTCCGTTTTTTTTAAGTTTTAATTTATCATATATTCGTGTTTAATATCTCGTTCTTTTTTTTTATTTTTTTTTTTTTTTTAACTGATTAAAATATGTAACCTATCCCGCAATTGGAAAATTCTCTGTAAAAGAATTCTTATGTTATATGTGTAAGGATAAGGGTGGTATAAAAAGAAATACGAATATGCTGTTTATGACGCGTTTTATTAGTAGTAGGATGGTTACAATTGTGCAAATCCGCAAGGGGGCGAGTTTCGAACGCGAAAAAAGGAATGATTGTGTCATACTCTTTCATACAGAAACACATACACCCATACACCATATTCCAAACACGCGGCGCCTCGTCTCAAGAAAATCTCGCTGTTACATGCTTACAGTGTGCTAGCATCTAATTACAAAGGATTTCATTTAATGACACAGATCGTATGCAATAAAAGTGGAATATTTAAAAATGCAGTAGATTACTTTCGTCCTTTCATCGACAATTTATTGACCATCATATACTACAAACATGAATAAAAATTCTAACAATATCACACTCCGATGTTGCTTACTGGGTGAAGTGTATTGCACGTCGAGAAAAATATCTAAATGAAAAAATATACATACTAAGTTATAAGTACTAAATTATACAAAACATTGCTTAATTGTGGCAATAATGCACATTTATATAAATTAACTACTAAGGAACTGTCTTGTACTGACAGCAACTTCTTCAATTCTCAAAATATCCTAGTATTTCGCAAAATCCGTAAAAACTTATAATGATAATATGTTTCAATTATTTTGCTCGTTCGTTGTGTCTTACAAAATGGCACAAAAGTTCATCAGATCTAATTGAAACTAACTATTTACATTGGCAATTGCAAATCACACTGATATACGCTCGAGTATTATTAAACAACGTGTTCTTCATTCTTCTCCGTTTTTTCCACCGCGGTATAATGGGTGCTGGGACGCACCTAATTTCCTCGGCTTCATCCGCAGATTTTTCATCGAAGTTAACGATTTTGCGTGGAATTGACAATTTCCTTTTAGCTCTTTGTTTTCCACAGCTATCAGAAATTTGCTTGTTTTTCATCGGAGACTTTTCCAAGATAGCAGATTCGGGTAATCCATTTTCTGTTTTTTTCACATGTTCCCTCGAAGAATCCGTGGACTCTGCTGTACTAGAAGTTTCTTCGTCCTTCTCCGATGGACTTGTCGATGTAGACGACTTACTGTCGTTATCTGTCCCCTCGCTATTTTGGAGAGCGAGTTTCGCAGCGGCAGTCGCGCTGCGCGTCATAACTTTGCCATTCGACAGATTACAAGGAGGTTCGTTATTCGACTGTTTCCTAAGACGTTCCTCCTCCATTTTACGTTTTTTGGCTTTAATTATCGCACGAGACTTTCTCCAAGCTTCTGCCATACTGCTTCGTTTCCATACGTAGTAGAAGAGGCTAAAATCTTCCTGCGAACACAAAGTTCGAGATGTTTTCGTTTATTCTTTGAAATTAATTCTTGGAGACGAAATGAAAAGGGGTAGACAAAAAATACATTATGAAAAGCTATCGCAGTAGGAAAATAAACTTACTACTCGTTTATGCGGAAGCATCTTCCTCCTAATGACTGAAAACTTTTTGCCGTATTTCATGATACCATCCGTGAAGAGTTGCTGTAACATCAAAACGCAACAACAAAAAGATTAGAATGTTTAATTCTTCGTCAAAAGATACTACAATGGCGTAGAAGAGTTTTTTTTATATTCCAAGAGCGAATTCATTCTAATAGAGTTTCCACTATTAAATATAAGCAGAGGTATAGTAACAAATAAAGAAAGACAACGCTACGAGTTATATGATATCAATTAAAATTCTTTAAAGAATCTACTTTGAAATATGAAACGTTGTACGCTAGTGTAAAAATTGGAAATTTTTATTGTATTGTCATAATCGATTCAATTTGATCGCCAAATTATCAATATTCTAATATTCGACTCCCGATATAAAATCAACTGTACGATACTTACCATATCCTCTGGCTTCCATTTGTCAACGATTTTCTGCGGTATATCTTGAGTACATATCATTTGCAGCGCTTCGTGCGGCTCATAGTTGGAGTTGTGAAGAACATCCGATATGTATTGTTCCGCAACACCAGAACACGAGTTTTCCATTGCTTCCGTGTTTGGAATGCCCTCACGTTGCTGCTTCAATGTTAAAGCAGTTCGGGCTACCAGAATATAGTGATCGAACCAACCCTCCACATTCACATTCGGATCCCACATCTTCTCCTCCCGAGAAGTCGTATATTCTTTTTCAGAGTATGACCGATCCTGACATTCGGGGATGATAGCATATTCCTGCAATTTTAACAATTACATTTTTAATTCATCTCAATGAATTCCAAAATATCTGCCTTATAAAGGAAAAGTAACGAAGAATTAATGTTGATGGTCGAATGAATTTCACTTTAATCAAAATCTTTAAGAGAAAAAGGGGTACGTACCATAATCCGATCTTTCGTCTCCTTGCCCTGCATAGAGCTCACTCGCTTGGTGCTCACTCGCTTGGAGCTCACTCGCTTGGAGCTCACTTGCTTTCTCTTACGTGCAGCCGATTTTCTCGACATCTTTCTGTCTAGCTAGCAATGTTATTACTACGACAGCAAGTGCAGGACTAATTAGAAATTTTATTGCGGTTTTGGTAGTTTGGACTCGTAATCCTTCGAAGAAGGATGAGCTGTAAGCCTCCCCACTACTTCTTGATTGGCCTATGGTCCTTTCGGCGGCAGGGTAGTGGACAGTGATGTTTTCCTGCCAAATTTCTTCCATTGCTAGCGTTGTTTTACCGTTTGGCTAATTAAAGACATGAAATATCGAGTCGCTCCGCGTCTTTATCAATGATAAATCTTTGAATATGCTCGTTATTCGTGCTACGAAACTTACCAATTGGTACAAGTAATTGAGCATACCAAAGAAAAATCAATTACGATGAATTTGAAGATATATCAATATTAATATTAACATGGTAATATTAATATTATTTGAAAATATAGTATAATTATAGAAGAGAAGGATTGATGGATAAATGGAAATTATTTTAGTAATATTACTTATGATTTATTGAGAAATAGGCATAACATTGAGAGCTTCAGATAGACGAACAAACAGTCACGTACTCTTCTTAACGAAATGTTATCGCGATGATGGAATTCGCGACTATATATTTGGAAATGAAGGCACAAATCGAAACACTGTTTGTGGTAGTGATGAATTATGCGAAATTGTAATTTGAAAGCATGTGCACGATTTGACGGGATGCGTTGGGCTGGCCACGAGTTTCGAAAGAAAACTGGACGGAACGGCAGAAAGCTCCGACTAGACACCGTGTCAATTCGTGAGATAAGATAAGGTCGGAGGAAATATTCACAACGACAGGGTATTTTCTGAAATTTTCTCGTGCAAAATATTATTGTTCTATTATAATTATTATCTTTATTTTACTCGGGACTGAATTAGACAAGTTATATACATGTTTCGAGCAACTATTCAGTGGTAATTTTGAAGACTTCGTAATTGCATTCGTGAATATTTAATACAATAATATTTGATAATTATAGACAATAAGAGAATTTCATATTCGTTATGACTCGCTCATATTTCTATTCTTAATCTTGTACCACAGAATATTTAAATTTATTTCATAGGCACTTGATTAATGGTATATTGCAATGGCGATTGAGGTACCATTTCTAATACAGGTATTAATACACTAAGAATACGATCAAGCAATTCCAACGACAGTGAAGCAAATTTTAGTTTCTTGTACCATTGTAATTTGTATCTTCCTCTTCGTTTATCCCTGTGACTAATTAGAAAATTTGATGAATCGTCGCATTTACAGAATATATTCTAAGCCCATTCATTACTCATAGTAATGAGACATGGAACAAACTATTGTGAATCAAAATAATATTATTATTTCCGTATCTACGGAATGGCACAAACATTTCATTGTCGTGTTATCGTATTAGACAGGTTTTTTTTATAACAAACACCTGTCCAGTGGGGAAGAATTGATCTACAAGTAGAGGAAAACATGCTCTTAGATTATAAAGCAGCAGTAGCAATTTATATATACGTATGCATATGTGTGTACAGGTTTATCGCGAGAATTTAATATATAAATATATAATATATAATAGGCGAATAAAATATAATACGAAGATATAACTAATTACGTAATTAATACAGATTAACTGCAAGATAATTTCTTAGTATCTTTGATATTTAAAAAGTTCAATCTAGATTCTGAAAGAGTTAATGTTGAAGCATAATAATCAGAAGAAATTACTACTGGTGATACTGTTATATTTGTGATTTTTATTGAAATAAACTTATACTTTAACAGTATAATTACCCCGAAGATTTCAGATTTTCTTTTTGCGCTTACCAAAAATACGTGTGTATTATAACAAAATTGATCTTAACTTTTACTGAAATAGAAACATTATCTGATATTATTTTAATTATGATTATATCTATACTATATATATATATATAGTATATCAAAGCACATTACGGTTCGGTAATTCTAGTATTGATTGGATGATGAAGGTAAAATGTAGGAATATTTAAGAAAATAGAATTGCTTAAAATTTATAGATATAACCGTGTATTTATAGTCCTTTATACAAGATTTATATTCTCGTAGTACCTAAACAGGTTGATTAATGAATTTAATTTCATTGGTTTAATAAACAGATAATAAAGTGCACAAAGCTGGCTTTCGCTTTCTTTTACGCTACATTCACGTATGATAATAAAAATTATAAATTACACAAAAAAGTTTATATCATTTGTAATTCTCGAACAAATATTTTCTATTGTTCGAGTGAAATTATGTTATGACAATTACATTGCACAGCCATTGATTAATAAATATAGTTCGTGTAAATTTCGAAGGTAGGATTCTGTCTGATATAACGTAGAAAAAGAATTGAATGCCTATGTTTAAAATAGGCAAGAAGAGTGAACAAAAAACTCATTGTTTACTACAATTATATATATTATTTGTTAAAGTCGCATTAATATCGAATTAATGTAATGTTTCACTGATGTTTTCTTAAAACTAGGAGAAAAACGAATAGACACTCCACGCAATCTATTTAAACAGATCGGCGAAATGGTAAAAGACAATGCCTGTAATTCGTAGACCGGGGAACGAATAAAACTAGAACGCCATTAAATGTATTACTGAACAAATGCAAACTGCTGCTCCGTGAATCGACATGATGTATGATACAGATTAAATGGGAGTCGAACGTCGAAATTCCATCCAAAGTTTGCGATCGAAACGTACACTCGTTCATTTGTACAAAGTAGAATGTTACTTTTTTTTCATTGCATCAGCAAGAATACTATCGCTAGCAATATGTGAAAGAACAAGGTACATTGTAATAAAAGATTTTTGACCGTAATCGATAAAAGTTATACTACTGTAACACTGTATTCGTAAAGTGCAATACATGTACATTAACTAAATATATCTACGAATGTATAAGATCTCTGAGTAAAAAGGAAAGATCCTTAATACTTGTCAATCATTAATTAGTCTCTTAGTTATCAACAACGCACCTAACATAATATAATTGGACAACATTGATCTATTGCTATTATTATTGCTACTCTCGTTACATGTATCGAGTTTTGTTACTGAAAATCAAGTAGTCGTGATAGTATCCTTGCTAATATACATGTCAATCTATCATTAGAGGAAAGGAAAATTTGTACATCGTTTGTACAATGGTGTGACTCAATCTTGTCTGCGCCATGTGAATTTCGCCCTTTGACTAGACGCCTCCACAGCGACCGGCATCGGGTGAGAATATGGACACGCTGGTTTAGTGCAGAATGGGTGATACTTGCACTGCTGGGCGGGATGAGAGAACACGCATCCTAGTTTTGTGCAGGACAAGCCGAATTTACATTTGGGATGTCTGTAAGCACACTTGTCTCCAAACTTACACGCAGGAAATGCACTATAATGTAGGAAAAGATAAGAAGCAGTTAAAAAATACTTAACTAATGTGAATGATAATGAATGGAAAGAATTAAATAAAATAGTAACCTGCACATAATGAGGGGATGAAGATACGCGCACTTATTTCCTAATGTACAATTGGGCCAGTATCTACATTTCTCTTTCGATTTATCTATCACCGCTACCGTGTTTTCTGTTAGTGGTTTTTTATCTAGACCTGGATGCAAAAGACAACGTTATATTTGTAAAATTTGTATTATAGAATTTATGTAAGAAGTAAATTAGTGAAATTGTATTATTTACGTTTAGCTAATAATGGATTCGTTAATAATGTGCTGGATTTTAAATCTGTGGGACTTGGTAAACGAGATCTATTATAAATAATTGGGCTTAATTTTCTCCTTTTTTTTGGTATCTCTTCTATTTTCTCTACATTCTCCGTATTGCAATTTTCATTGTTCTCCTCCGTTCTTTCTTTTACGCTTATATCACCTTCAGTTTCAATTTCCGTTGCTTGAAAGACAGAAGTTTCTGATTCATTCTGAATATATATATCGTTTTGAATTGTTGATAATGCAAGTTCGTCATCCTCATTCACCTATAAGTTAATGTCAATTGATAAAATGAATAAGCAGAATCAAAGAAAATTTACGGTTCAGACAATTACAAAGTACGTACCTCCATTTCCAGTCGTTCATCGTCGTCAGACGTCACTTTATCTTTCATTAAATTAGTGTTATATCCATTGAGCGTAACTAAAAATTTTTGGTTGTCGTCACTCCTTTGGAATAAAGACATTACGACACCCATATGTTCCTCGGTAACTGGTTGCGGTACATCTACAGACCGTATAATACTAAATATTAGAGAAACAATTTTAAGTATTATATATATCTCCAAAAAAAAAAGAAAAAGTAGAGTAAAAATACACTTACAAGGCTTTGATTTCGATTCTGAAACATCTGTATTTAATTCTACTTGTATTTTTTCCATAACCAATCTTTTATTGGAATTCAAATGTACTGATAAATTTTGACCCACGTCTCGCACAGCGGGTGGTTTAAGATGTTTCAATGTTTGCTTTTTTTCCTGTGAAAGTTTCTTAATGAAAAAATATTCATCGATTAAAATATGTATCAAATTGTTTTTAATCAGTACTATTAGTATCTATTACATTTTATACATACCAATAAGGATGGCTCCGGATTCTTTTGTGTAACAACAGATTGATTTGCCTCGGCAACAGCTCTTAATAAAAGTGATTGCGTAGCACGTTTTTGCGTTGGTTGCAATGGTTTTAGAGGTCTTGGTGTCACAATTACTTTACTGGGTATTTTAGTTTCCTCAACTTCTTCCTCTGCATCGCTGCATTCTTTGTTATTCTTTGCTAATAATTTCAGTCGTTTTCTATCAGTCTTAACTGGTACAGGTTTATTTACAGCTATTATATGGGATTTAATAGGTCCACTTGTACCCACAGATTGTGGGTCATCATCTAATTCCTCTTCTGCACCTAGATTGAGGTAGTCCTCATCCTCGCTACTTTGAGAACGTCTGATTGACGAATTAAAGCCAGACTTAACGCTAACTGGCTTAAAATTATTCTTTAATGGTCCCAATCTATTCTTTATATTTTTATTGTTGGACAAGGTATCGCGATCTTGTTCCAAAGGTTTGCTTTTAAATTCTATAGGTTCTTTATTCCCTAATTGTTTAGGTGATTTATTAACAGTCGCGATCCCTAAGCGATCTTTAATCGTACCCGTTGTTTTTTCTGCAGATTTCGATTTTAGATTAGAATTTACTTTCTCCCTTAACTCTAAATTTTTGGATGCTTTTTCGACCTTGGAATTACCCAGTCGAGTTTTTATACTACTAACTTTATCAGATTCATGTTTCAATTCGATCTCACGGTTCCTCTTCGTACGATCCTCCGTATCAAAAGGTCTTCCCCTCGGAAAATTATTATTGCGATTATCCAACCGACGCTTTTCAGTCTGCCTAGACCGACTTTCGATATCCATTTTCTCTCTGTGAACTTCAAACTTTTTTCTTGGTGATACCACACCTAAACGATTTTTTACAGATACAACAGATGTAACTTTCGGTTTATTGACGCAAGACTTCAATTTCTTCGTGTTATCATCTGTTCTGCTCTCTCCATCCTCCTCGACTTTTGACCTTTTCACTTCACTTTGCTTTTTCTCCAAACTGTCCTTATAACTATTTGTCGTGTCTAGTGGTCTTTTTAAATTTCTAGATGGTGTATCGTCCATTTTTGTCTCAACATAGGAGTCTCTAGATTTATTATTAGAAGACTCAAAAGTTGAAACTTCTTTATTTGTATTCATACTTTGACTATCATTTGTCTGTATTCTTTTTGGTACTGATTGCTGGGGAACAATATGATTTGCTGTTCCATCTGATTTAGTCTCGTTATTGGCAACTTTTACAAGTTTATCTACACTTTTATTTTGTGTTGTCTCCAATTTTTGACTAGATAAGAATGTTTTTGTATTTTGTTTATGGAATGATTTATCATCTTTCACACTTTTATTGGAAGACTTATCAATGGTCTGATTAGCAGCTTGATCTTCCAAAAAGGAAGTTGTTGATGTCTTCCTCTTTTTCCTTTCTTCCTCTTGTTTTACAACGACTGTAGG
Source organism: Bombus bifarius (assembly GCF_011952205.1). NCBI lineage: Eukaryota > Metazoa > Arthropoda > Insecta > Hymenoptera > Apidae > Bombus > Bombus bifarius. The sequence goes on from NW_022884396.1 coordinate 385,165, forward strand.
CACAAATTCCCTCAATGATCTTTTCTTAGCTACAGTAACTTTCTGCAATTTTTTCAATACTTGGTCATGCAACCAATCGACAAATGGAGTTGTGCAATTTTCCAGAAATAAATATAGATCCTCGTGCATCTGTTGACGAGACTTTTTATTTACAACCATTACTAAAATATAATCTGGTAGTTCTTCATCATATCTTATCCCTAATTCCAATAATTTAGCACGAATAGCACTCTGAAAAGAAAAAATTATAAGTCATTTTTATTGTGAAGTTTCTGATATAGAGATTGATGTGTTTCCCTTATAATTTATATAATTCCTTATTATTTTTGGCCATTTACAAAATTTCAACATCTTTATCGTTTCCAAATATTTTATTTTCAATGCTTTTCCACTTTTTCTTGACTTTTAAATATATATATATATGAAATTTCTATGCAAATTAATCACTAAATTAATCGAGCGTCGTATCGAAAGTGTAACTCCCATATAAAACTGCAATAATTGTAATGTGTAAATTGTCAAAACCTAACGACAAAACTATCATACAACAAGAAAGACATTAAACAGAGACTTGTCGATAATCCGCCAAAGTTCTGCATCGGAAATTATTGAACACAACAAGGCGAATAGAACAATGCAAGTATAATCAGGTAAAAGCGTAAATCTTTCACTTACCCGCAATTGATTCGTAACTTCTATCCCGCGTATATCCATGATGTTGATCACATTTAATAAATTGAACACGCGGGGAAAGAAAACTATTGTCGAGTCACAAAATCGACGATATTATCACGGATATTGAAGAGTAAAAACATTCTCCGCCACGAAGGATCAGAATCAGAATGCTTCCTTCTAGTAAGTAAGCAACCTAGGCAGGAAACTCTGTACGTATTCCAAGTATATAGACCTATATTGTATAAATAACAATTACTTCTCCTTAATACTTTTATAAACAGGGCGTTTATAAATCTCTTATTACCAAACTAAAAATAATATTCATACCGAAATTACATCGTTCATAATTTAAAATTATACAAGCGCAATGTGGATATAATAAATGCTCAATTCGCTTTTCATCAACTTTATATATACAGTTTCCCCTCTATTAGAATGAGCATACCGTGGACGGAAATATTTTTGCCGTTGGTACGACCAGGTAGGTAGGTCGGTCTTCTTCGGATAGTATGTACTTTACTATCTTCATGACGTAGCAAAGGCGGCAATATATAAATTGAACATATATTTAAATGAAAAGAAAAGATGTGATCATGAATTTGACTAACTTCAAAAATATGTCTTTTCTGAATTGTTTTCTTGGCAAGTCCAAACAAGGAAAAATATATAGGTATTTTAATGTAATTCTCGAAATAAATAGTCCCTAAAGGTTTTACGTAACAGAAAACAGAAGCATTTCTACAACTGTCATTAACCATTGAATATTAATCAAAGCATTCAACGATTAATCGAGCAACTTCAAACAGGAAAATCGAGATGTCCTGTATGAAAAGTATCTTCACATTTTCTCATTTACTGTATGATCTTTTTGTCTTTTCTATGAGGATTACTTTCGCCATGACTGTAGCTGCTTTTAAAATGATTGTACCCTCTCGATCAAAGAATTTGCTAGGCGAAACGGTGTTGGTAAATAAATTTCATATTTATAGTTTCCACATTCCATTTCTCATCTCCTAAATATGTACATTCATTAGATAACCGGCGCTGGTCATGGAATTGGCCGCGAATTGGCTATACAATTAGCTTCTTTGGGTTGCATAATCGTTTGTTGGGACGTAGATACCGAAGCAAATCGGTCGACGATGAGTCTGGTATCAAAAAATGGTGGAGAAGTAAGGAAAAAGAAATAAAAGGCAGTTTGAAATAAGAGATTGCTTTAAAAGTTTTAAGTATAAGTATTCAGGTGGTATAATAGCAAGTCGTAAGCTCCATCAAATACAAATTTATTTCTATAATATAATTTATTTCTAATAATCGCAACTTTGTTATTGTACCAACAAGCCCTATACTTTAATTAATATATCTATCTATCATATAGGATAGAAATCATTGGAAACCCTAATTTCTAATATTTCTGAATAAATAAAAATCTTATAATATTTTTATTTGATCTTCGATAGGCATTTCCATTGAAAAAGATATATACATATATGTATATTTAGGCTTACGGTTTCGTAGTCGATGTATCGAAAAGATTAGAAGTCCGAGAGGCAGCGAGGTTAATGAGAAAAGTCGGCGTGCCAGAAGTGTCTATCCTGATTAATAACGCCGCTGTATTATATCATTGCCCTTTTTTGAATCAAGACACGGATATCATAGAAAAGACGTTCAACGTTAATGTTTTATCAAATTTTTGGGTTCGTTCATCAAATGTTCACTAATAATTTATAAAATGAAAAAGTTACTTAAAATTACAAGCAACATTAAAAATTGTAAATACCAATGAAACTCTCACTTAAACCTCGAATTTTTTCAACAGACGATAGAAACTTTTTTGCCCACCATGATGCAAAATGGAAAAGGTCATGTAGTTTGCGTGTGTAGCATGTGTGGTATATATGGTGTGTCCGAAAAAGTAGCCTATTGTTCTTCCAAATTTGCTGTGAGAGGTAGAGGAATTTTTAATTGAAATATAATAATTTTTTAAATAGTTTGCCCATCGTTAAAAATGTGTTCAACATAACATTAATGCTGTAAATGCATCATAAATGGTATTGCCGTATTTTATTCCTTCTTTTAAATGAATATGACGCATTTCATGAAAAAGTATGAAATTACTAATAGTTGAATTTTAATAGGTTTGATGGAGGCTCTTTATGAGGAACTGCGATTGGACCACAAGAATACTAACATACGATTTACAACCATTTATCCATTTTATGTGGATACTGGGCTAGCCAGAGATCCAAAATATAGGTAACATATGGATAAAAAGTGTCTTGATTCAATCTTTCATTCCAAGTGTATGATTTTTATAGGTTTCCTTATATATTCGGTGTAGTATCACCTGGATATGCAGCAGGAGAAATAATCAAAGCAGTTAGAAGAAATTATACTGAATACTCTATTCCTAGATGTCTTCTTACCCTAAATTCCATTAACAGGTACTTTATATAGGATGATTCAGCTTTTTCCAGCCAAACGTTGTCAATATATTCTATAGATCAAGGTAAAGAAAACACGTCGTATAAATATATGTCACTGGAAGAATTGTTCTGAAGAGGAGTTCTAAGAACTATATGCGAAATGAACGGTGACGAACGTGCGTTATTATGATACGAAGTATAAGTAGGTGCGGAGTATTTACATAAGGTATCGTAATACTTCTATAATTCTAGCTGCATTTAATAAAAATGTTTACAACGTTCGTTACCGCTCATTTGATATACCGTTTTCTTGCTATAACTCTTCTTCTCCTACTAATGTATATTTATCTAACATATTTTTTTTATCTTTTTCTGTAAAATATACTGATAACGTTTGGCCGGAAGAAAACTGGGATACAGTCGATCTTCATAAATTTTATTACTCTAATTCAGGCTCAAATTCAATCAAGTTCTACTTCTACAAATTCTACAAATTCCAACACTTGAATATTAAATACTTATATTCAACATATTCATTTTCTAATTTATACTCTCGCAAGCATAAAATTTTTTTTGAACGTTTATGGCCCACAGATTGATTCCCGAAAGTGCGATGAGGTTGATCCTTGATTTCTTGGCGAATGTGGATCGTAAACGCCGAGAAAAACTTGCAGCCCGTGAAACTGTCGCTTCGTAAAACATAATAATATTCATACATATATAAATTTATGTTTATAGAATGCGTCACAAGATAATGTCACGTAATGTCCAATTTAAAAATTACATTGTATTACATACAAACTCGATAACAAGACAATTTTTTGTTAGTACATACGTCATTAGGTATCTTACAGAATAATTACAATAATTATTTTAATTTTATTTATCTCATAGTAAAATATTTTAATTAAGGATTAAAGATAATAGATAAATCAATTCTATGCAATTAAAGTTGGATGCAAATCACATATTTATTGATGTTAGAAATAATTTGCAATTTAAATTAGTTTCGTTACTCAGAAAAAAAAGTTTCCTATAAATATTCAAAATGTAGAAAACAGGCAAAACAAACAAGTTCTTTAATTTTTCGTACATACAAAGTAGATATAATCCTACTTTCTTCTTCTACAAGATTTTTTCAAAATATTTATGACCTTAAATTTTGAATCAGTTGATAGACCATTGCGCGTACTCTGTATGTTGCATCCTTTCACTTCCATAAAAAACTTATAGAACTAGATAAAGATAGTATAATGATCGCGCACTTAGGTGGGTACATGTCATTTTGGTTGACAACGTATCGCGACGACGAAAATCGTTATCGAACTGTTACCGCATCATTGGCGAAAAAAATAGGAAAGAATCTTGATCAGCTTAAATGACAATTGATACGATTATGATATGAGGCCGAGATATGAAAACACAATTATCTTCCTCGACGTATCTGACTCTACTATAATAGTAGTAACAATAAGTATCGCAGACTTCGTTAAGAATCACGCTGTGATTAATAATTTGCTTTATAAAATCCAAGCATTGTATTTGCATCATACATTTCGTGAAATTTAAGAGAACGATTTCAATCGAATTCAATGGGAATCGATGGGTTTTCCTTTTGATCTACCTGAACAAACGTTATCGCAGATTAAAAAGATATTTTCTAAATAGAAGGTGAAGATGAGTGTGCTATCGGTGATGTACAGCGAATTCCTACAAGGAGTCCCTTTTCAAGAGACTGGAATGAACTATCTTAATTGATCGTACGAACACTTGTTTTGGCGAAATCTTAGATTTCATTGCGGGAATATAAACTCACTGACTGTGATGTGGTTTTCTCAGCATGTCTCGCGAAACTATATGATCAGCAAAGTCATCTGAACAGAAATTGAAAATATATATACAGGAAAAAAATATAAATATATATATATATATATAATTGCCATCTATTTTCATAAAACGGCAATTTTAGAGCGTAGATGTCTTGGAAAACTGCATTGTTTATTTAAATCGTTAGCGAAAGGAATGACAGCAGTCGTAAAAAATAAAGAAAACTATACGAACATGGCAATATCTTTTGTAAATGTGAGTAACTTTTCATTTTTCTGCAGACTGTCCTATCATTTTGTTCGACGTTATATTTCTAATCTTGCAAGAAAAAATATTTATTTTCGCTTTATGAGTATGTCGGAGATGAAATTTGAAATTTTGGGAAAATCCTCTAATACTTTAGCCTAGATTCTAGCATAGCCGTAATTAAGCAATTGTTGTCATTCAATCTGATTGTAATTGTTGGAGATTTGTGATAGTGAGATTGAGCTCGAGGCGACGCAACTGGTCGCCAAACGCAACCATGGTCATGGGATGGACGTTTTGCTTGACGGAGGTGTGGAGTGGTTGTATGGTTCTCCCTAGAAATGTGGTTGTGGCGACATATGGCCTCAAGGATCGGCCTGGCTACGTGCGATTTTATCTCGGAGGTGTCAATATAATGGGACACACGTTGTATTAATAATCAAACTCCAGGCAGAAGCTGCCTAGCAACGGCGATTGGAACTTTCTCGATGCTCCTAACGAATATTTAACAAACGAACACAATTGTAAGAGAGGAAGATTTTCATCAGTTTGTTATTCGTGCGATCGCCTTGGAAAGTTACACATCGAGCAGTTTATACCGAGCGTCTCAACAATCGTATTTCATGCTTAAAAAGTATTCTACGCTTAATAAAGAGTTATCCCGTTGACCGTGGATTCGCTATCGAACCCAAGAACATTGTCAGTTGTATCTTGCGTGTCTAAACACCACGGTTGTTCGTTAAACTTTGTAAAAGTCATCTTTTTGTACCTGTAAATATAATCTCTATTGTACAAAACTAATGGCTGATTCAAATGAAGAATTGTTACGCGCCTTAAATTCTAACGATAACCCGACAAGTGTATAGCGATATGTTAAAAACTAGTTGTTAATGAAATATGTTTCTGTATCTTCGTTTGTTATTCAATAAAATTCTTCGAATTTGTGGCACGCGGTATTTTCCTGTACGGGAGTGCGGCACTGCTTAGCCAAGTTAAACCAGTTGCAGATCTGTCACGTGGAGCCGCATCTTCTGCTAGTGCTTCCATAAAATTCTTCGAAGATCACTCAGTCTTTATGAAATAACGCTTCAGTTACTTCTGGTAAGTCATCTATTCCAACTTTCGATATAGTTGCGCTATAATCGTTATAAAAAAATCCTGCTATAAAGTTTGTGAGTTTCAAACAGAGTGTTTCATTTTATGGTGTCTGCCGTTAGCTAAATAAATCTCTTTACAGTGACTTTGATGTGATTAATAAGTGTAATTAAAAAGAAGTGAAAGAGATCGTGTGATATACATATGTTTTACTCTAATAACGAAATATAAAAAGTGACTCATACGTTTCTTTTACTTGGTTTCTTTCTCGGTACACGTCTCGCTAAACGAGTTTACCTTGAAACAAATTGAAAAATTGAAAGGCAAGTTCATGATAAACCTTCCCATACAAGGGCGTAACGTTAAAAGTCAATGACGCCAACATCATAGGGTTATCGTACGATTATTCTTCCTTTTTGAAACTCTATCGTATTTAGATTTGAAGATACAGAAATGGAATTTCTGTTATATTTACTTTTAGAGTTACTCATAAGACAACAATACCGTGCGTGTGAAGCTTCGAAAAGTAAAATTTCGTTAAATCTGAAAATGTTTATACGTAGAATTGTGGAATTTGAAAGACTCGGAAATAAAATTTTCTTACATGTTCTCCTTCATACACGTATACTGTATACAGTAACTCGCACAGGACATAGACACCAATGTGTTCGAGAAATTATTGCTCTATACGTATATTTATCTATAATAATATTATTGCATTAATTGTTTTTAAATATGTTAGAACACTTATTGTGATTGGCAGAAATATAAATTTTGCTTCTTTAATACACATAGCTTTTTTGTATAATATGTATATATTAACACATCATTGTCACAAGTCATAAAAATATGGTTTTCGTTGACTGCTTGTAAAATGCCGGAGACACATAAATAGGGCGTTCAAGCACTGCGGTTATACCCAATTTGTAATCATACTCAACGTATAATTTTATTCATGAAAAAACATATGGTTGAAAAAATTGAAGGTAATAGGAAAATATATGCTCAAGATGCCAATGCAGTAAACACAATAAACGATTTACATTTGCTTACATTGTAACTTACGCAGTTCTTCGGAGAGACACGTGCATGGAAAAATATCAAAGAGTAAAAATTGATTAGTATCGAAATGGAATATATGTATTTTGTTTAAAATAAAAAATTCGATCGTTCGATCATTTATTTGTGTAATTGAATTTGAATAAGATCTTCCTCGAATGGAGCAAGTATCTTATAAATTAATTGTAAAATAATTACTACGCAAGGAGTCTCGATTTCAAATTTCATAAAAAAATGTCCGATGTTTTAAAAGTTACGAACATTGTTGTAATATTATCCGATATAGATGAAAACTTCAAAATAAACCGCGCAGCAGTTCCCTCGCGGATTTATACGCGGAAGATAATACGAGTCATTGTATCTCAGATTCTTTTGGTGTATTTTTCAAGAATACTTTCTAAAGGCTAACTGTCACAACTTTCAAAGTTCAAACATAAAATGTCAAAGTAAAAGATTCAATTTCTAATTCAATGGGTTCAAAAGTTTAAACATTTAAATTTGAAGCTGCACGGTCGCGATGTACTTTCTTATTAAAATGCGCTCTTACTATCTTTTTACGCAAATATTTCCGATTTCTTTCACATCCTAAAGTGTCCCATTTTTTTTTTTTTTTTTCAAAACGCCGAATCACGTTTTCTCCGGTCTCTCATTTTAATTTATCGAACACAACCAACACTGAACAAGGATCTGGTTTCAGTTCACCTTAACTACCGCTTCCTTCTTTCTCGATCGCTGACTTTTAACACAAAAAGAAAAAGAGAAATAACAATAATTCGTAACGGACTAGCTGTTTCATGAATAAAGAGAGAAAATCAGTCGCGGGACACCCGGAAGAAATTTAACTAGACATGCAATTATTCTGGTACGTGGGCTATGGTTAGTTAAATTCTGTATCTATATGCGATCATTCAGACCCAGTACACTCTTTCACGTAATAGCTGTTACATAATGTGTGCAGACTTTTCCTGTTTTTGATTTACAATTCTATATGTATATCATGATAGCTGTCTACTACGTAGCTTAGCAGTTATCGATGCAGGCTGTTACTATTACAATCAAAAGAGAGGGACGGAGAACTGTTGTTCTATGCAATATCTTGCACGCTTTATGCGCTTTTATATTTCATAAAAGGCCATTGTTTTCCCCTGTTTAATAAACACGACGACGTACGTATATAAATTGCTGGAAAAAATAAAATAAAGGGACTTGGAATTTATTTTAGTATTTAATTTGTATTTATAAAAATTGATTTGCTAATATATAGCATCTAAACTATATTAGTATGTAAATATATTAACAACACCATTTGTTTAAAAATAGTAATACAATTTATTATGATATTATTAACAATACTACAAAATAATGTTGTAAACAAGTACATGTATGCAAATGTAAAAATGTACGTAAATGATGCCTATTTTAATGAAATTCGTAATTTTCTCGATGACGAAAGATTGAAGTATTGATAAGCGAGAAATAACATGCATATGGATTTATTACGTAAATCTGCTTGTAAAACGTGATAATATTTGTACCATATTTTTACTTTATAATATTTTTACCATTCCTATCTCAATTAACAGGTCAAGATTAGTTCCAGATAGATAGAATTAATACGAGATAACAAATAGTTCCAGAATGATAGAATTCTAAAGAAGACAATAAAAGGCGGATTATCACAAATAATCCAGTCGCTTCTCTGCGACTGGATTCGAGGTTTTCTTTTCCTTTTCAAAGAATTATGCTCCTAGGCAAAACGTACCAGCATTATCATATATCAAACGAAACTGCACTATTACGATTTAACACTCCGGTTTGCATGTTCGATTATGCGGATATAATGATTTGAAAAAGAAAAGTGTAAAAGCCGGCACGATAGTGTTCAAGCGATCTACAAGCTCAACAAGGGGGGATAAGAGGTTCATAAGGAGCTCGAGTTGGTAGGCTGGCCAGTGATATTAAGCTACACATCAAACTTCAACCATAAAATCGGCCATACGGCGATGGGGTTTCGACGTCATTTCACCAGTTACTAATTGCCCCATTACGCAATGTTGATACACTTTCGCTATATTACTGGATACCAATACTTCCGGATATAATTAGTATACTACGGTACACGAGGCTCCCGTACGATAGCGCGTCATTTGTAGAATATTCTGGAATTGACGCGGAGCTCTCTGGCGTTTCCTCTTTCGTCATGAAATTTATTTATATACCTATCTTTCTAATTTTTCGATACCGAATCCCCTGACTTTAACATTCTTTTTTTATCGTATCGTATCTTTCAGAATTTATTTCGTCGATTAAATTATCATAAATTTTCAATTTTAAATTAGCATAAATTTTAAATACTCGATTGTATCACTAGTTAATGATTAGGAGAACGGTTAATCGTTAAAATAAAAAGGAAGTGTTTCTTATGAAATAATTTAGTACACAATTTGCATTGAACGAAAAGTATTGGCATTTCCTACATTTTCATGCTGATCTCTACTAATTTTAATTTCTTTTCCCTTTCAGTGCAATGCATCCCATAAATGACGAGATGGCGATCGTGGGCTCAAGAATACCATACTCTTCGTTCACCATTTGGCTCTTTCTCAGCATTGAATTCGTAATTACCATGTTGTTATCTATCTTTCTGAGAATCCTTAAGATATTCAAATCACTGCTGCCGGAACCACCGAGAGATTTGACTGGAGACGTAGTTTTGGTAAGAATACAAAGCATCTCTCGTGATCTTTCAGAATGAACGCTTGAAATTAAACGTTTCGAAAGTTGAACTTTTTAACGAAAGATCGCAAACCTCCAATTTTGAAGCTTAACGCGAAATTCGAAAGTTGAGATTTACCGAACGATCGTGCTCTGATGGAAAATAAACTTTTTAATAGTCTTATGTATGACTTTATGTTCTTCAGGTGGCCGGTGCTACTTCCTCTTTAGGCAGATCTCTCGCGGCTGAATTCGTGAAAAGCGGGTGCTCCGTTATTTGCGTGGATAACGATCACAAGTTAATCGAGGAAACAGCATCGAGATTGAAACAACAGCATCTCACCACCGACGAGACCAAGCCGAGGCACAGAGAGAACGATTCTTCACGTATATCTGCTTACGAGTGCGATTTCTCAAATAGGGATGCCATTAAGAGAACAGCTCAAAAAGTGAAAGACGATATCGGAAAGATCAACACTTTAGTGACCTGCATTGACAATTCGAGCGGGGACGTCTTCGACACGACCAGCAAGACTTTAATGACTCATTTTTGGGTATATAAACTTGTCTTTCTGATTGTTTCTCTTTGTTTCTCTTTGTTGGAACCTCTTAAAGAATACGATCAATGGACACATTAATCTTCATTCACAATTTTAATTTTCACCTCACAATTAATTTTTTTCAGGCAATTAAGAATCGTTAAAAGGAAGGATTGAAATCAATTTATAATTTTATTTATTATTGCTGGGTAGAGTTGTTTATTAATTATCGTTGAATTTGTTAGCGATTATTATAAGAAACTTTAATGACCTTGTGGATGATGAATACAATTTTATTTATAGGATAGAAAGACAGAATTATGTAAAATATCGAAGAAGATGATGGAATTAGCAGGGTATTATAAATTTATAAATTTTTTTAAATAGCCTCTTAGTTTGATTTCGTTAAAAAATGACACGATCGTTCAAATAGTAAAAACGTTTATATTCGGTTCTAACGTGGATGTAAGGAATATATGTTAAGGTATTTCTTCCATTGCATTTACAGACAGTCCTCGCGTTTCTTCCAATGATATTGGATCAAAAACGAGCCTATATAATTGGAGTGACCCCAATCGCATCGAATAACGACGCTTATCATGGTTCCAAGGCAGCTGTAATGAGTAAGCATCTTCGAATATTATTGACACTACTAATTTACTAATAATTAATAATTTAATAATTAATAATTCGTTAATAATTAATCTAATTATTGATGTAGGTTTCATGGAATGCATGTGTCAAGAATTGAGCCACCATAGTAACGATTTAACATTTTTGGCATTCTCTCCAATTAGAGAATGCAGGTAATGGTACTTCAAACATTTAGATAAAAATAATAATCGGAATATTCAGCGTCTTTCATAGAAAGACTGCTTCTTCGAGTTACTTGGGCAAATATTTCTTCAATTGAAAAAATGTAGACCGTCTACAAGACTTCTCCACGTACAGTGATTCCTATTAATATTCGAACAGTGTTTATAGTATACGAATATTAATAAGAGTCGCTGTATGTAAATTCCTTTTTTTTGGGTTTCTTAATTTAATTACGTCAAATTAATTGGATTTCTGTGACTGTCACAGTACGTTGAAAGAGAATGAAGAACGAGTGGCCAAGAACATTGTGAAAGCAGTACAGACCAATCAGTATAATATGAGCGTCAGCTGGATATCCAAATCGCTGTATCACATAAGGTATTAAGAGATAAATACAGAGTAAAAAGTAATTTTTATCATTCTAGAAAAAAGGTGGACAATTTTTAAGTAATTTCAATCTATTAATTTTCTCAAATCTTTCTTCTGCGATCTATTTGATAAATAAATATTGACATGAAATTCGAAGATCTCCTACATAAAACAAACTCGGTTCCTTATTTGCCTGTTTTATTTTCCAGTTGTATGATCTACAACGGAATAACCTTGCTCACAGAGTGGACCCACTTTCATGGATGCGATTATCACGCGTAAATATGAGCCCTCTCTCGTTTCACGCTCGACAGAATCATTAAAAGAAGGATGTCTAGAAATCGCAATACCACGATCTACGATGTTCCAAGGACAGCCTCGGAAGTTCTCTTAATAATTAAAAGAAAAGCAAAGCGCATCCGTACAAAATGATATTTTATTTTAGTCGCTCACGTATCGTCCGACGATTGAAAAGTCTACACAATAGAAGGAAGAGAACGTCCAAATAGCGACGCAAAGTTTAAAGAATAATCAACGATAATTACAAAGTTTCCATATACGAGAGATATAGTACAAATTATATACGCATTAGAAAAGAAAAAAATAACGTGTTTATTATTTTTAAGTATACGGTTGTTTTTGCTTGAAAATTCGTTCGTCAATCAGGAACTAGCACGTCGTAATGACCGCTGTCCGAATTACCGGTGAATAACAGTCTAGCTGTAGGGTACTGCGAGCTCACACGATTGTGAAATACTCGTTTAAGTTCGGGTCTGTCTTTGATCTCGCGATAGATCGACAGATTCATGTTATACATCTTGGTGGCGACCGTGCATTCGAGTTCACTGGCGAACGTGCCCACCATGTCCATGTAATTTTCGTAAGTTTGCCGATCCGATATGTTCCACTCGGCCATCACGAAAGGCCCGTACTCGTGCCAATTTTCCTTGATGTGTTGCACAACCTGTCGAACAACATTTCTATCGTTCGTAGAAATAAAAGGCGCGAAGGGCATGCGATGAAAAGACTTAATTCTTCTTTGAAATCGAACGAAAAATTCTTTCGCTTAATTACAATTGTTCTTTTAAGATGAAAAGGAAGCATTAAAGCGATTTAGAGATTCATAAGATTCTATGGGATAGTTTCTAAATTAGAAATTTTGTTAAGATAAGAAGGTATATAGTAACTGATAGATATAAGATATAGATTGCTTGAAATAAATGGAGGATCTATTGTTCGTCCAAAGAGTTTCCATCGTTTTATCAAATACGGATCAAATTTGATTTTCCTTCGATGCGTTAAATATTAAACTTTAGTTCCTCTGTAGAACATTTTTATACATTTTCTAATATTCTTTCTATACAGTCTTTGATTATTTCAAGCAATTTATTTTGCCGTACTATAGATCTTTTTCGTAATTTGCCCGAAAGAATCGCATAAACGGAAACGAAGCGCACCATTGATCGCAGATACCGATGTTCGTCCTCGTTTTGCCATAAAATGTAGCTAATCGCCCGAAACATGCAATTACCATCGCCGTAAATGTTTTGCACGCGAAACGTGCCTTCAGCGCACCTTAAACGAGCCGTATCTGTAACATAAAGATCGTCATTTATATTTTATTACCATTAAGTGCAACATTAAATCTCGCACGCACATCGATTTACGTTTTAAATCCTCTTAAAACAATAGTAAGTTCTATGACGAACATAAATCGGACGAAGGTGTACCTCTTTTAAAAAAGATAGAACGCCTGTTTTTATCTCTTTTAACACGTGTATGTGAACAAAATTGTTCACAGGGGATCCAATTAGTTTGTCGATTCCAAACAGAGTTCGTTCGTCGAATATCGGAAGCGTGGATGTAGAAGTCTCCGCGGTCCAGGTGCTGTTCGTGTCCGAATCGATTATATCCTTTCGCATTCTTAAGCAGCGACGAGCGATGTACGCACTTGTCTATTAATAAAACGTGCAAACAGATAATCGATGGCTGTTTTTATAAATAGGGTACTAAAAGTATCAAACAAAAATATAGCCTATTTCGAATATAGCTTCTGTAAAGTTGCTTATGTCGACTCTCTGTCCGTGCGAATATTTTACATTAATTATTTTTGAATATTAGAAATGTCGCATAAATTATCGATCATTATTTGTGAAAGGTTACTCTGCGTGTTTTCCCATCTTCTTCGAGTTTCATCGATACTTTTTTTTTTTTTTTCTTTAACGAGGTAAAAGGAATTCTTCGTTTGAAAAAAATTGTAAAGATCGGCGCGCGCTGTTGAAAGCAGAATTATTATCAGTATTTTATCCTTCTTCTACTTTTACCTTCTTCAAAGATGTGGCTACAGAAAAGGAAACACCAGAGGCAAGGCAAGAGGAACGCCTTTAAAAATTTTAATACGTGGACTTTAGTGACGTCCAGTTTAGGTATCCTTCTACAACGACAGTATTCGTAAGCCACATTTTTAGCTAATTTAATAGTTTAAATCAGGAACAGGTTTGATATTTCGCCTTCTTCCCCTCTTTTTCTCTCCTTTCTTTTTCTTTTTTCTTTTTTTTTTTTTTTTTTTTACTTAATATCGAATTTATTCATATGCAGATTAATTTATACAAACATAATTTCGTTTATCGACATTAGCATTTTAAAAGATTTGACGGGAAGTTCGATCTTCTAATGTCTTTCTTATTTTGTAATGGAATTACGTTCGCTCGTAACGTTTTATACATTGGAAAATCAATTTTTAACATATATAAATCAAGAGTACGATAATATCAAGTTTTGTAAAGGTATCTTCGTTTTAATTATTTCTATAAATTAATAATTTAGAATTTTTATTTTTCTATTCTTTATTACTACAATTCTTTTTCTATTATTTCGCGATCAACAAGATTACTTAATTAAAATTGATAAATTGATAAATGTGAAAGAATTATATAAAGTATTATATGATATTTAAGATTGTAAATTAAAGATTATGTCTTTTGAAATAATTTGTGATGATCGTTGAACAGATTATTTCAATAGTTTATTAAATATTACAAATTTTTTAAATTCCCTCGTTTCATGGGTCACGAAAAACTACCGCCACATAGCGATGAAAAGGTGGAACTAATTATCAGGTGGTAAAATTAAAAAATTTAAATTTCTCGGCTACTGGGTTCAATGCTTTAATTTTTGAGGACATACATGTAGATTTAGAACCTAACGATGTAATTGAAATCAGTTTCTTCTAAATATTCCCCTTCATAGTTATAAGCAATTTTAAAAAATCGTTTATTTTATGGACCATGGAACGCTATAACCAACTAGCCTCGAAATCGGGAAGTTCGGATTTCTTAATTTTACCTCCTGTCGATTAGTTTCATCTATTCCCTGTTAGATGACAGTAGTGCCACATTGTCTATCGACAAAATGATTTTCTAAAATTGCTTATAATTGGGAAACTAGACATACTTAAAAAAACTAATTTTAAACAAAAACATTCGTTTGAAATGTCAAAAGTTAAAAAATTCTGTCTCGGAACTGAGAAGTTGGATTTCTTAATTTTACCTCCTGTCGATAAGTTTCACCTATTCACCGCTAGATGGGTGTAGTGTTTCGGGGTCCATGAAACAAGCAAATTTCAAAAATTTTTAACGTTTTTACGTTCTTATGCTTTTTCTCTAATAGCTTCACGATTTCTGTATGTACGTTCTTAATAAAAAAAAAAACTTTTAATATCGGATGCGTATAATAAAATTGATATTAAATTTCTCTTGTATATTTCCTTTCATTTCTTTCAGTGGCCATTCAATTATGATTCTGTGCTCCTGTTATCTTGGAAGCTTTTTAATAAAAATTTATAATCTAAGCTGAGTAAACAAGAGACTATCCAGGAACAATATATAAATATGCGAAGTTATTTAATATTTGATAAAAAACTTTATTTATTCATTTGGTACAAAATAAATTGTGTTACAATTTATAATAATACATTTTAATATTATTTATGAACATAATGAATACTATTTACGTTTATAAAGATAATTAAGAGAATTTTACAAGACTTTTACATATCTAAAACTTTCCATTGCCTTTATTCAGATATGTGTTTAAAGAAGATATACATACAAGATAGGAAATGAATGTAAAAAAGGGATCAAAAACTGACCCAGAACGCAATGTATGTAAAGAAGCGGTAGGTAGAGAGGAATACAAAGAGCGGAAAACAGGGGAAATAAAGGAGAATGACCTGACAAGACGAAAAAGGATCGAACCCGTTGCAGGCAACAAAAATGTGGCACTAAGCTTTTAAATAAGCAAGTAAATGCAACACTACTTCGCTGCTCATCCGTTTCAAATAGAATTTCATCCTCTAAAAATTATTAATTGTAAAACTATATAAATTATATATCTACTTATAAGGACAAAAATCCCGCTTGCTGCAAATATTTTATTAAAATTAAAAATGCGTCATTTTTATTTCACCTATCAGCATAATGTATACTATATAAACACGTAATACATATTGCGCGTGTCACCATTCACAAACACCGAAATTCACAATGCATTCCGTAGATGGTAGAACAAAAACACAATACGCTCTTCTATACGCTATAGTCTACTCAATTAAATCGTTCCATTCTAAGGAGAACTTTTAAATACATACATACATAGCTTCTTCCGCCTTTAATGCGTAGCACTTCCGCAATTAGAATTCTTGATTTACCCGTGAACTATGTAAAAAGAAAACTCATGTTCGCTAACTTCGAGCAACATCTAAAAATAAGTGAATTAATTCTTTATTAATTCCTCTGTTAATTCCTATCAAGCAGATTTCTGATTAAACTCTTTCATAGAGCGTAGAAGTCCCGCTAATTATAATCGGGATATATATATTTGCAACGTAATACATACATATTTACAATTTGTTGTTTCAGAAGAACCGTTTGACAGAGATTTTGTGTGCCACCTCCTTCCACATCATATTCTACTAATACAAATCCCCAATTTGGGGCCAAAAATTCCTGTCGATTCCTAAAGAAGGATTCATAATTTGTAAAGAATTGCTTAGTTCTACATAACAGCTTAAAATTAAACAAAACTGTATGTATTTGTACTTACGTACTGCCACTACCAATTGTACTGGCAGAGAGTAACAAAGTAGGAAAAGCGTAGCGACATCATCGTTCCAATAGAACGGAACTAGCTCGAGTAGACCGTAGTCAAGTTGCTTGGCTACAAAATCGTGTTCGTATATACGTCGGTGCATGTCACTTGCACCAGTCGGTCGCAAGAAAGGGACGGAACAAGTGCCAAGGAAACATGGCGACGCATTGGAACGTGCCACAGTAATGCAGCTAACGTGCAACGAGATCGTTTCTATCGAGTGATCAAAGATACCCGTGGCCTCGCACGCGAAAACATCTATCTGGCCAAATGACATGGGAATTTGTAATCGAAGGCACTTCCTGCTGACAATATGCACCTTGCAACTCGTGAGTTTCTTCGATGGAAAAATGTTTTTGTCCTCTCATAGAGAAAATTATCGTCATCCTGTGACACACGTAATTCGTATTTCTCTAGCACTGAGTCACTGCGTGGTATTCTTATGAGAAGACTCTGATTATTGGACAGATATTAATCATCGAGTATTTTTTAAATAAAAATAAAGAGTTTAAAGAGTTTGGTCTATGGATTGTTGCATTGATATAAACTGTAAACGATTCGAAATGTTTTATCGACGATATCATGGCTCGATGAAACATAGGCACATGCTTGATTATCGCATCGCTTTATCGATCTATAGATCGCATGGTTTATCTCCGCGGAATAAAGATCTCCGTGTAGAAACTGACCGATCCATTTAACATCGCTTTTACTACTTTCTAAGCGCTTTCTTGTCGACTCGCATCGATACCGATACAGAGTTCTACATTGCACTACAGAGATATTTTTGCTAATTGAAAAATGCAGTAAGTGCATATGAAATAGGATAACTTAACAAAATCGGTTAATTCAATATCGTGTTAATTGATGCAATATCAATTAATTGAGCTTTAAAGGATTTAAAATGGAATATGATAAAAGTAAAAATACAATGGGATGTTATTTAAAGCAAGTATCTTAGTTGAAAGCAAAAAATATGTTAAATGGTTCATGAACACTGGCTCGCATTTGATCCATCGGATTAATTGGGTATTTAGAACACAGAGCAATTGGTGCAAATTAAGATTGTAGACAAAAAGGAGTTGGTAGAAATGAAAGAAATTAATCTTTTAAGATTCAGACATATTCTACTCAGACTCTTTGTTGATTTATTGAATTTAATTGGGATTATTTCATTTTTGCTTGTAGATCACTACGGTAGAGCGCCAGGTCTTCGACTTCCTGGGCTTTATGTGGGCCCCGATACTGGTCAATTTTTTCAACATTATATTTGTAATCTTAGGGTTTTTCGGAGCTTTTCAATATAGACCTAAATATATCATATCAGTAAGTACAATCTCTTCATTTTACTTTAATATATTTTTATATACATATTTATTATAAACAGAAATAATTGTTTGTATACTAAATTTATTTTAGTATTGTATATGGAATACACTATGGTTAGGGTGGAATATATTCATGATATGTTTCTACCTCGATGTTGGTGTACTTGACAAAGTAAGTATTCCTTTTTAAGTAATTTTTTTTCATCATTTTAATTGATTTTTAATCACAATTAATTTTTTAGAATAGTGATATTTTAAATCTTGGTACTGGTAGTTTTTCCTGGTGGCATGTCAATGGACCAGGTTGTAAAGCTATTTATGATGTTACTGAACCAGAATTATTCAGACCTGCCCGACCTACAAACGTGACAGATTGTGTGCTAGATTATGAAGTAGTTGAAATTTTACATGCATCTACTCAATGTATCTTAGGTGTAAGTACCATTAAGTTTCACTATTTAGTAAAAGTGTACTAATTACAATATTTAAAGTAATATTTCTTTTGTTTTAGTTTATTGCAATAGTAGGTGGTATTTGTCTAAGTAAGGTTTTCCTGGAGGAAGATGATAGCTGTAAGTATAAAACTCAAGAATTTCTGTTTTGATTAATGCCAGTGTCAGATTAGCATAAGAATTAGTTTGCAGAGTGAAATTATTTTCTATTTTATCCTGGGATATTATTTGGTAGTAAATTTAGGTAATATTTTTTCCTGATATCGGTAAACAAGATCTAGGAAAAATTTTCAAAATTTAATTTTTTATTTTTATACAGTCAAAAAACTAAAACGTGCAATGATAAATCTTTTTATAATACAGAATAACATGTTTCGCTACAGAAAAAGATTGTGCCAGCCATTCTGGATATTTCTTTTTTAATGATATAAATTTAAGATTTATTATTGCTTGAAAAGAGGGTTGTCGGTTACAGTTGATTTCATTGGTGGATTTGATCCTCCACTTTGGTAAGTGCTTTGCCTGATTCATGGTTTGCACGCATTTGCTCCTTTTGTAAAGCACGAAGTAAAATGGTTTCTCTCATGCACATCATTACTCATCGATTCTCTTGCGAATGTTCAATGTACTGTGAAATAACATCTTTGAAGCTTGAATATTACGCGAATTTATTTTTCGATCTCTGATACAACATGTATTGCAAACGTATAAACTGTTGTGAAATTGGCTATATTCTAATGAGTCTCATATACCATCTAATTTAATTTTAATCAAAAAGAATCACTACCTTCACGTCACAAACACAATAAAATTCGATCTAATGCAATCGATTCTACGTCATATTTCAGTTGACTTTGTGGGAGGTGATGACTTTGGGTTGGCAGGCCACACGCCGTTACATCCTATGTACGTTAGCTACTCGGCTCTTCCATCACCTGCCCACCCTCACAAAAATTCCGCTCAAAATTACCCCGCAGGCACAGCTAGCTCTCATCAATCAGTTTGTCACGATACCAGCTTCCCAAAACATAACGATAAAACATTTAACAGCTCCGGACGAAGTAAATGTAGCTTCAGAAATGACACGATCAGAACTGAACGAAGCAATCTATCCAGTCGCGACTTAAAGTATGTTGATTACTCTAACGACTATTCGAATCCGTTGGATCATTTACAGAGGCCTGTATCCCCATACGACGAATACGATTCATTGGACAGTGCCGCTAAATTGAAGTATCAAAAGAACAAATTGTACCATCCGCACTCGTCCAAATATAGTCCCGTTGCATCTCCGCGTGTCAAATGTCGACCCGTTGCAGCAAAGCAAAATAAAGCCCCCAACAAGCCTAGAGTCTTTACCGACCACGTTCGCGAACAGTCAATGCGGTCGTTTTACTCAGATCCAAGATTGGCAATTGAGAATCAACAGAACGTGACTGACCAAGAGAAACAGAATAGGTCTAAAAGAGATAGTAGACCTCTGTCGTTGTATGCCAGTAATTTTTAAATTGTTAGAAATTAGAAAAATATATATAGAGTTTATTTCTTTCTAACTTAATCCATTCGAGGTCGGGGTCTCATTTGAAGAGGATCCTGAGAAATCTAATACTATTTTTAATATTTCAGCATAACAGTGAACCACTTTTTTATTTAAACCGATAATGATGTAAATGTTTCACCCATTTCTTTTTATACTATTTGACTTTTGTATAGTGTTTCCTGAAGATTTCTAAATTATTGATTTGCTTAAAATTCTTTTTAAGAGAGTTTGCGTTGGATTAATAGTATAGGGTGCATACAGTGCATCGTCGACCTCGAATTGATTAAAACAGCATATGGACTGAAGTGAAATGTATTTTAATGCTATTTTGTAGAGAATTCGAAGGTGTTACATAGAATTCCTATCCTTGCCAAATAGATAGAACGATTAGAGAGTAGCTAGCTTAGGGTGCCTTCTCCGATTGATTTCTTCTTGTTAGTCTAGAAAGAATATCTTTTTCTTTCCTAAATCAGTTTTTTAACATCACAGTAACAGGTTAATAATTTCTACTACGTCTTTAAAGTATTTCGACTGATAACGCAGAATAGACAATGTGTGTTCAGTAGCATCGTTTGCTTTTTTTACGAAGATTTTTATTTACATTTGCTCATAGATATTTTCATATATACGATTCATGTTGGATTAGACAACATGCATTATTATATTAATGCATACACTGTGATACGTATAGAACTATGAATCATGTTGGTTGAAAATGTTTATTCGATCTTTTTATTATCGAACTTGTAACTTTAAGAAGCTATGCTTGATAGATGAGCTTTCATAATATACGAGACAAAATAACGTTGCATCTGAAAGGGAACGAAGAGTACAGCATGAATGGAAGAAACGCTATATGTAAACATTCACTAATGTATAGGATTATTTATATTTTTTTTTCCTTTTTGTTATACGAATAGTACTTATTAAGAATTCCCTTGATGACACGCGTGGCCTGGCTTACAACATAGCATTATGATAGAGACCTTTAGACTGCATTGAAATTAGCTTATTGTATCATGATGGTGAAGAACTTGTGTTTATAAGGTGCTGCGAAACACTTTTTCATTTTAATGAAACGTGTATGAGTATTTGGTAGTGCATGCTAATACTTGTTTACGGTTCTTAAGTTCGATAGAATATTTTATTTTATATTCTTCTTTTTTAAACAACGATGAAGCTACATTTTGCATATCTATGTAGATGAAAGTATACAAATAATCGAAATTTGTAAGATATCATATACACAGACTCCCTCATAAATTTTTACTAAATTAGTACTTTTGACATTCCATGGATCAATCAATCAAAGAATGTCTAATAATATGTCGAAGCTAAAAAGAAAAATCTGAAGTGACAAAGACTTTGTGCTGAAGTGCTGTTCTTATTATAGACTTCTGTGCATCTTAATTACACAGAATGTTCTGTGAGTTGCAGATCAAGGCTCGTTGAAATATTAGTTCAATCATAAGTGTGATGAGTAAACAACATTCAAAGAATCATCAGGTATTTAACAACTAAACTTATATTCTAGAGTCGAAGATTGATTTAATTAAGATATAAAATTTCATTAAAGAAAAAAGAAAGATATACAAATTGCTTACTCACCAAGAATTGGTTTCTTCAGGTGGCACGAATATAAATCATGAATAGGCACGAAGATATCACTGTTTCCACTGTTCTGATAAACAGTTGGTTAATTTGCCAACAATCAAAATCGCACAATAATCGATCAATGATCATTTAATGCAATCCGATAATGGACAATACTTATAATGCAATGCTTATTGAGCTATGCATATACAAATGCACTGAAGAAACGGTAGAGTTACGTTTTGCAGTGATTAATTGATGCTGATAGTTATATAATTTTCAATGTTAAGTATCTACATTCAGGTATACACCTATTCTAAACATCTGTCACAGTCACAATGAAATAGCTCTATACAATAATGAGTTGTTTTTCTCATCACATCTCATTGGACCTAAAGCTGACCTTGTTCACGACTCACGATACTGCCTGTGCGTTACTTAAGATATATTACTTTAAGTTTAATTCTTATTGAATAACTTTGCAAACATTGCATACAATATTATTCGCACAATTATATGATTAATCATCTATTATATTTTAAGTCAGACATACTTGACTTAATGAATTTTGCAAGTAAATTGCTCACTAAATGTATACTGTACATATATATAATTACGTTTACGTATTTTACGTAATTTATTTATAAGAGTAATAAAACGTTTCACATTATGTACTGGAGGATTTAGCCGAATATTTAATATTAACGAGTCACTTCAGATTCAACGTTGAAACGTTTGTTCGTAGTACAATCGAAGATTCTTTTATCTTTCCCTTCTTTTGTCGAAAGCTTGTACAGTAGTGTCGTTGTGTACTCCGTTTAAGGCCGTAGATTTTAATTTTATAGTATAATTTATTTTACTGTATCATATAATTTACTTTTGGTGCAGTTTACTGGCGACAATAAACGTGCAATGCCTACTACTTGCTTGCTTTTTTATTTATTAACCCCCATTCTTTTCTTTCACTCCTTCTCTAACATTCTCCTATTCTTCTGTGGGTTTTCGGGGAACTATTTTATTTTATTGTATTTTTTTTCATTCTCGATGTTTTCGTCTCTCAGTCAGTACTTTCCTACTAGATTACTGCAATCTAAAATCTTTACACGATAATTTACCATTTGGTTAGACGAATAAATGACAATTTTAGACTAGGTCTGACTGATCCTTTAAAAAAGAGTCTAACTAATTCAATTACTCAAGATCACGTGAAAGTCGCATCATCGTTTGAAAATTTAGAAAAGAAATGAACATTGATCAGCCATCGAATCGCGTTGGGAGCGTGTTTCTCGCTGTGCATGTAATAATTCAACCACTTCGATTGTTTTTCTCATTCATACAGTTGAAGATTTGTATTGATACTTCGATAACACGCAACTACATTTGTCACTTGACTCAAAAGTGTGTGTTTAACTTTGCAGTTTGTGCTTGGTATACAAATCCAAATATAAAAATCTTAGAAAATATTACTACTTTCTAATCTTCGTTCCAAAAATGAAGATCCGACGTGATCTACAAGAAATTTCGTTCAAATGTGAAGTAAGAATCGTAAAAAATTTAATACCTAAACTTTATAGTAATTTTTTAATCACTTATTACTTCGAGATTCACCTATCTATTTAATATTCCATTTTTAGATTTCAAATTTCATCCAAAATCACCGCAACTATCTACATTCAGAATTATTGCAGAACCAATTTGCGATATTAATTCGTCAGTATCCAAGCGCAAACTGAATAATTACCTTAACAGAACACCTACTGACAAGATTTTTGTTTGTTTCCAACGCAGCCCAAGCTAAGCGGAAGAAAAAGCAACCGCGGCCTCTGTACAGCATCGAGTACTCTCAGCCAGAGCCCACGGTTCACGACGACAGCGTGTCTCCAAAGCCAATGACTCCACGCAGAGTGAAAAGAAGATCTGTGATCTCTCGTGACGGGACAAGAAGATCCAGCAGAAGGAGTTCTATAAGGCAGTCACGCAGAAAGAATCCCGTGAACAGAATCATGGATCATCAGGAAAGTCTATACGCTAATACAACGCCCAGCAATCTTACCAATCAAAATGTGAATTCATTGTCTCAAGGCACGCTCAACTATGATAGAATCTCGATGAGTTGGGACAGAGATAGGAACTCCAACTGGCAGCCGGAAGCTGTGAATATGGCTGTGTCTTCTCCTACCTTATGGAACCAAGATTCTTCTAACAATTACTCTAACACTAGCAATTATACGAATCAGAGTTACCCTAATTGGGATGCTAGCAACTCTACCAGAAATCTTACTGATAATTGGCAACCAAACGAATTGAGTCCAATGCAGTGGCAAGGTCAGAGTAATCCAACTTTTCAACAAACTAGTACGCAAAGCTTAAACGGGGAAGATTTGGATGAGATCTATAATAATCGACCAGCTAGTGCTAGGTCAAGTTATAGCAATTATCATGGAGTGAGAGCTACACCTCAGGTTCCCAACAGAACAGATATTGTTAGGCAGAGCCAGAGGCAATTTGTTCTCAGTGGACCTCCTGCTTATCAGGATACGGTAATCTGAGAAGTCTGGGGGGAGGTGGTTGGAAACCTGCGTTTGGTGGATGTTTAGTTGTTTAAGGGAATAGTTTGATGGTAATATCGTTTAATGTGTAATTTTTCGAATTGTGATAGTTTTAATGTAATTATGGAATTCTGTAATTCTCTATTGAGAAACTAAAGTATTTTTAATCGTATAGATCTGTTTAGAGGAACTTGTAGAGGATCGAGATCTAGAACCATTGTACTTAATTTTATTAATTTTTATTTTAATTTCAATTTTAAAGGGAATTGATACTAAACGTCCAATACGAACATAGGTTTATTTTTTGATAAGTTATAGTTACTATATTCTTACATTGTAATTGTTACTATTAAGGAACAGGAAGTATTTGTTACTTCTCTGATCGATCAAGCTTTACTCGATAACAATGGATGCAATTGTCTGCATCTTGTTATACTTTGCGATAGATATCTTTAAAGTTTATTAACTTTCAGAAAGATTTCGCGATACTTCGATCTCGTAGCGATCTTCTATGATTTTTAAGCTCCGCCTTTTTATCTCAGGACAGTAACTCACGTTTTTAACAAATATTTAAAAGTCATGTTTCATACAATTCGCGATATATACGTATACTCGTACATATCAGCCCTTGATAAGACTTTATCACAGTTGCAATGTGAGACGATAAAAAATTATATCCTTCATACGAGAAATAGAATTCACGCGTTAGATGAAACTATACGAATTCGCTGTTGTACAATTTTTAGAAATCTCTTTGCTCCACAACATTTTCAATTATCTATCCATTATTAACACGATTATTTATAACACTGAATTGTTTTTCATCGGAGAAGTCATCTGTAAATATCGATCTATGATCACACAATCATCCTTATTTATACCCTTTTTCACCTCGAGCCTTCGAAATGAAACGTTTACGCGATATTTTAGAGAAACATTAATTTTTCTACGCTGTATTTTCTGAAAATGAGATTTTACAATGTATATTGGACGCCATTCGTGTTATAGTCTTCCAGGTATCGAGAAAAGATTGTTATAAAATCGTGAATTTCACGGTGACCAATCTAATGAAAAATTTGGAAAACGAAAAAAATGATTACGTGTTGTAATCATATATATAATAAAATATAATAAAAAAATAAAAAATGGTCACTGGTTGAATTCATAAACGTGTTTAAACGCTCTATGCATGATAAGTGCAATAAGAGATATTTTTTCATGCGAAAAATCAAAATAGACTACGTCGATGATGATAGGACGTGTGAAATGAAAACCAAAGTATTAAACATCGGTGTAAGTTAATGATAATACTTGTAATATTCTGTATGAATGTAAAACTGCCTCAACTCTTTCGCTGACTGTCGTACAACATAGGTTTAATTAATTAGGCGGTCAACTTACACGATCCAAGTACTTAATTTTTATTATTCTTCGAGAATCTCTAGACGCTTGGTTCATCGATCACGTAGTTATATGTTACTTAAAAATATCATTATACTCTTATTCAACGAATGTGTTGTCTTATTCTTTTTTTATTACATGTTCAAATACTGCGTCGATGAACAAGGTGTTGATTTTTAGAAATTTTAACATTAAGTTTTTAATAGGTTTCTGTTGCCACACGATTGTCTTTTAATAGAATTTTTTAATCGAGGCAATATTAAATACAAATATTCGTTATTTTTGAAAATCTTTTCGGTAGGTCGATCTACTGTGATACTGTGCAGTGGAAAATATAAAACAATAAGAGATTTTTATCATAGAAGGAATGAAAGGACCAAGTGTAATAAGTCAAAATAAATTTTGAAAAATCGAAGTTTCGACTTCGATTTTATTTTAATTCTTAATTCGTATATGCAGATTTTACTTTCTATATATAGAATTTTTTATGAATACGATTTGAATAATAATTTCATTTTAAGGTCGAAAAAAGTAAAGCATTAGTGCCGTGTTATATAAGTATTAAATATTAAAAATGCGAGATTAATTCTCAAAATTATTTGCAATTTCTGCTTATGCGAATCACTTTTTCGTTTTTCCTTCGCACGGTATTGCAATTGTATAATTGTACTCTCTGTATTTTATAGAATTTATCGTATAAGTATGTTAAGTTTATTTAAAGGGCAGCTACCTTTAATTAATTACGAAATCACGTAAGACTCAACCGTCACCAGCTTGTACTTATTATATTGTTTCTGATTCTTCACGCTCAGGATTGTACACGATTCGTCATCGTTTACTATTACCATTCACCAATGTACAATTATAACACGAAGCAATAATAGCAAGACAATAATAAACGAAGAATAATTTTGATTCAATGAATAGTTTTATTCTCAAACATAAATTTAATAGCCAAATTCTTTCAAAGATCTTGTCTTATTTTTATCGAGTCTGCGTGGTATGTTTTTTGAAGCGATAAATGGAAGAGCGATATACAAACGCTGTACATATACATATATGATTTTTAAATGGATTTAAAGCTTTATCTAGATAAAATACGAACTGTTGTTGATAACGAATAAAGGATTAAATTTAATAAATATTAAAATAGGTATTAATACAAAAGCAAACATTTTTTCGTGTATAATGTAATCGAAGAATAAAAATTGGTGAATTAAATGAAAATTCTAGCTTACAACAAGGAAAAGGTTGCGTTGTCTGGTACTTCATGCAAGTGTTAATTGTACAGAGAACTTTCAAATTAGAGAAAAGCGTTCGTTAAGATGTAGAATCAAGATTGTAGATAAGTACCATTCTTTAAGCTCTTCATTTTAACGGAATATTTCCTTTTAATGACGTAGTAACACAAAAACATACTTAGTAGTAACTAAAAAACACCCTCGTTAATATACAAATCTATAAAAATGTATAAAAAATGTCAAACCTTCACTATGCTTATCTGACCAACACATTTTATATCACAGACGAATCAATGATCATCCAACATTTACCAAGCACCGTTCTCATATTCCACGAACCTTCCTATGCAAATCAGCTTTCACAGAAGGAAGGGATTCGAACCCTCCACGTCGAACCCACAAAAAGATCCAATTCGCATCAACCCGTTCAGCAATCACTTCCATTCACTCACCAGCCAGCAGATGAACGTTTATACTCTGGTGAATTTCACAATGCCGCGTCGAAGTCGCGCATGTGCCCTATTCGCCGGCTTCTTTCCCTCCTGGCAAAAGACCCTTTCTTGCCTCAGTACCACGTTATTGTCGGGACGTCGAGGGTCTCTCGTGTCATCGTTTCTGAGAACTTACGTGTGTCTAGAAGAGGAAGATCGAAGGAGGAAGTGTCAGCCAACGTGAATCTTCGTGCCAGTTAATCCACGTCGAGTTACTTCTTCGCAGTCGCGCTTTGCTTTGGCGAACAGCTCGAATGAACTGCGAGGCGATCGTCAGGGGCGTGAGAATGCTGAAGATCGTCAAGGTCGGCTCGAACGGACTCAGAAGGCTGCACACAAGCAATAAGGTGCGAAGAATTGCAAGGTCAAGTAGATTCCGAGAGATTCTACTTCGTAGATTTATTGATTGGAGGATTGCCAAGAGCTCGGGCTTTTTGGCACGGCGTGAGAATGTCTCATCGATTGCTTCGTGGACTTGGTGTTCAATACAGAGTTAGACTAGAGGATATTTAATAATTTATTTCGAACGATTTCGCTGACTTTGGAATTAAGAGGTGTTGTAGAATTTCATATTTATTGGATAGAGAATGAAAGAATGTTCAGTCGCTGATAATTGAATTTGGAGAACAAGAGCAGTATTCAAGGCTGATTATTTCCTATTTAAAATTTTATAGAGAGCTGGACCTAGAAATATTTAAAGGATTATAAACTTTGCAGCTGACTATGAAATATGTGTTGGATAGAGGATGAAAGAACGTTCGATTGCTGATAATTGATTTTGGAGAACAACAGAAGCATTCAACATTGATTATTTTCTGATTATTTTGTGGAGAATTAGATTAGATAAACTCTATAACTACTTGTCTTCGAGGGTACTAAAGGATGTTGGAATATTTGGTTACGCTAATTGAATTTGGAAAGTACAAGTATTCAGAAGACACGAGCAGAATCTTCTAGAGGATTAGAGGATTCGTTGATTAGACAGTGTTGAGGTGCTTCTGACCTCGAGGGAGAATCGTCGCTGATTGATCAATCACTAAAAGAACTCAGACGTTGTTAAATAAGACGAAAGTCTAAATGAAAGAGCGCAATAAATTGAATATTCTTTTATCGAAATATTCGACATATATCGAAGAAAATACATTTACTTTTATTTTAATCTTAACATTCTGTGAATATTTGCGTAAAAAATAATACTATTGTATAAATGTGTACACAAATCATACAGTGTATACAGTTCGAGGGAAAAAGGTATCTGACATAACGGAGGAGACGTGTTAAAATTGTTCGTTCGCGGTGTGTCCACGTGGGCGACAGCAATGTCCCATTTCAGCGACAGAAATACGCGGCTACTTGGAGTGCACGCGTCTGGATTGGACCGTGTTAACATTTCTGCGCGATAAATTGATGTCAATGTTCATCAACGAGCTATCATACGTCTCATGTTATTTATCATTTATAGTATTTGATCTAGTATGACTAAAAGTCATGTGGAATTTATAGAATTGGTTTTCCGATATCGTGGAAAAAATGAGGGGTCTCAGAGGGGTTGAAAACAGAAGAAATTGCGAATAATTATTCTTCCGCAATTCAAATTCGAAATTTGTTCTTGTATTTGTATTTGAACTTTTCCTTAGAAAACCTGGAAGATTAAAAAACTTAACTTTCGATTCGACTTAAAGAAGATTTAAGATTTAATAATATATTTAATAAAATCCATTGTGACTTGTAAACTCTATGAGACTATGTATGAAATTTTGGAGACAAGGTACATTTTAGTGCAAGAGAAACCACTTCCCAATTATTTGAATCGTCTTTCGATCATTCAACTAAAAGTTGGATTAAAAGTTACAGAGAATAGATCAGTTTCCTTTATTGTTTTCGTTCTCGTTCATGCAGATCCTGCTGATCTGAATTAAGGGTACACGTGGCAGGTTTCGGCTTAGGGCTATGGTAGTTGATTCATCGAAGAATCAATACAGAATTGCTTGGCAACCACCACTTTTCACCCCTCCTACGTTTTACCGACCCGAAATTTGTTTATCGATCGTTGGGCCGGTTTCTAAAAAGCGGAATTGTGCCTCCTTCTCTTTTTATTTCCACCGCTTTTATAATGGAAAAGCGGATTTGACGTTGAAATGGAAAAATTGACACAGAATAGAATAGCAAACGCACAGAATAGAATTTTATACGTTTAATTTTACTATTCTGAAATAATGAATGGATGTAGTAAATCATACTAATTTTTAAGAACAATTCTATATTACGTTAAATGAATTTAAATTCAGATTACAATACATTTTTCTAAAGGCACTTAAATCAAATATCGATAGACGATAATTTGAACTATATAATGAAAACATTCAACAAAAAGAACAAGTTTCAAAATAAATTTGAACAAGTTTGAAATAAAATCGAAACGTTCTCCAACAAATCGTGACAAATTAGAAAATAAAATAAAGCGAAATATTCTTCGAACATGCTTGTTCTAACTAGTTTCTACATTATTTCAGAGACGAGCGGCGGTACCAGCGTCGAAGAAACTGGGACGTGCAAAATACTTGGATGCCGCTTTTGGAAGTGCCTTAGAATTAGAACGAGCACAGACACGGTAATTAATTCATTATCTTACTTCCACCTCTGTTTTATTCTAAATTTTTACAACAAGTCACTCGATTACTTTTAAATTTGTAATTATAGCGTGATCTAAAAGATATCTATTTACAAAGTTAGTTTTAAACAACTCGATTATGTTTTGTAGTTATAGTTTCGTTTCAAAGAACGCGCGTTCTCGTTATTTATTCTCTGTCGCGAAGCTACTAATATTAACAATAAGCGATACGACTCGAATGGTGTTACATTTAATCGCGCAAAATGATCCGTAATTACGTGACATTCTCGAATTTCGCATAGCTCCGACCGTGAGAGGAAAACTACGACGTTAGACTAAGTTCTCCAGAGAATATGAGATTTCGCAAGGTATAACGATGAAAATCTATACAAAATCTATACGAGATATGTACATTATGGAACATCACTTCATATAGGCAATGTTAAATCTCAAAAGTTGATTCCTCTTTTTAATTCGCAATTTTATCACTTTTGCAATTAGACAATTTCACGAAGAGAGTATCGACACTTAGGTAAAAAAGAAATGCAGAAAGTCTTTACGAAAAAGAAGCAACTATTCCTAATATGTATTGTTCATTCCGAGTTCTTTGATTTTTTTTTCACCGTCACAGGTTTAATCGCTGGTTTCTTTTTATTAATCATTAGTTTCGAAATCATCGGTTGTGATACGTAAGAGAGAATGCCTCTGCAAATAGTGTAATGAAACTATTTCGATTGCATAATTCAAACAACGAACGAAGTCAGAGCAGTTGAACCACGCCAATGAGTACAATAGTCTTCGCAGATGTTTAATCATTTCGTTCATTTAGATAAAAAAAGAAGGATCGTTTCTCGTAACAATGAAGAAATAGATCCGTACTACTAAGTGGAACACAATGGAGTATCAATAAATCCGAAGTAATCGATACTGGTGGTTCTCAATCGTTTCTATTTGTAGAATTGTTAATTATCATGATACAAAAAGGAAGAAAATGCAATTGTTCCTCCATTGATTCTGCCATTTCCATTTAAATCCCTCTGTAACACTAATCATTTGTGTATTATTATCTTTCAAGCAATTGCAATATCTTTTTTAAATTAATCTCTTTAATGTCACCTTCCAGTTATCTCTCCGTTCTTCCTTCCGTAATTAATTCGATTATAGATCATCCTTCAAAATTCCTTCTCTTTCGATTCGTAAATTGATGACATCGAAAGGATGATATTGATTATTAATTGAGAACCATTGAACGACAGAGAACTCGACCCCATAGGTTGTAATTTATTGTCTGAACGTCATTGCTGGCCATTTAAATACTCCAAAGGATGTCCCTTTGTTGTCTCTCAGAACTTTGCTCGACTTTCGAGAAACTCGATCTTTCGCAGAAGAGTGTCTTGTGTTTGAAATAGACGTATTTAGATAATAGAGCTTCTCATTCAACAATGGACGATTAGTATTCGACCGATTGCTTTTCGCGTTAAAGACAGAAGATAATGGACAGTTTCGACTTCTGTGAACCATTTCTAGACGATTTTCCTCATTTTCGAAAAACGTACTTACGGTAAGAATTGTTACAAAAATCAATACCATACGTATAATATTTCCATATCGTATCATTTTCATTAGTCACAAAAATTGTCCCGAGATGATTTATTTTTAAAGGATTTCTGCGATTTGTGGTTGATTTATATTATAATATACACTGTATAAATGCGAAAATATGATTTGTCCTTCGATGGAAATTAAAATATAATGTCTCCAATAATGTAAAAAGAGATCTGAGATTTATGAAAGTCTCAATGAATTTGTTGAAGTAGGAAGCATATTTTATTTACCTTCAACTTTGCATAAGATTTTTCGCATTGTCGGCTTTAAATTGAACTAAAAAGCTTTTGTCACTATTGACCACACGATCGTCACTGTCGACGGTCCAGTGGTTCTAATTAAGCCTAATCAACTGTTTACCGCAGGTGTGATTTATTGTGTAGTATTCAACGTTTGCTTGCGTAAATCACGTGTTCATATCGTGCTATAATGCAACCAATGCGTCGAACATAAAATTTGAACAAGCTCTTTGATATGAAATATTCCCTTAGGAAATACCCTTGCACAATTTCTTTAGATATTTACCTCAAATTCTGCTTTTTTTCATTTAAATTCCATTTATTATTATATATATTATAACTACTCTATACATTATAAATCCATGTTTAATTATTTAATTTATTATCATTTTGTTCATTATAATATTTTGTTAAAGAAAATAAATAAATAGAATATGTAGGAATTGAAATTAAAATGGAAGGATCTTATTAAATCTGCTCGATAGATGTGGAAATGGTGTGGAAAATATTGAGATACTGCGCAAATATGAAAACATGAAGTACAGTAATAGATGAGTAAAGAGACGGAGCAGAACAACTAAATAGTAGGCAATCTTTGTTTGCAGTTATGCAATTCTTCGGAATCTCGATGTACCGAACCTATTTGCTCCAGAATATACATACTCAAACCGCTCTCATGGAGATTGCTACCTGTTAGCATCTTCCGCTATTTTTGGATCGTGTTTTCCTTTGTTCGAGTGGGGTCGTTTTTCTCAGCTAATATAAGACCGCGTTTCCGGTTATCTCGTACAAACCAACCTGATAAGAATTGTGGAGGAATTGTCCGTGACTCTTCTGAAAGATCTTCCGTTTGGAGAACGTCCATCAAGATCGTAGAATTCGACATTATCAATCAAAACTGTGACTGTCGTGTGGAGCGATGTGCCAATTAATTCGAAATATCGATTTTTTTAATTAATACTTGAATCGTTTATTGATCAGTGCTTAAACAAAAATTGGTAGATAATTCTCCAATCGAGTATTTTGGATTGCAAGAAATAGCAAATTAATTTCAAGTTACATACAAAGTTTTTTTAATTTTGATATTAAAATATGAAGGACATGGATCAGAGCAGCATCGTTATGCCTTGTATAGAATTGAACGATAAATGTTCAATGGAAAATTCGGAGTTAGTGCCGATGAGTAGCTTCGTCGACCCTGAATACTATTCAATGAGAACGAAAATTACGTGTTCAATGTGGTTAGAAAAGAAGAGTGAAAATTCGAGGAGGATGCTGGCGCGTTTTCTTAGGTAAAATACACGATTCTCTTTTTAATCTCTTGTCCTTATTCTGTTTTTGCAGCGAGTACAGCTTCATTCATGACAGTCATTACATGTAGTGAGTACTGTGCAACTATGTTGCTGTCAACTATTGCATGGTGCAACATGTGGAATGTTTCAAATCATTTTTTATAAATTGTAGCTATTGAATTCTCCTTTGGTGAAGTGATAGTAGGTTTTCCCGTTTCTTGAATACTATGACTATGTATACAGACCGTTGTCAAGTTTCTTCGAATTGATATAATTTGCCATAAACTTCGAGATTTGTAGTTTTAATATAATTGAAATTGCAGAGTGAATTTAAGTTTTCTGAGAAACTTTACAACAAATCTCTCGAATTTTTGTATTATATAACAATATTCTCCCTAAAAGCAATTAACTTACTTACAATGAACATTTACCATAGAGAACATTTATATACAGGTATGTATACGTGGTGTGTTATTTAAATCATTTTAAGATTTTACCATCACTGTCACTCATTACAGTACTGATGCAATTTTAAAATATTTTGTGTAATATATTCATAGAAGATTTCTATAAGTGTTCAAATATTTTTGTGGGTCACTATATAAGTTCTATCATCTATCATACATATCTTCTAGTAAATGTACTATCATCTTGTTTTTCTAACTTTGTTTTTTTATAAATAGTGTCATTCATCTAATCAATTTCTAATAAAAACTAGTGTTAACAAATTACGTCATTCAATAAACGTCAACTTCGTTAGTCAAGGTATTGATGACGATGCAGCCACAACTAAATTTAGCTTCCCTCGATAGAAACTTTTCAGACAGAGATCCAAGTTTCAAATGTCTCTGTGGTCTATGTTTTGTTACGTTTACAAATAACGAATACTGGCATAGATCCTAGCTTATGCGTACAATACCCACTATACTGTATCAACTATATGATTAGTAATAGTTATGCATGACAGTGGTGAAGTATGTCTTCCCCAAACTTGTTATTATTGTATATCGATAAAAGCAAAGATATATGTTATAAAGTCAAGTAAATTCGTCACTTTGCCAAGATAATAAGTTGCATGCCATGTGGTAAGAATATAAGTAGAATGATGCACAATAGTAAGCGTCTTATATCCTCACTCTAGTAAATTGCACCAACGTAGACTGAGAAGATGGTAGTTTGAATTTTTATTGCTATTTTCCGCATTGTTACTCCTATTTTACAAATTCCATCCATACTCGGCGATCTAATTAAAATTACACAAATATGAAACGAATAATCGTCCAATTTCTCTACTTATTTCAGCACTAGAGATCAAGATCAAGCGACGAACGCGGAAGATGTCCTCTTCGACATGTTTAAAAACGAGGATACCGGCCTCCTAGCGGTGGGAAAGTTTTTGGCTGTAAGTATATCCATCAATTTCATTTTCATGTAATTGATCATTTATTATTTCATTCTCATATAATTGTAGGCTCTGAGGACCACCGGTTTGCGAAACGAAGACCCTAGACTTCAAGAATTTACGGATAATTTACGAAAGGAACACTTGAAGTGCGGAGGTCACGAGGGTGTATCTCACGAGACTCAAAAATTGAATAGAGAACAATTTAGACGGTAATTTCCTCGCGGCGAATTAACATAACTCTCGTTTAATGTTATTTAAAAAATAAAAATTCGCGATACTTAAATTGCTAACAAAAATTCTACCAATTTCTTTTGTTTCTGCTAACAACTGTCCATGATTTAAAAAAGATCTACCGAAGCGAAAGATTTAGATTTCTTAGATTCGTTCATAAATTCGTAGATCTAGATCGGTTCAAGATCAAATGATTCGAAATGAGTAGCTTTAATTAATATTCAAATTTCAACTGTATTTCAGAATTATAAATCCGAACATAGTGCTGATCTCGCGGGCGTTTAGGCATCAATTCATTATCCCCGACTGGTCGGGCTTCACCAAGCACATAGAGGACTTCTACTGGAAATGCAAATCGAACTCGGAGGGCAAGGTCGCCTCGTACATACCGCAATTAGCGAGGATGAATCCAGATTACTGGGGCGTTTCCGTTTGCACGATCGATGGACAGAGATTCAGCATCGGCGACACCTCGATCCCGTTTACTTTGCAAAGTTGTAGCAAGCCCTTGACTTATGCGATCGCTTTAGATAGGCTGGGACAGGAAGTGGTCCATCAATACGTTGGCCAGGAACCATCCGGACGAAACTTCAACGAGTTGGTGCTAGATTACAACAGTAAGTTTTAGATTATTATTCGTAGATTGCAGATTTTATATTTTTATGAACGCAATTAAAAAATAAAATCTAAATAAAAAATCAGTTTTACCTATTAAAAATTATAACGAATGCTATAGTTTGAATATTTTCTTCTTAGCTGTATAAATACTCTCTATTGCTTTTTTTAAGATTTCTTGTTTCTTTGCCATCGTTTTATGTATTTGATATTTTTATGTTTTATTATTTTTATATTATCAAATGTCACACATATGTATAAATATTTAATTCCTTACAGAGAAACCTCATAATCCTATGATCAACGCTGGGGCAATCTTAATCTGTTCTCTCCTAAAGTCTCTAATCAAGCCTGAAATGACTTTAGCCGAAAAATTCGATTTTACAATAAACTACTTCAAGAGGCTAGCTGGTGAAGAGAATCTAGGCTTCAACAACGCTGTGTTTTTATCGGAACGGGAAGCTGCTGACAGAAATTACGCACTTGGATTCTACATGAGGGAGCACAATTGTTATCCCGATAAATCGAATCTAAAAGAAATCTTGGATTTCTATTTCCAGGTAAATTCTCTTGGTTTGTCTTTCGTCGTAACTTGTTACAGAAAATACGAGGAAAATGATGTTGAGAAAATATTTAAATAACATGTTTGTTGTAAAGTGTTGCTCCATGGAGGCGAATTGTGACACAATGGCAGTGATGGCAGCCACTTTGGCCAACGGTGGTATTTGTCCCATCACCGAAGAAAAAGTTTTAAAGCCTGACAGCGTTCGAGATGTTCTGAGTTTAATGCACAGCTGTGGAATGTACGACTACAGTGGCCAATTTGCGTTCAAGGTAATTTTTTACCTTTTTAAGGAAGGATATTAAGCTAGAAAGAAATATTCTTGTCATCAAAAGCAGCTTAATAAAGATAAGTCGCGAGAAGAAATCAAGTAAAAATGAAAATCTTGCGAAAATGCAATTTTTTATTGAAATGTTTATCTTTCCTCTGAACTGTTCTATCAATTTATCCTTCGCAACTTATTATTGATAGATATTGAAAATAAATTATGTAACTGAGTATAGGTTGGCATACCAGCGAAGTCCGGAGTGTCAGGATGTCTCTTGGTAGTGATACCAAACGTGATGGGTATTTGCACGTGGTCTCCACCATTGGATCCCCTTGGGAACTCCTGCAGAGGCGTCCAATTCTGCCAGGAACTCGTCTCTGAGTTCAACTTTCATAGGTACGCATGTTATTGACTTCCGTTTAGCGTGCTTGCATAGATTTCAACTTACGTTTAGTTACATTTTGCACACCAACGATCACAATAGAAACAACGTATTAGCTTTTGTAAAAATAAAAAAGAAGTGAAAGAAAAAGAGAAACAATAGTAGCTGCAAACACACGAAGCTTAGGAAAGATCTAAACGATTAGATGTCCACTTTTAGATGTAACAAATTTCTTGATTGTTTATGCTATAAAAAGACCACCGAGATCAGTGATAACACACATTAATCAAACTGTTTGTTCTCCTTCCTTTGCTTTTCTCACAACCCCTGGTACACGCAAACCCTGCACGAACATACCAAACCCGAACAAACACGTTCTGCCTATTACTCTCTTCTTTACATCGTCTGTGTTCATTGATGTCCCGTCGTTTTCCATCCCGTCCCGATTAGTGTAGCACCTACTATGATCACAGGTACGACAATCTGAAGCACGCGACTAACAAGAAAGATCCGAGGAGGCACAAATACGAAACCAAAGGGCTGTCGATCGTTAATCTTCTGTTCAGCGCAGCCAGTGGCGATGTTACGGCGATGAGAAGGTTATTATCATTAATTATTTGATTATTAATATGCTTCAGCTTTGCTATTATCGAGACGTATTTTATTTAACTCTCATTGCGACATTTTCGGTGCAATCATATTTTTCTATTATTAAAATTATTGATCATTTATAACAGTTATTTGCGATCAGAACACTTACAAATTAAGAATTTTTAGATATTCAATTGCCTAAAAAATTTCTTTGAGATTGCAGATTTAGTGTTCCATAAACAGCCGTAGAGATACGGATATAAATTATAATGTATATTTATATTTAATTTCAGGCATCGATTGAGCGGAATGGACATGACCCTGTCGGATTATGATGGTCGAACAGCTCTGCATTTAGCTGCTAGCGAAGGACATCTGGATTGTGTCGAATTTTTAATCGAACAGTGTGGAGTTCCTCACAATCCTAAGGACAGGTAAGTGCCACCTTAGTCTTTCTATCTTTTACCTTTGTATCCCCTAATATCCATAAAGAAGATAAATTTTACAATAAATTCCCAGTCAATTCATCTCTCGATTAGAGTCCTTCGATTAATTTTCAAATTTATTCCAAAATACAAAATAACAATATCTCATGGAAATATCGGGTTTTAAGATGGGGAAAAAGGCCGATCGATGAAGCAGAAACATTCGGACACATGCAAGTGGTGGAATACTTAAACAACTACGCTATAGCCTTAAAGACGGAACAGAAAAACGAAGAAAAGGAGAATAATACGGAGGAAGGGGATCAAATAAAAGTAGCTGAATCAACGACGCAAACGCCGATACCATAAGATCATAGCAGCTTTAGATAGGATATTTTTCATAGAAAGTGCGCGGCGTGATTGACTTACAATAAGAAAATGACGGAAGGATCTCGAGATCACAGTGAATCGATTATTTTCCTACAAAAACACACGTTACGGCTGATTTAGTTTATTTTTACGATTAATTGAATTTGCAGCCTAGAATCAAAATCATTATAATCTTGTTCTTACCACCAAATAGTGTAAATTATATTTATAGCCGTTTCTTTTCTTGTGTCTTAATTATTTGATCTTTTTGTATGAATGTGTGCGTATGTGTATAGATTTTAAGAAACGTATGAATGTTTTTTTGAACTATGTTAATTATTTTTGTTTCTTTTTAACAGGATACGATTCGTATGGCATTTTTAGTATTAAAGATTTATCGTTCATGAAATAGCAGCGGTTTGGATGACAGAAGGCTAGCACGTTCATGGTAATTTTACAGTATTATTTACGTGATTTAGTTCTTATTTATGATAAGGAAATGTCGTCTGTTTAAGTATTAATTTATATTTCGAATGATTGTGCAAGAGAACTGACGTATACCGATGATAATTTCTATAATAGTATAAAGAACATTTCGTTCATTTACTACGATACTCGTTCCTACGTGTTCATCGATGTATGCTTTGAATATCAGGAAGGAAAAGTTCCAAATTTAGGTACAACTAAGAATCATTTTCTATCAATTTGCAATTGACACTTTCCTAATTTTAATATTTCCTGTTCCATTTCGTTTAACCTTCCATTTTATTGCTATGTTATATTATATTTCATCAGCGTAGTATTATATTGAAATAAAACGATTTATTTATGACAATTGTTAATAACGACATTTTAAATTGAAAAAACCAGAACTGTGATTGTCTGTATCCTATATATAAAATTATTAGTCAAAGGAATAAGGGTCGTGGATCTCTATATTAGTAGAGGAAGAGAACAACAAAAAGTGGCTACCGGAAGCGTCTTCTGCTTCCTGTATAGGTGGTACATTTTACCACTGTCTGTTTATTCAATCAAATGTTCAACCCTTTATTTGGCAAAATGGAAGTGCAGAAAATTGTTATTGTTTAACTTCCAAAGAAACTCACTTTTCTGTGAATCATTTGCTTTATAAAATTATTGAAATCCGAATTGCCGAATAAGGGGTTCCTGTTAGTGTCACGTTTCGTCAATTACCTCGAAATCTGCCTTAAAGTCGACGAAAGAATGGTAATTATACAAAGGGGAGTAAAAAACTTATCAAATTTCGCTTTGTGCGATTCTTCATTGTCTCGTGAGCAAGAACATGTAAAGATCGAAGACGCGAAGTGGAATGAACTGCATGGATAACATGGATATTGTCCGTTTGGAATCTCTTACCTGAAAAGAGAATTTTCGTGTCAGGAAAGATTCGTTCGAAAGAAACATATCGTTCTGAATACGTGTTTAAATTGGAAATTTCTTTGTGATTCTTGCAAAATGCATCTAAATCTAATTTTTTATTTAAACAAAAATTTCAGTTTATGTAGCATTCTATTGTTTCGCACCTAATTTGAAATAAAAGTAATTAAAGGCACGAATGTTAACACTCCTCGCATTTTTTTGTATAATGCTACCTAAACTTGGAAATTTCTAAACGATTGTATCTAAAAACTGCTGAAAGAGAAAGATCTATACATATACGAAAACGAAGAAGTTTGCCTCTTAAATTCATTCAGGAGATTTGTTAGAAATTCGAGCAGTTATCCTTGCTTAATAAGTGTAAAGAAAAATCACGTTCAACGGGTGGATTAGCAAAGACACGTACAATGAGCGTCAATTATTTCCTCTTAAGTTCACCAGGACTGTCGGAAAAAACGAAATAAGCTTGATTAACGTAAAAAGCAAAACAAAAAAATTAATACTTCAAAGTATCGTATCAAATAAATCTTCCAAAAATGTTACCTTCGCAAATATATAAATTTTCAAGGTCTGATTTCTCCGTCATTTGAATGTTTCGAAACGTCCAATTAATGCTATTTCAAATGTATACATAATGTATAGCAAAATATTCTTCCAATGGACAAAAGACAATACCGATATCTAATATTGGGAAAGGTATTTATGCAAAGGCGACTTTTACTTTCGATCGATGTTACAATTTTACTACGCTAAAGCAAAAATATTTTATATAAATTTATATAATATTGTCATCGAATATTTTATTTTAATTTCATTCGCGTGAATATTATGAATTAAATTTACGATTATTATTTTATTCCAAAAGTTGAAAGTTGGAAATTACCATAAAAAATATTTTGAATCTTTAACATGACATTAACAATATATACAGATAATAATATTGTCGGTTGAAAGTAAAAACAGCAAAAATAAAATACCTTTTTCTGCCTACATATTATACGATCCTCCAACTGATTTAAGTTCAGATTTTCACTTACAAGTGAACAATAACATTCATCGATACAATCATTATTCCGTTCATTAACACTCGATCCGATCATGTTTTATTCTCTTATCTTATTGCTACAATAATAGGATGGATTATTTGTGTTAATATTTTGTAAGAATGTTATAAATTGCGTTTAAAGAAGAAGAGTTGGAGAAATTATTTTAGAAATATGTAACTCGTACATTTCCACGATTGTACTTAAATTGCTTGTGAAATAAATATTTCAAGTACACGTCTTTTGTTTTCATTCTTTGACTATTCGAACAAATCTAAATAAGTTTATAGCTCTATAGTGAACCTAAATTATAAAATTTATATAAATTAAAAATTATAAAAAAAAATAAACCCAATTATATAAATATTTCCACAATATTATTTATATGTATCAAATTAATTACAAGAGAAAAATTCTTGACGAAATCTTATTAAAAATAAAAATATAACAAATATAATTAATACAAATATAAAATATAACATAAACAAGAAACTCACTCGGTAAATTTCATAAATTAATGTTTCGTTCATCACGATCACGATACCAATGAAACATCGAATCTTTCATCTATATAAATCGATATCGCAAATCGATTTTTGATTTGCTACGATCACTCGGAGTTAAATCTTGAGCGATATTAGAATGTGTTTGAAACATGTATTCGAAATACGCAAAACACCTATTTTCAAAATAAAGAATTATATGTAGTCGATTTTTTTATGTAACAAGAGAGAAAGATAAAAAATGTTTCAATTTATTATCTTATTAGTTTATTATTTTGTTCAACTACTTTATACAAAAATTTGTTTCACTTTCTGAAATAATAAAACTTCTTTTCCTACATAGCACGTGGTAAATGTCACGATATATGTCATTCGTATAAAGTTTAATAAACTTCGTTCCATAATATCGAGGCATTTAAGACTGACAATACACTACTGTCAAGCACATATCCAATCAGCTGTTTCTGTTTCGTTTCTCGTAGTTATCCGTCAGATCGTTGTTGATCTTGTGCCTGTTTTCGTTCTCGTTCAAAAATTAACTTCGACATAGAAGTTGATTAGAACAACGAATTTTAATCAACATATATATAACGATAGTGCTGAATAAGAAAATCGTTTCAATGGAAGGATCGCCGAAATGAACGACTAACCTCACTTTTCAGCCGCTAGGTTCCTCGAGCAACCATGTAAATCATTGAAAACATTCCAATGTATCATTTAAGTCGATCGTACGGCGCGGATAGTTCATCCACGTTCTTTTCTGCGACATATCGGAACGATTTGAATTGTTCTCCTCGAAGTATTATCCTCAATGAGATTTCTCGTGGAATCAAGTTGCTGCAGTGCTCTCGAAAACTTGTAGTACGGGTGCTCGGTGTCGACGTTTGCACTAATTATAATATACTATGATGACCGAGAAATCCAGGAAAATAGTGACTAGATTTCACCCGACTCACGGGGAAAATATTATGTTGAGAGAGGACAACACTGTGGCATATCGTACTGCTAGTTTTGCAAACTCTCTGGCCTTTAGCGAAAAGCCACTACAACCAGGTGAAATATTCTTGGTGGAAATTGAGAAGACTGAAAGAGGATGGAGTGGACACATGAGACTGGGACTGACTCTTATAGATCCTGCTTCCATAAACAATAGTCTGCCACAGTTCGCTATGCCTAATCTTGCTAAGCTTGGTAATACATGGATATTTGCCATTACTAAAAGTCATACTATATGGGACAGTATTGAAGGATATGGTAGGGATTTGTAACTTGGTTTCATGTAGTTTAAATCTTTATTAACTAAGTTTTATGTTTATACATATTTAAGGTGAAGGAATACCATCTGGAGAGAAGAAATTAATCACAGATGGAGTAAATGTGCAAACTTCTCGAGGAGTTATCCCATTTAATTCCCTTAGACCAAATACAGTTGATTCTTCTCAGTATATTCTACCTACAGATGCTGGTAGTCGTATTGGAATTATGTATGTGCCACAAGCTGGTTCAGATAAAGCAGAAATGCATTTTATAATTAATGGTGAAGACCAAGGTGTATGTGGAAAAGACATACCATATAAGGCAGGTCCTTTACGTGCTGTGGTAGATGTATATGGTACCACAAAACAAGTCAGAATAGTTCAGCTATATGGTGGTATGTTCCTTTTGTTTCTTAGGTATATTATCTTTAGAGGAATTTCGTTTTCCTTAATAATTATATGTTTCAGCAGTATCTACTCTACAAAGTGCCTGCCGTGATGCTATACTACAGTATACTAAAAGGAATGCAGTTGATTTACTTCCACTTCCACGAGTTCTAAAAGATTATCTGTTGTACCAATCACAATGAAATTTCATCTTATCTCTCGACTGTATTTCCTCTACTCGTTTGTATAGCCATTTCAATACCCATATAATTTCTTTGACAATTCATTTTTTCTACAATTTGCAATGCATTTGTTGCATAAATCATACTTTCATTTATTCTAATTATTTTATCCTAGGACGGATGAATGAAACTTTGTAAAACAAATCTAGAATTGCTTTCATTCTTCTAATTAGCTGTTCTTTCACTTTTTTAAAGTGTATAATTTAA
Source organism: Bombus bifarius (assembly GCF_011952205.1). Classification (NCBI taxonomy): domain Eukaryota; kingdom Metazoa; phylum Arthropoda; class Insecta; order Hymenoptera; family Apidae; genus Bombus; species Bombus bifarius. The sequence goes on from NW_022884396.1 coordinate 428,306, forward strand.
CATCTATGTAATACGTGTACTTTGCGTAAATGCTAGGATGTAATATGTACATAATGTAAGAAGTTGTTGACAGAGCACTGAATAAGTTCTGATAAGCGACGGAGTATCGCCTTTTCTAATTCTTGCATTTAGCACTTATTAGCGATTACACTTTTACAAGTTTATGACTCTGCCATTCGCTAAAATTCACACATTTCATGCCGCATGTAAATCTATATAAAATATCATCTAAAGCAAATTTCACTCAGATTCATCGAGGTATATCATTCTTTTTCTATTGTTACAATTCATCGTACGTAAAAAGAACATTGTAAAATGAATTTGGTCGCACTGTTAAGATTCGCAAAAATGGATCCGATGTTTTTCAAAATAAATGTATTTATTAAAAAAAAAAGAAAGGAAAAATCAAAGATTTTTTGAAACATTCAACCTTTTTCAATCTAGGGACTTGTGATCAAATAATTCAACGAACATTGTAATTGTATCAAGAATGCTTTACATTTTTTTAAACTGCTTTTAATGTACGTTATAATAAAAACGTCTGTTCACAAATTAAATTTTTAAAAGGAACTTGCGAATCTGCTTGTTGGTAAGAAAATAATTAGCAATATCACGTAAGTGAATAAAACGGTTAAGAAGGCAAGCCATCCAATCACAACCGAAGTGTACCTCCATGTCGATTCTTTTTTATTGGAAGTTACTAAATTCGTATTGTCATCCACGTTCATTTCGATTGTAGCCGATACTTTCGGATCCAAAATGCTTAATAAAAATATCTGGCCTATTCTGCTTTTTAAAACCTTAACGATGGTGACGGATATCCACGCAGGTGCTTCAGCGTTTATTTCATGCATATATCGCAGAATGCTGGTCAATATGAGTGAAAACGTGGCAAGTGCAAGAGATTTCTCATAGAATAGAACTAAAAAAAGAAAAAAATACAATGATAATCTCCATCGATCAGAAGGATTCGTAAAATAAAAAAAATTTATCTTTCTCTCATTTAAGACTTTTTCATTCCTAATCATCCCATCTATATTTCATTCGTTATTTTAAAAACAAAATAATTAAAGACTTACTTAATCGTGGAGGATGGGTCCCATTAAATGGAAGCTTCCACTGAAGATCCAACAAGCAGAATAAATGTAAAATGAAATTTAAATTCGATATTATCATACGTTCCGTGGACCTTGGCTCTAGCCACAGTACCATCAGTGTCATCATCATCAAGACTATACGTAAATGTAAAATAACTTTTTTTATCATATTGCACATCCATTTATCATAAAATGTTCATTATATTTTACAAACCTATAGCCGACGTCATATACGTTGTAGTATTCATAGAGGAATGTCTTCTTAAGAGAATGTGGTAAGATAATTGATCGGTTGTAAAACCTAAACCGTACTTGGATACTATTACACGTTCACTTTTAAAAAGATCCACCACTTCCCATTCCAAATTATCCTCGGTCGAATTCTCTGAAAACTGAGAATAATATAGAGCGTAAGAATTCTTAAATTTTCTTTAAAAAATTCGAATAATTGATCCATTAAATTACCAATGACATTAATATCTCATATTATCAATAAATTAAACAATCTAAAATTGGTCGTCTATAGTTTATAAAGAATTAGATTATTAACGAGAATTAACGATAATTAACGAGATCTTCGAGACATTGAAGTTTCATACATACATCGTTTAATGTGAAGGAACGTAAACTAATCTCGTTGCTCCCATGAGACCACGAGGCAATATGAATAGTACAATTCATCATATCATAAGGCCACCAAGTGTGATCAGATTCGCAAAATGTTGCGTATGTTGTCATTGGTACACAAAGTATCACACCATCGTGTTGTACTATGCACTCAGCTTGTGGCATCTCAACATCAACGCCCGTATCTGTTCTAAATGTCAAGATTAATGATAATAGTTAAATACTTAAATCTGATAGGCGAAAGTTTGAATGAATTGAAATGGGTTTAACAGGTGGACTCTCGAAATTCAGAAGCTAAAAATGATCGTTACAAAGATTGTTAATAAACGTTGAATCATGCGACGTGTATTTTTATTAATAATTAGACCGTAGATATTTGCATTTACATCTTTATCAATAACTAGACTGCGGGATGTTTTAACAACAATTAGACTGCGAATATGAATGTAATTAAAAAGATGACACTTAAGTAGAAAATTGCATTAGTTATTAAATATTGTAACAAGGGGTGCATACCTTGCATATCTTTCCACATTACGTACATTCTGTGCATTTTTGCATCTTGAAATTTCGCATAAATATATAAAAATTCTCAGTCTATTGATAACTTACGTGCTGTGCGTTACGATATCCGGAACCCAGATCTCGTAGCTTTTTACGTGAAGTGAAGTGATAGAATCAAATTGCGATTCGTCCCAAGTGAAATGAGAGTCTTTCCAAACCTATTATTCATTAGAAATATGAAAAATTTAAATTCCTTACATCTGTTATCTAATAAAAATCAAAAATACATCAGAATGATATTATTACTCACCAATCTTAGCCAAACATCGAATATAACGCTGTTGGTTATATCATTCTAACAAATAAAAACAAAGAAGGTAATATATCTAGATCTATAAATGTATTATACGTTGTTATTATAGTTATAAAGACTAAAATCCTTTCAGTTTTATTTATCCATAATTATGTAATTAATGTACATCTTATAAAAAATAAGCGTATAAGAAGAGTTGCTGTAACAATTATAAGAAATATTCAAGAAAATATGTACAAAGATCCTTATTGTGAAATTTTCCAGAGAAATAGGAAATCTCTTTATCTTCACATCAGAAAAATTACTTACAACTTCAAATTGTTGTATGTTTAATCCCAAGTTAATAATAGTGGCGTTGTTATAATGTTTTGTGGGCCTGATTTCCCTATCATAATCGCAAAATAAATAATCTTTCAGCCGCGTTAACGCAGAAGTGGTGGTGATGTCTTTGCACTGCATCGCGCAAATTCCCTGTTTATATGACAGAACGTTGAAGATCACAAATAAAACAGAAAACAAATTCTTCATGTTTAAACCGTGAGGGCACGAAACGAAATGACAGATCCACAACTGTACATCGATAGATCGAGAAGAGCAGTCGCACGCCCAGTGAAACGTTAAACCGAGAAGGTTGAAAACCGCCCCCTTTTCTTCCTTATCATTTAAACTTTTATCAATTTTAGAATTTTCAGTTGTAATATCAAATAAAATAGAACTAGATGATTTTTTATTCGAGAGATCGTTTCAATGAGACAATCGAGACTGAATATAAAATTGTTAGAAAAATCGTGACGACTTACTGGCAGTGTGAAAAATATTGATCTCGAATCATACTTTTTGAAGTTTAAAGTGAAATTAGATTCATCTACAGTATGGTCAAGTATAAGCAGCTTCTTTTATAGTTGTAATTAATTATAAAATCTCGTTCGTATTCTATAATTATGCTTAACTATTTGTCACGGTGATATATTTAAAGATCTATATTTATACATTTCTATCAAAAGGCAATAAAAAGTATCAGTATCATTTATTATAAAGGCATCTATTAATAGTATCAGTCTGTGGCGATATCGATAAATAAAAATAGATTTATTAGAGGTCACTCAGATTAAAATTCAAAAAAATTTATGTACATAATTTATTTGATAGCTCTACACATTTACTACAGGTTACTCAGATTAAAATTCAAAAAAATCTATGTACATAATTTATTTGATAGCTCTACAAATCTTCAATCGATTGTTGGAAAACACCATCCGTCAATAATTTAACATACTGAATAGAATGCGCACAAGGAGTAACCGAAACTCCCACAAATATAATAAGAAAAAGAGGCATCTCCATAAATGATCGTTTATTGACAATGAGAATCTACAATTGACTTTTGATGAAACGTAGAACAGGAAACGATTTTTCATGTGGATGGTACAAGAGTGATCAGAATGATAATGTAGGTGAAAATGGTCACGAAGAAAGACAGCCATTCAATGATGGCAGCGAAATGTCTCCACGACGATTCCTTCGGTTCTCTTCCAGATTTTGGTAAGTCTGAATTATCCTCGCCTTCTCCGCCCAATATTCCCGTGGTAGACAATTTGGAATCGTCGTCAGTAAGAATAAGAAAACGCCCAGCTCTGTTACTCAAGATGAACGATGTGGTCGTAGAGATCCAATAGGGCATCTCGATACTCATTTCTTGCATTTTACGGAGTGCAGCGGTTAAAACTAAGGCGAACACGGCTAAAGCTAATGAATCTCGGTAGTACAGTACTGAAAGAACAAGTATTTGATCTGTTACGATTATTACGTTGATTACAAGATGAGTTGCCGGCAAGCAAAGAGCAGGATATCTACTTTGGTAGTCTAATAGAATATTTCAATGTGACGGACGTGGTAGAATGGTTGGATAAGATATTTGCATGAGTTATGCGAATGTAGAATGGAATTATGTTTCAGTAGCATTATATTTAGCTAGCATTATGTAACAAATACTTACATATATTTGGAGGATTGATACCATTGTGAGGTAGCTGCCAATGCAAATCGAACATACAAAGTATATGGCAGATTAAGTTCACACCGGCCACAGCCATTCTTTCCGTTGATCTCGAATCCAACCAAAGTACAGTTAACGTAAGTAACATCATCGCTATAGCAGGTGTGATATACGTAGTATGCATTACACCATAATGCCGACTTATAGCGAACTCATAAACGATCATCGGATAAGTATCGTTTGGACAGCATTTATATTTCCTTAATACTTTGTACGCGTTTAATACTTTGAAATCCCACTCGGTATTATTCGCGAACCCATCCATTTGGAACTATCAAATCACGTAAGATTAAATATTAACGTCATAGATATTAACCCTTCATAGACATAGAACAAACTGGGACGTCTGCGTCCCACGTCCAATTCTTTTATTATTCTAAGCTTCTAAAAATTCTGGAATATTTATTGAAGCTTGTACTATGTTACACAATCGGTTTTCAGGTAAAATAATTAAAATGTTTCCCGGGACAATTAAAGATTCGCTTGGAAGAAATTCACAAATAAAATGTCACTCGGTGTACGAGCGACTTAGGTTGCCTACGAAGAATTAATATCAATTATTTAAGATATCATAAATTTTCTCGAATTTCACTCAAGGAGTCTATCAAAATTCTATTGCCTTATTTCGCTAGCTCTAGAATTTCGAAAATATTTATGAAAATTGGAACTATTTCAACTCAATACCAATTACCGCTTTCTTGTCTAGATTAAAATTCACTTCCTCCCCCGAATGAGACCACGAACCAAAATTAATTCGACACCGATGCGTGTCGTAGGGCCATGAAGCAAAGTCTGTGGCGCATTTAGCAACGTGCATCACCGATGGTACACAGCTAACCGATCCTGTGTTGAAGACCAAACATGTCGTCGGTGGTATACCGGTCTGGTCGAACATCATATCACCACTGTATAAAAGAAATGAGATATTTAATGATTAACAGACCGGTACAGATAGATACCTACAAACGATAACCTTACATATATTTATATCTTTTATTTCGGTCAAAAGGAAATTAAGTTCAAGAAAAATTAATATTCTAGCGCTTCTAATGCTTATAATTGAAATATCGATGATTTTTCAAAATTGGAGAGCACAAGATGAGTGGAAGATTCTATTTTAATAAAAGGACCAATCTTGATTTCGTATTCCAATTAAAATTCATATTTTCGATGTCAATTCCTATTATTCTGAGATTTTTGAGAATGCTTGAGAATATTTTTTGAGAAATGTAATGACGATCATTCTGTTGCTTACGAATTATAAACGGAAATATCAGGAATCCAAATGCTATCGCTTCGTACGTGAATAAAATTGATTCCATCAAAGTCACTGGGCTTCCAAGACAGATGAGCGTCGTTCCAAACCTACAAAGAAAAGTGCTTGAATTCTTCTATGAGAAATACAATAAATAAGTAAGTAAATTAAAGAATAAACGTCACTTACGAGCGTCATCCAACTGTGCAGTGTCATTCTGCCATTCCAATCATCCTAGAGACCGATTCCAGCAAATAATAACACAGACGTACAATAAGATCGAGATCTTTAGATTGTGAACAATTTAAATAATTTTGAAAAAATATATTTTGTATTTTAATCGACGCTTACGAAATCCAGGATTTTTGGTAGTAGTTGCATGGTGACGTTGTTGGCAACTTGATGAGACAGAGTCGGTCGAATACTGCTATCATATTCACAGAATAGGAACCTCTTCAACCTCAACATTGGCGGGACGGTGTCATGACTTTTGCAATTGTATGCAAGTTCGACATCCTCGATGAAAGCAATTGCTGAGACAGTATTTGAAATCGAAATGAAACTTTTTGAATGGCAGAACTCTGAAGTAGTAGAGTTGTAATAATAAGATCCTCATAAACCTCACGAACAATAAAAACAAGGAGTAATTATAATATTAAAATAATAATTTGACGAATTTTGTTAATATCAACAGAGAACGAAAATTAAATTTACAAATTACTTAATAATGGATCTTTCAACGATTTAGTTACCACTAAAAACATCCATACATTACGTAAAACTGAATTTTTAAAATGATCGTGGCTGTTATTATTAAAGCATGAAGCTTATTATCATCTTAAACGATGGGCTTTTGTATCTTTTTGAAAGATTTAGAATTCGAACTAAATATAATATGTTCCTTCATACCACTAAAGTTGTTAACATTTATTTTTAAACAGAATGATAGTAAAACATCGGATAGAAAAATTCTGACTATTATTCTAGAATAATATCAAGAAAAATCACAGACAGAACACAATTTTTATAACTTTTTATTTCCTGTCTTAAGTTAAAAGAGAGAGGTGACAGCGATAATCGATGACACTTTACCCGAATTATAGCCAAGAAGAAGGAAGCATCCAAGCACCGTTTGTATTCTCATTTTGATTGAAATGAGCCAACAGCCATCAGTCGACTGAACGATTTCTCGTTCGTGGCAGAACGATTATCAGACGCCCCGTGAAATTCGAAGCTACAGATACGCGAGACGCCCCCAGGGTGGTTCAATACTTTTCAAATATTTTCAGATAGAGTAATAATAACGAGAGAATTCACTATACACAAGCAGTCTGACTAGCCGACAGAATTTTCGATGAGTTTATTCAACCGTGTTCCAGAAGAGTTATCGTTTTCATTGTACGATGATTCGAAGCATAATTTCTAAAATACTTTCGCGATCAATCACATCATACTCGCATTGTATAGGATTAAATTCACTTCTCCTGATCATATTATCCATTAAACAAATAATAACTCCTCTTATCAAATCAAAATAAATATTTCGAAAGTCTTTCTATTTCAAAAAGACAAAATTCCATTTAACAAACGATAAAGTAACACATTCTATTAAAACAAAGACTCGGTCCATCCATGTACATGTAGTCTGTTAACTATGCATCATATCCATATCCATTCAATGTACAAAATTGTCTCGTAACAACATATAATATAACTTTATTTGAAAGATAAAGAGAAAAACACGAGCAACTTCGTGTATTTCAATATATTTTAAAGAGTACAAATGTACTATATAGAGAACATTTTAACCATGGAAAACAGTATAACAAACATATTAATACTACGGTAGAAATCTCTATAATAGCCTTCATAACAAAAAGGTTAACATCCTAGTCGCGATATCCAGCGGAACAAGTTCCCTCATTGTTGGAATGAGTTCATCGCTACAGTTTCTCCCGTACGTGCTTACAATACCGATAAAGTAGCTATTTGGACATGCGTAGTACTACGTTTTCTTTTATATACAACCTACACGCGCTGAACACCAGTCTGCCGCGCGTCTTCGTGCGACCGGACAGTAGTTGTGTAAATATATTTTTCCTCTGGCCATCGAAATCAATTGGAACAATAGGTGAACGAATCGAGTGAAGGATCAGAATCGAATTGCTGGGAAAAATATGAAATACATCGGGGCACTCGACGTGGGCACTACTACCGTGCGTTTTCATATAATCGACGAAGAAGCGAACACGATTGCTTCCTCAGCGGAGAAGGTTCGTTATGTTTATTATCAGCTTTCACTTAAGATCAACGAAGAGATATAGATCTGCTGACAACGTTCATAGTTTTTGATTTCTAACAAGCGAAATTTATAACAGTTTGTTAGAAGATTTATTTCAGAGCGTGATAAATAATGAAGCGAGTATGATAGATTTTGATGATTGGAAGAATTATTTGGAGGATCTTAGACTTTTTTTTGAACCTCTTCGTTCGATAGTGATCACGTAATTCAGTGTCGTTGCTTATCTTGTATTAGCAAGTTTCTTATTTTCTAACTGGGACAGGTATTCTAGAGCGAACCTTAAGTCTTAAATTACAAATTCAAGTTGAAAAGTCAGAAATACACAGAAATGTTGAACTAACTTTCAGGTCAATATGCAACTATATGGATGAATCGATAGCGGTAGATTATACAGGAGTGTCTTATTCTCACACATGTAAGAAACTGTTTAAAATATTAATAATTCGTGTACACGTGTACATGCTTGCGATAAGCATTCATACATTGATAATATGTGCATAAACGGAGCATACATTTTTTACTGTTGGTGTTACGATGTGTTATCACGTAACAGCTTCTTTTACATAAGATAAAGCATTTTATATCTAAAGATTGTTTCTTGACTATCTAAGCTAATGGAAAAGGTAATAGCCTTATCAATCTCTCGATTACGTATCACTGACAAAAAAAAAAATAAAGCTATTGAGTGATATAACCGAATCGATTAATTAAAATTTTAAAATATTTCCAGAATACACAATATATTAGTTACACGCAACAGCGATTCGGAAGAACAATATCTCAATCATAGCAACAACTGTATAATTATATCCTCCGTTGGAAAGAAACACTTGTCATAATAACACGAATAATTCTATTTATATCATAGTATGTTATAATTACTTATCTATCATCTTTAAATCGCTATCATCAATACGAAAGAAGATATTCAACTAAAAATAGTCCATCGCATTTAAACAGCAGATAGAATATTATAATATTTAGATATGAATGGTAATTGTAAAGGAACGATTTAAACATTTTAAATAAACAAATAAAGGAAAAAAATGTATAAAAATATGTGAAAGTAATATGTTACAAATAGAGAAATTCTTCTAGCTTAGAAGATTACAAATCGGAAGATGTTACATAAATAATACAAAGAATTACTAATGACCTTCTCACTTTGATCTCTGCTTACGTAGTAATATAAATCGAATAAATTTTCCCGTGTTATTTTTCTATTCAGAATTTATCGTGACGGTAATTCTCTCTTACTTTTAACGAAATTGTCGTTCATCGTTTAAATGGATGAAGCGGTTTTGACGGTATTACATTCTGTCTACATTTGCTTTCTTGTCGCAGATGAGTCGTGACAATGTGATATCAACAATGGAAGATCCTGATGATTTAACGATATCACACGTCCTTAGATGCGTTATTAATTACATTATAACAATATTGTATTTGTCGCTGGCAACTGCTTTTTGAAAAGATAACGTGTCAGTAAATGTGTGTTGGCATTACTTTGTCGTTATTTATCAGCTTTTACCCGCGACAAAATATATTAAATTATAAAAAGATTCGATTTCAGAACAAACACGACGTAAACAATAACCATCGTTGCTTGATCTCTACAAATAATCTGCATATAAAATTTTTATTCGAAATATTCAAATTTCTATTATCCGGGCTAGTATAGGGTACAGTTTCAGTTATATAAACACATATTCTTATAAGGGACATATTCATATATGAAAGTCACAGGTGGAAAATATGCTAATTCAATCGTGAATAAAATTTACAAGATTCGTTTAATTAGTGACATAGAAAGGCGAACGCAACTAAAACGTCTAATTTCTTTATTCTTTTAAATACCAGGTTCAACTTTTATATCCAAAGCCAGGCTTCGTAGAAATAGATCCAGACAAGCTATGGACGATCATCGTGGACGTAATAAAGAACACTTTAAAAGGTAAGCTCTAGTGATCGAATAGAACATTGTAGTATCGAAGAATCGAAATTATTTTTTTCTTTTATTGCTCTAGAGGCCAAAGTGGACCCGGAATCGATCGTTGGTATCGGTATTTCCACGCAACGAGGTAGCTTTACGACATGGAACTCGAAAGATGGAAAACATTATCACAAGCCAGTATAACCAACCATTCATTATGCATTTCTGTAGTTTTTTTTTTATAAATGTTCGAACGTTTTATTTTACGTTTCAGCTTTATCACGTGGAAAGATCTACGTGCTGACAGCATAGTGAAGCAATGGAACTCGTCGTTGACGATAAGAGGATTGCGAATAGGATCGTACATTTTGCACAAGATTCTGGGCGAAGAACGATTCTTGTTGATGAGTGTTTTTAAATTCCTGAATACACAGGTTCTTGTCTCCTTTAAATTTTCACAAAATTACGTGCCTTCTTCGCATCTTGACGTTATTCTTTTCATAATAGTTTAGAAAAAGAAAATTTTGTCTGCTTCCGAATGGAACCTGAAGTACGAATTCTGAATGAAAGATGAAAAATGAGAATTGTAATCACTTCGTTTTCAACGATTGATCTACTATTTTCATTTTCGGTAATTATGCTCAAAAGCGAGCCTCATCTCCGATGATCTTGACCTTGAGATATATTGTAAAAGGGAAAGATTCTGAGAAACGTGCACTTCTTCTTTTGGACCTCCCCATCTCCCATGAAATCTAATCCAACTTACCACTATTATCGCAATACTACACAAATGCAATTTCATCTTTAACCGCCATATAGTTTGGAGTAAATTTAATCTAACAATACAATCTAACCGTTTTCTTTTTCTCGTAATTTTTAAAACAAGATCGTCCTACACCTGGGACAAAGTGCATGTTGCTCAGGACCCTCCCCTTTACGATATATTCGAAATTCAACACAATGGGAGTTGAAGCCTCTTCTTATGCATAATTGTCTCATTTTCAATCGATTTTGAATCCTGCTGATCACTTAAATCTGAGTTAGTCTTCTGTAATCGAAATTTTGTTTGCTTATTGAAAAGAAATGTTATAACTGTGTATGTACATTGCTATTTTTCACTCTGTTATGAATGAAAGATTATGCTAATATAATGATAGAATACAATAGTATAGAGTGATAGGACATAAAATAATATTCAGAACACGTAGACGGTTATGAAATTTTGATTTACATATCGTTTATTTTTTGCTACTTGTTTTGCGATGCAACTTAGATAACTCTAAGGTTATTGTGGGCTCTGCAAAACGTGCCAGGTTTGCAGGAGGCGGCGAACGACGGAAACGCCTTATTTGGAAGCATTGATTGTTGGCTTTTGTATAAACTTACGGGTATTCATTTCAACATTATATTTTAAAAGCATATATTTATTTTAAACGAGTAAAAACAGTTCATTTTATTATTTATTTAGAACGTCCAAGACAATTCAGTTTACCAAGACTTTGTTTCAATTTAATTATTAACTATACTTGTTTTAACTTTTAATATCGTCACACCAAGACGTATTATCTTAAAATGATGAAATAAAAAGAGAATCGATGAGAATATGTAACTTTCTTATTTATATGTAGTAGCATCTTTGAAATAATGTATTTTTTCTATAGGAAAACACGTGACAGACGTTTCGAGCGCAGCAGCAACTGGACTTTTCGATCCATTTCTTATGACTTGGTCTGACCTAATGATGAGACTTCTGGGAATTCCGTGTAATATGTTTCCGGAAGTAGTTGATACCAGTAGGAATTTTGGCGTTATCCCAAAGGACATATTTGGTGTTGAAATTCCTATATTTTGCTCAGTAAGTTGTACAACTTTATTTTAGAACTTGAAACGGCCGAACAATTCTCAATATCAGATATTTTGTTTATAATAATGTAATTTTTTAACAATGTAATTTGAAACAGATGGCAGATCAATCGGCCTCGCTGTTTGGTTCCGGATGCATGCAGTCTGGAGATTTGAAAATTACTCTGGGAACTGGGACCTTTATGAATGTGAACTCAGGAAGAAAATTACATGCTTCGGTCGCAGGTGATTTTTCCATTAGAATAAATAATTGTTTTATTTATTTCTAGCGGAATAATATCATTAAATGTCGCAGAACACAAACAGAGATTATCCTGCAGTCATGTTTCTAGAAAAAGAATAGACAATCTAAGTATTAGTAAATTTAAAAGATAAATGGAATCATGATTTTTAATCTTTTTCTCAATAGGTTTGTATCCTGTGGTCGGATGGCAGATAGGCGATGAATTAGTATACATGATAGAAGGTGCATGGAACGACACTGGAACTATTGTCGAATGGGCCAAAAATATAGGTAATTTCTCTTAACGAAATTTTCGAGTACATCCACACTGTCATTCGCAAGTAATATGATTTGAAGTAATACGATCTAAATTGGTTAACAAATCGTTGGAATTTTAAAGAATTTAGTTCGTTTCAGGTATAATCGACAATCTTGCTGAAACAGCGAGAATTGCAAACTCAGTAAACGACTCCGATGGAGTATATTTTATTCCCGCATTTAGCGGTTTACACGTAAGTTCGATGCTTTAAAAATCATGTTCATAAAAATTAACAAGTTTTAATTCGATGAAATCGATTGGATTAAGAAAATTCCTTACAATTTATTTACAGATTCCAATAAATGATTACACAGCAGCAGCAGGTTTTATAGGCATAAAACCTACTACAAATAAAAGTCACATTATTCGATCGTTGTTAGAAAGCATCGTTTTCGGAATAATGCAACTTTTCTACGTACTAGGCAAAGAAACTAACTTCACTCATCAGAAAATACGGTTAGCAACGAATTCCTTATGAAAATCACGTTAGACATCAAAAGAATATCCAAAAAATTTGAAATATGCACTAACAATACTTCCTATTATTGTGTTAATTTTAATTCTGCTTTGCTATTCTTGTCATAGGATCGATGGTGGAGTGTCAGCAAACGATTTTGTGTTGCAATTATTAGCCGACCTAACAGGTCTTGACGTGGAACGAGGGACAACCACGGAGATGTCTATTTTAGGAGTGGCATTTCTCGCTGGTTTACAATGCGGTATGTAAATTGCTAGACCGCATTGAACTCTCTACAACTAGAATCCTTGTATCATAAATAGCCACAACAATAACTTGAAATGGTCTACCATGTTCGACATGTATTTTTCATTATTCTGTTCCTCATTCTTACACAAATTTAACCCAAACTATTGTGATCACATATGTTAGTATCGTGGTCACATCGGTTAGAAACTGAGCCATAAATTAAATTGTATCTGTTTGAAAGGAACATTATAAACGTAGTATTATACGATGCAAAATCTAGCATAACATGCCTTTTATTCTACTTTCGCACCGTACAATAATGGAGAAAGTTCGAAACAGTGCGCTTATTTAATCGCACTTTCTCGCGTAATACAAAATGTAGAGAGGCTAATAACGTGAAACTATATTACTTCTTTCCTCTCCTACGTTCTCTGATAACCCTTCTGCTTTCCATTTTAATTATATTAACTTTAATTATACTTTAATTATTCGCTTATTTAGGCGTATGGAAGAACAGAGAGGATGTAGAAAAACTTCGAAAAACAGCAAGGATATTCCATCCAAATAAAGAGAACATGATTCGTTATCAACCGATAATTGCTCAATGGAAACAAGCTCTCGAAAGATTCGGTCGATGGTATTCTCGAGATTCGTAATTGACATTAAGTACATAACAAACGAAAAAGAAAACGTTGTACGAGTGAAGAATACATTAAGAAATGCGATATCCTGTGAGAGCAAAAATTTATTAATAATATACTTGCATATTGATATTTGTGTACTGTTGTAATAAAACTTGTATTTTTATTAAAAAAAAGCAATATAATATTCCTTTAAATCCACAAGAAAATAATCACGGTTCTAAAAAATAAATATATCCCTGTTCAATTACACATTCTATTCGTAACAAATATTTTAGTGAAACAATTCATTATTATTTAAAAAAATTAAAAATTTCCTATATATCCATACCTAATTGGAAATAGTATTGAATTGTCATATCTACATATATACTTAACGAAAATTGCAGTTACACGCTTGATGAAAATGGTACGAAAATTCTCGGTATACTTCTATATTTTACTTCTGTGCGCCTTTATTTTAAAATTAGTAGATACACGTCCGACAAAAGTTGCTCGTATCGTATTAACAAAAAAGACAGGGGAAACGTTTAAATCATTAATTTGGTTCGAGAAAAGTCGGGCCGATCGAACGAAGGTTAAAGGTAATATGCCTGACATTGAGGATGGGTGGTCCTGAACGCATAAGAAAATTATATATTAGTCTGCGAAGCGAAGACATTTTGTACTGATATTTGTGTGATTTTTCATGGAAACTTCACCTGTGATATTAAAGATTTCCATTGCGTTAAATGCACTTTCACATTCTGGTTAAATTTTTATTTTTCTGACACCACCCACTTGTCCATGTGTTTCATGAAAATACGAAATTACCAAATTGAAGATTCGTAAGAGTTTCAAATAAGATATAACTTGATCTGAAAATTAATGCTGATTCAAAATCTAATTCGAGTAGTCGAGGAATAAGAATTTATCTTACAGAAATATGTCCGAATCATTTTTAAAGATATACTTTTTCCTCTACATTTTGATCGATTCGATAGTTTTTATCGTAAAGCAGCTTGAAATAAATCAACATTGATGCTTTTAGAAAGTTGAATAAACCAGTTTTCTAATATTATTATACAATTATGGCGGAGATTGCGTGATAGACTTTCCCGATTACGTTTACCTCATACAAGTTTGTCCGCACAGGATACATCTGCATCCGTAGAGAAAGTGCCAAAGAAAGTGAACCGAGAAGTCACATTTCACGAACGATCTAGGAAAGTAGGAAATAAAAGCGTGCAACTCACTGGAAGAAAGACAATCTCTAATTTAAAGATTGAGCTGGAGAAATTGCGTCGCATTAATTTATTTACATTTCTTAATTTTGCAGCTTAAAATGTCGGCAAGAGCATCTTAAAGTATTTTCTTATTCGAATAATGTCAAATAACTCACACCTGAATAGTATTAATGCAAATTCATTCGCATATTATTTAGTTTAAATATTATTCTACTCCAAGAATTCACAAATTTTACTTCATTGTTATCTTACTATTATCTATTATCGAAACCGTATGAAGCTTGTTAACGTTTAACGTTGAAAATATCGATCCAAATACTCGGACGATAATCGCCGATACGGCGTTTGTATGCAAATAAGCACGACCTCGACTTTTTAAATTCAGCGTAATGTTTCTAATGAAGTTCCAGTTCCCACCAGTCGTTCTATCATTATAGAAATCGACATTCAGTCCTTGATTTTCATCGATTACGTTTGAACGATCGATCGCGCGACGATTTTCCCCACAGTACCTCAGCAATAACCATCGCATGTTTGTTGAAAAAGTGTACTGGAAAATTACTTGCAACGCGTAAGCTTCCCGTAATAAACCGTGAAATATGACTGATCAACAAAAATCAGCTATGGTGAGTACAATATTCGCATAGTATGGATTCAAACCTTATGATATTTTCTTCTTTCGTTCAGGAATTCGTTAACAATCCACCTTATCAGTTAATTTTTAATAAATATGATAAAGTCGATCGATCACGCTACCTTTTTCTTTGTAAGACAAATCTGAGTAATTGAAAACGACGGTTTATCATCATCGTCACGTTACATAAATAATAAAAAAAAAATGTGGCGATATTGGTAAATAAGGAAAAAGTCGTGTTATTCAAAATAAAATATTGAGTGCAAATATAATCTATATCTACGATTAAAAAAGAGAAGCTTCTTGAATTTTTATGAAAAACGCGGCAAGAAAATTTGTTCAGGGTCAAATCGAAGAGAATTAATAATACGATATTCTGATTTAACGAAACCGGCAAGTCATCGCATTTGAAAAAGTAAGCTTAAAATAGAATGAGTTGTTCTGGTCATTAAATTCTTCAAAAATCGTGTATGTTTCGATCACAAGAGATCGCTTTGTCAAGAAAAAAAGGACCTTCGTTCAACGACATTTACTTAGATAGTTTGCATATGTTAATTTGTTTCTCTACCAATGAATCTCATATTCCTAACAAAATTAGTGGCATTGTCAATTGTATCTTCCGTTCGCATAATGTCGTATAATTTCGATTTAGATGAGAAGGACAGTTATAAATAACAAAATTGAAAATAGTTGATAATCGGAGAATACAAGGAAATAATAAAACGTTTAAATTGAAGTGTCGTGACAAGGAAAGGGAATTTATCGAGAAAGCAAAAATAACTTGGTGTGATAAACATATCGAAGGAAATAATTTAAAGAAGAAACAGCGATGAACTGCGGAAGATAAAAGATTTTTATGAAAATGAGAGAAAAATCTGAAATGAAACGGAAACGTTTCAGATTCTTTTAAAATTAAGAATAAAATATCTTCATGAATTTAATTATTTTCGCTACAAAATTACAAACAACATTTTAATAATAGCGTTTAAGTCAGAGGAATATAAATTATAAATGATGAATGTTGAATATTAAATTTTGACTCTATTAATAAATTATATTATTTCAGCAATAACTTAATTGGCTATTGTAAGTTGGCATAGTAAGTTGGTAAGGAAGTCATTAAGCTTGAATGAAATATAATGGATAGAATATTATTAGAACAAAATATTAAAATAACATATAGTTCAATTCCCGTCTGTTATTTATTATAATTAAATACATGTATATACAATATATTGAGATGTATGGAATTTGTATTTTAACAGCAGTTTTATTTGTGCTTAAATTTCTACGATACGGCAAATCAATATACCTGCTTTTGAGCAAAGCATTCGTTTCAGAGAAAGGAAAAGTAAAAGTAGGCTGGTCATGTGGGTATTTCTTAGCACTTTCGTACAAATTATTTATATCGAATTGTTTATATTGGTTATTTTAAGACGTTTCGTATCTGTAACTGTTCCACATTTCTTCGTTTTCTTTATTTTTCTTTATTTTTTATTTCCATGTATCTTCACCTTTTTAATATAAAGTAGAAAAAAAGAAGAAATTACTCTTAAAACTATATTTAATTGCATGCTTAACAAATATTGTAGTACCCTAAAAACAATGCGAAACTTCGAGAAGAAGAAAAACACTCAATGCAATACAAAACGATCAAAGACAAACAAAAATTTAGATAGCGATTATCGTAAATTCCTCGTCTTCGACCTCTCGTGTTTGTATAGCTAATTCTTTTCTTATGTTCCAAACATCATTCTCAAATGGAATTGCCATCGTGAAAATTTCACCGTTAGAACCACTAATCCTTTTACGTTATTTTCTATCGCGGTAACCGTTCGAAAAGGATACTTCTCCATTCAGTCGTGATACAGCTGTATGAAAGGCAACCTCGTCTTTTCGACATTCGTAACATGACTAGTTAAAGATCTTGGAGGCGCGATTATTTCGTAAGTGCTTTTGCAATTAATTACGTCTGTGTTACGCTTTAAGAAGTATTTCCTACTACTGATAACCACTTGATTTCATCGTTGGAAAAATTTCGCGTTAATGGTAAACTATGTACGGTGTAATTTAACTGACAAAAAAGATCAATTACATAAACTTGAATTTAGTTTGAAGCAATTAATGTTTCGAACAATTATTGAGTCGTGTGTTTATGTACATATGAACAAGAATCATATATGTATACATAGTGATTTATAAAAGTGTTCGAACGGTTACAGAAACCTTTTATGTGAATATACCATGTGTGTTAATAGGAAACATTTTTCTATTTCATTAACACTGTAATGACTATTCTGATCAGATTGGTGAGATCGAAAATAAAACTGAAAATTTGCAACTTCAAAAAATTCGTTCACGAAATAAAAGAAAACGACTGTTAAAACGATCAAAATTACCGTGCGTATTAATAACGATGGATTAACTACATTCCCTACGCACCAGATGACGAAATTGTAATACTTCGTTCCGTTCTTAAGCCTCAGATAAAATATTTTTCTTCTATGAGATATTAATCACTTGGGATTATCTCGAGTGACTACATAATTTGAATACTCTGATTCATACATTCATACATTCTGATACAAAATAAACAGTACGCAATTAAGTTCTCAACTATTGTTAACAATAAGATTTATCGATCGTTAGGTCTCTTATCTACGATAATGTTACGAACCTTAAATAATATGAAAATATCGAAACTTATCAATTTAAATAATAGATGTTTGGTTCTGTGATATGTAAACTTCGCTGATATGCTAATTGATACGGTTATTTTCAGGGAGAAGTGGTGCTTGAAATGAGTGATACGAATGGAGAACCAATTCGTCCCAAGTCACAGAATATAACGCCAGTCGTAGAAGAGCACCGGATCGATATAGAGTCAGAATTACCAGACGACGACAAGTCCAGTGAGTGATCTCGATTAACATTATTATTATTAATCTTTCATTCCTCGTTCTTCGTATCTTCATCCATATAATATATAATAATATATAGTAATAAATAAATATAATAATCGAGATGATTAATGATATGGTTTTACGAAGGCTTTAAAAAGATCCAACGATGATAAATCGATAAACTTGAAAGTGATTATTTTTGAGACCACGAAGTGAAATTTAACAAATGTGAATATATAATTCATTGTCTTTGGTTCCACGTTGCATTCAATTATAAGAAAATTCTTCATTGTATTATTTAATGAATAATTATTACGATGTTTCGACTTTTGGACGTCGATCGAGTAAGATCAATCTGTCTATGACGAATAAGATATAGTTAATGAAAATAAACTTGTTTAACAGTATTTCTTACGCGAAGCGATTTAATTGTAGTTATAATTATCATATACTGGAGGCCAGTATAAAATTACTTCTTATATATATTATATAATGGGAATACTCATTCCTTTATCTCTTTTATTTAATGGGCCCTAGAGAAAAATGGTGTAAGCAACAAAATCTTTAATTTTGCATTAGACAAAACTGTGAATAAAGCTAAATTTCAATATTTCTATAAGGAAAAACAATCGGTATGCTTCCAACATTGAAACATTTAGACTTTTCTATAATTATTATTTCTTTTAGTATAAGAAAGAGAAATCTCAAAGAAATATTAATTCCAATTTTTATTCTATTATAATTTCGATTCATACCTGTAATAGTTAAAAAATAAATTCGCAACAGAATTGTCAAAATAATATAAATAAGCTCAGAATAAATAGGAATCTTCGTGCATCGTTTTTCTTTCTGCTTTCTTCAATGAAGTTTGCTTACGTGTCAATCCAATACGTTTGTGCAAGAGACGACAGGAGCGATGTCATTTCTATAAAACACGGTGCTGAGTTTCAACAGTTCCAACACTTCGAGGACGTATAAATTATTCTGTAAATCACTGATCCACGCTAAACACATATCTATCTTTAAACTTTCTTGACTGTCCATCTGTATGATTTTCGAACCAGCTGAAACTTACCACAGCTCTCTTATTAAGCAACGCATCATTACGTAGTAACGTAAAGCCGTAAATACGTGAAGCTATGGAATGCGGAACTTGTTTCGATTTTTATAATATACTGTACTAAATCGTGCTAGTGGTTTTAGATATCGGTAATGGGATAAATTTTGCAGAAAAGAGCTACACAGAGCCAAAAAAAAAAAAAACGAAACTTAAATATAAATGTATTTCGTCTACTAAATATTATAACAAATACTCTACTATGGGTGTCTTACAAATTTTTTAATATTCTACGCATTCTGTGCACCTTTGAACTTTTAACTTTCTCATAAATGTCCAACTCCAAGAGTCCTATACCATCCATTAAGATCCTAACATATTAAGTGCAGTAGATAAGGAGGGAAATTTAAGTAAGGATAACGTAATTAAAAAATATAACGTCGATCTCAGAAATTTGTTTACTTCGTCTCTAAGCAGCGGTAAACGCCAAGCTTTGTTATTATTAACTACAAACTCTAGATCTTTGATCGAATTTTTATCATAAATCTCCTCTATTATATATCTTTTAACAATTTCAAAAATTCGATTAAAAATCTAGTCTTATCGAAAGTTAAGAATTGCTACTCCCGCGAATTCATTAAAGATCGTCATGTTTCAAAATTTTACTTGGTATTTTGAATTCTAAGAATCGACGAATATATATTCAGAATATTTTATTTCCGAATACCATCGGGCTTTTTCGCAGGCGCGAGTATCAAGGCGCTATGAGAAGGTATAAAAGCGCTTGAAAACTTGTTCCAGTAGATTTGTTGCACAATTACGTTCATAGATCTGTCAGCGATAGAACCTAATCATTTGTGCGCGGTCACTCCAGTGATCATCTAGACATTGAAGAAAATATATAAGATAAGAGGAGTATATGTGACTTTAGTTCTATTAAAGTGCGTATACCTAACGATAGTACACAAGTAACAGTGTTTCATAAATATATTTACAACTGAAAGGTGAGTGGCAGAGAACCATTTTTTAAACTTTAGAACAATAGGAATTCTATCATAGATGTAAAATGATTAAGCAATGAATAAATACTGCAAATTTGTTTATTCGAATTCTTTGTTCAAATAATTGAACGTTCAAAGTAATCACCTTCTTCACATTTTTATGCTATTTGAAAAATTGTCTGCCTTATATATATTCATACTAAGAGTGTATTATGTGTTTTTAAAGACTAGTTATCTTGCATGAGTTGGAAATACGTTGACGTTTTATTTATTTTCTTCCTGTACGTAGCGTATTACGCAAGAACTTTTAACAAATCAAACACTTGTAGTATTGCTCTATTATCTCAATATATGAAAATGCTAGTAAGCTAGACGTATCTGCTTATTTATGTATACAGTACTGAACATAAGTATTGGCACGCCTACAGACGGAATAATCTTTTTTAAATTCTACCAAACAACTTAGGTTTCTTTGAGAAGTTAGAGTTAAAAGGATTAGTTTATTAAATGATATGCAACAAAAAATGCGTAGAAAAAATTACAATTGGTTGAGACCATGATGGAAATAATAAAGGTCCTTTTCTATAATTTTTTTATCTGAACTTATAACGAACATTTGAAAAATACTATATTTATATAATATTTATATTGTATATATGTAATACAAATACTATATTTATATAATTGTTATAAATTACAAACGGTTTTCATCAATGGAAAATCTCAGTTTCCCACGATTTTCTGCCTATAACTATAATAAATCTAAAGATTTGTACATTTTTTGATGCCTGTAGCTTGTTATTGCATCAACCGAATTCAATAATATTTTCATTATAGGTTCAGATAAAAAAGTTGTAAAAAACAACCTTTATTTTACCGATCAATTACAATTGTCTTAAAATTTAAGAATAATACTTTTCCTTCTCTCTATTTTTTCTCAACTCTTTAATAAACTAATTTTTCTAATTTCTCAAAAAGATTCAAATCGTTTAGACCAATCTTAAAAAAGTTTTAAAAGTTGTACCAACACTTATGCTTGGTATTGTATATACATTAAATGATAATTGTGTTAAAATTTCATATTCCTGCGTAATTATCGGACTTTTTGTGCCTTCAAGGAAAAAAGCGATACAGATCGTCGCAAATCGAAGAATAGGATAGCAATAAAATATGAGCTGTGTAAAAATTACGGTGGAACCGTCAGTAAAGTTTTACAATAATGTTAATGGTATGAATTTTATGAAAAAATATGATGCACCGTAGTATGTTCTGGCGCACATCTTTCTTTTTGTTGTTTTATGTTTCTTTACTGACCTGTCGCAAAATTTGAATTTCGCGCGCGAGCGATCGCAAGAAAACGCGCTTATAATTCTGTTCAGCTATATATTTCGATAATTCTTTCGTAACTACTTAAATTTATCGTACAATAGCATAAAACAATATATTTGCTATATTCATCGCTCACGTATATTGAAAACAAATTGGCGATGACTAAAATTAAGATCTACCTTCGATTAACAGAAATCTGAAAGTAAAGCTAGGAAATTCTTATTTATTCATTCATTCAAAGAGTGAAAATTGCATTTTTAGTCAGCTTAATAATAAAGTCAAATTCCTAAGTTTTCGATAAAACAAATATCAATTGAGATTGGGTTAATAAACATACCGTAAAATTAACCTTTACTCAGAATTTCAAGATTAAAATTTGTTACATCATATTATATTTATCGTAATGTCCAAGCTTATGAAAGTAATCATAAATCTCAATTAAACCGTTCTTTTAAAACATGATGCTGACATTCCATTGACTCTCAGATTGACTTTATTTACAACGTAAAAAATAGAAAATTATTTTTTACATGAAATACAAGACAAGGCATCTAACTTCATAATTTCGAATTACTCGAAAATTACTTACTGTACGAAGAAATGTTTCAAATAAAAGTTCGGTAACGAAAGTACATGATTTGATACTGTAATTTATTTTTCGACAAATGGACGCGGAAAATTATTCTTCGAAATATAATTTCATTTAAAAGACAACCTCACTTTGACACCATTCAGCTTTTGAAGGATTTCTTCATACAGTAAGTAATGTTTTAGTTGCTTTTTATCTGATTGCAAAGTGTAAATTAATTTTTATTTGTATTCTATTGTAAATTAAATCACTACAAAAGATAATAATTAGTTTTCAAAAGAACTGTTCAATAGTAATCATTATTACCTTGACAAGTTTAGTCTTCATGACTTAATATACAGATATCTTTCCTTAATAAACAGAACATTTCTCCAAGCAAAATTTATCTTTTCTGAATCGGTAAAACAGTAACAATAATGTGATAAAAGTGCGACAAATATGACTGTATTCCTAGAATGTATTCTGACAACTATGGACCTTCCTCAGAAAATCTCAAATCTACTTCCGTTAACTTCTTTTGCGTTTATCATTCCACGCAATAACAAAGACGATCATATTACACATTCATAAAAATAAAAATAATTTTAATAATACTGTATTTAAACAAACTCTTTTGTTTAAAAAATTATAATAAATGTATTTATGTAGAAATTATACTAAAAGATAGGAGTATAATTTTTACTTAATAAAATCCCATATTTTAAAATGTTCTAGAACGTAATGTAATATGTAAATGAATATTTATATGAGAATGTAATAAAAGAGGTAGATATCTTTATTTCTGATGACTACCAATTTCGGTGATTGAATCGAATTTCTGCATTCACTGCTAAAAACTGTAGAGGGCATACCAAAGCAATCCCAGAACCTCTGCTTCACACGATCGGTATTTCAGAATATATAACATAAAGTGAGATAAAAGCACTCATACAGTATTAAATCTATCCTGTATTTCGTCCATGATTATTCTTTCCTCATTGCTTCACACAAAAACAAACGTGCTTGTTCAAAATTAAGTTTATTTTTATTCATCAGAGGACAAGTATATATGTACGTATATCTACATATATGATAAAAATAATTTTAAATTCTTTCAATTTTAATTTTTTACTATTTTTAAAACATGTTCAGTTCTAATTATATTAGTAATTTTTTATTGTATTAATTTTTAATTAATAATAAGTATTTGTACGGAGATTCGGCACAATCAAATAACATTAATTATATTAGAAATATTTGTTCTGTACTTTATTATTGAAGATTTTTATCTATGCAATATGACGTTTTATTGTAAATCCACGTGTCTAAAATGTGTACAGAAAGATAGATATCATTACTTCCAAGAATTGATTCATGGTTTCACTTGCATAATTTAACATTTTATGATTCAATAAACTACGACTGTTGAAGCATAAACATACTTCCATCCTCACCTTCTATATAGTAATATACAATAAATATTTTTGATAATATTGAGATTTATTATAATTTTTTATCGTAGATATTAAATAGCATAAGAACTAAAAATATTATACACAAGTTAAGAATATTAAATAAGTCTATTAGCGTATATGACGAATATTTTTTATTTCCGTACAAGTGTGTAATGCGCTATACGTATCTAAGTTTTATTTGTCGACGCTGATATCTTAATATGTATTCAAAGATGGAATTGCTTCTATCCTGTATTATTATAATACAGACATATCTGATTTATAGTCAAACTATAATCTCGAACCATTTATTATTCGAATGAATACGTTCTGTTTCACGTATTTTAAACTTTTTTAATTATATACATGTACATATGTAATTAGTTCTTTTTCAACTGCTTCACATAATCATATTTTTAAGCTGGTTTTATGTACATCAAATTTTGGATGTTATAAATAATAATAATAATATGGAATTGTGTTGCAGTATATATGAGAAATATTCAAATAATAATTCTTTTAATATATTACTGTACTATAATATACTTACAGAAATAAAATAATTTAAATATATCCTTCATTATTTACATTTATGAAAATATAAAAGTTTATTTTATATTTATGCATCATAATTTCTGCTATATTATAAATAATATTATATCATATATATTATAATATTTATTATTATATTATAATAAGAGATGTACATAGTAACTATTATTATTATATATATTATATATTATATAGTCATTTATTTCTTCTGATTCTAGCACAAACTAAGAGGAAAATGACAGATTATGCAAATGTAAGTACACTGATTTGTTATTCTATTTCACAGAATAAAAAATTTATGTATCAAATTTTCCAGAAAAATATAAAAATAAAAAATTTCTTATTATGTACTTAAATCTACAATTTTTTTGTAGCTTGTTGAACGCACACGAAATGTATTTCTTAGTGGTAAAACAAGACCACTAGAATGGAGATTAAAACAATTAAAACAAGCACAACTTATGATGAAAGAATGCGAACAAGAAATTGCATCTGCTCTTGCTAGTGATCTGCACAAAGTATGTATAATAACTATCCATTATATTTTATGTTCAGGTTCATAAATAATGGATTTCTTCCTTTGTAGTCTAAATTTGAATCTCTTACAACAGAAGTAATATTTACAGAAGGAGAAATCAAAGATTTGCTTACACATCTCAAGGAATGGTCAGCTGATGAAAAAGTATCTTCGATATTTTGTAACTTTTTATGCGAATCTAACTATCTTATTTAAATGGATAAATATATAATTCAACTATTTGTATCTTTTAGCCTCCAAAGGCAATAGTCAACATATTGGACAAGGTTGAAATTAAAAAAGATCCGTTTGGTGTGGTTCTTGTTATAGGACCATGGAATTATCCTTTCCAGCTATGTGTAGTTCCTTTAATGGGTGCAATAGCTGCTGGTAACTGTGTTATTCTTAAACCATCAGAAATATCCTCTGCCACATCAAAAGTTCTTGCAAAAATTATTCCAAAATATTTAGATCAAGTATGTACTCCAAATAAATTCTAATAGGAAAATGATTCTGAAATAATCAAAAAAAGATATAAGCATTTCTCACTATGTCGTAAAATAATATTGCACGTTCTAGGAATGTATTCATGTAGTGCTAGGAGGTGTTCCTGAAACAACAGAACTACTTAAACACAGATTCGATTACATCTTTTATACAGGTTCAACTACAGTTGGAAAAATTATTCGCAATGCGGCGAATAAATTCTTAACGCCGGTGACATTAGAACTAGGTGGTAAAAGGTATATTCATTAATATACTCTCAGTATACTATAGCATACTTCATAATATAAAAGTGATAAATAAATGCATTAATTTACAGCCCTGTATATATAGATAATACGGCGAATTTAGAAGTAAGCGTGAAAAGAATACTTTGGGGCAAGTGTGTTAATGGTGGACAAACATGTATTGCACCTGATTACGTACTGTGTACTGAGGAAATTCAAAATAAATTCATAAAAAAGGCAAAGGAGGTTCTCAAAGAATGGTATGGTGATAATCCCAAAGAAAGTCCAGATTTAACACGTATAATTAATGAACAACATTATAAGTAAGATTTTTATTATTTTATATATATATATATATATCCTATAATTTCACATTATATTGCATTCTATGAAATCTCATATTTTTACAGACGTCTCGTAAAATACTTAAATAATGGCAAAGTAGCACTTGGAGGTGATTGTGATTCTAATGAAAAATATATCTCGCCAACTATACTCGTTGATGTCAAGCCTACGGATCCTGTCATGCAAGATGAAATATTCGGTCCAATATTACCATTTGTAAACATAAATAACGCTTACGAAGCAATTAACTTCATAAATAGTCGGTGAGTTCTTTACAAATAAATCTTTTCAATAATAAACATGCACAAAAATGTTCTACTAATAAAAATGCACAGAAATATTTTTTAATGTTTATAAACTTCTAAAATTATATGCACACTGAAGATTTATTCAATTTCATAAATTTCGTTAAAATATTTTATAAAGCAAATAACAAGAAATAATATATGGCAATTAATTCTTTACGTCTAGAGAAACCCCACTCGTACTATATATTTTTTCCAAGGACAGGAAAGTTCAAGATTTATTAATAACTCAAACTCGTAGTGGAAATGTAGGAGTAAATGACACGATAATGCAATATTGTGGTGAGTTAGGATATTAAGTGAAGAATGGTAGACTTTTTGCTAGTATATGGAATGAAGCTGTAAAATTTGTTTCAGCCCTTACAAATTTTTATTTTATCTAATATGTATTTATATTGGGGTTTTCTGTTGTGGTTATCGAATAATGTGCACATTGGTAATCGTCAAATATTAGGGATGGTATAGGTATATTTTTACGCATATTGGGGCCTTTTTAGATATTAATAGAATACCTGTTGAATAGAATACCTAGTATATATTGTTCATTGTATATGTTCCATTCATACCGCTTTTCAAAATGGTGAAGGCATAAGATCCATAATCCCATATGAATATTTCATATTACCTAGTAAACCAAGGTGAAAGTTTCTTTGTCCTAATTTTATAAATATTAATTGCATTAAAAACGATTATCCACTCATATATTTCTCCTATGCTACAATTTGTTAAATTCTAATTAAATTACACTTAGATTCTCTGTATATTTGAAATTTTTTGTAAATAACATCTTTGAAATTGCATTCCATGATAGTACACATATAATATTGGTAATAGTAATTGTAAAATTCTTACTATACTTTAATCTTTATAATTCTTTGTAATTCGCTACAACCACTTGTAGTAAACTTGCACTTGTAAATATAATACAAGGATTCAAATAGTTTGAATTCCCTACAGA
Source organism: Bombus bifarius (assembly GCF_011952205.1). Taxonomy (NCBI): domain Eukaryota; kingdom Metazoa; phylum Arthropoda; class Insecta; order Hymenoptera; family Apidae; genus Bombus; species Bombus bifarius. The sequence goes on from NW_022884396.1 coordinate 455,725, forward strand.
TCTTCAATTACAATTTCACTTGCTAATTCATAAATTGTGACATATTCTATACAGGGAGAAGCCATTATCATTATACATATTTAGTACTGAAGAGAAGACTGTATCGATATTTCTTGAAAATACAAGCAGCGGTAGTGTTTGTGTTAATGATGTAATAATGCATGTCGCAGGTATCTTGATACAAATATACATCTAGATATTTTTGTGTAATGTTTACACTTATGCATGTTTGCATGTATTGTTTTATGTTTGCGTATATTCGATAATTCCACAAAAATCGGGACTCAGATGTTGCAATTATGCATTGGTAAAAACGACTCCATTCGTCGAAATTGAAAGCTCAGATGTCTCCGATATAGAAAAGGACAACACAAGTGAAAGAGAAAGAGGGACTGAGAGTCAAAACGTTCGGCAATATATAAAACATAAAAGATCCGTGATAAGCTAAGACCTTTTTTAACCAAAAAAATCAAACTTTCTGGAGAAAAATCAAAGATCTGGAAAATATGATAGTAAATGTTTAATTTAAGAAAGATTAAAAATAAAAAAGTTTTACTTCTGGATTGGATTCTAAATATATTGTCTCAATGATATTTGACATTCAATCATTACACTACTCGACCGCCACGGGCCGTCGACTTCTCAGTGCGTCAGGGGACCTCGCTCCCGTAGTAGGAATGACGACTGTGCAATTATGTAAAAAATCTTTTTATGCAATTATCGAATATTTCCTGTATATATATATACATATATATATACATATATACATACACACACAATAATTTTATATTGTACATATGTTTGTACTTTGTGTATATAATATCATAATATATTATGTTTATATTTATTATGTTATATTATATTATGTTATATTATGTTATATTTAATATTTAATGTATGAACATTAAATATCTGTCTTTCAGTTGACACTTTACCGTTTGGTGGTGTTGGTAATTCTGGTATGGGAGCCTACCATGGAAGATATACATATGATACTTTCGTGCACAAAAAAGGCTGCCTTATTAAAAATTTTAATAAGTTAGGAGAAACATTGGCATCGTAAGCAGCATTCTATAAAATTATATTGTACATAATCTAGCATAGGAATAAATTTGTAGAGAAATAACTATTGCTTGTAATTTATTGCAGATGCCGTTATCCGCCATATTCCGACAAGAAGTTGACTTTCATAGAATTTTTATTGGCAAAACGCCCTGATATACCGGGAATTAAATACGTTCCACATCTTTTAGCGTTCGGTTTGGGAATTCTTGTCACATATGGTATTTCAACTGCTTTAAAGGTATATAAACCGAAGCGTATTTAGTGCACATATTAATCTATATTTGTAACAATTTGAACTATTATACATCACCACACAAAATATTCGCCGCACAATGTATGCAAACTTTATAGTCGTAGAATTAATTTGTGGAAACTTAAATGTTGTAAATGGCTGAATGTTCCATTTTCATTCTAACTCAAGTGATTTACTATTGAAAACTTATGACCTTAAAGAATAGTTTATGCTTGAAATGATTTATGACAGTTAAATTTCAAAATCACATTTCGTTAAATTTTTATACATGTTTTTTTTATATGCTTCCATATAAAAATGTTTATTATGATCTATAATTAAAACGCCGCGAAACAACACGCACATTTAACAAATATTATCATTTATTATGTTAACACAACTACTGACGGCTCAATAAAGGCAATAAGTGTTGCTATATAAATCACCATTATTTTGTTCTTTCCTAATAATTAACTAACATACGAAAATACTTTTTCAGGTTCAAGAAGAAAATTATTAATGGACTTCTCACAATACTGTTACAAAAACTTGTTATCAATTATAAATTTCAGAACGTTATTTACGTATAATTTTTACCTATTCGTATTCTAAATTCGTACGTGTTTGCAACGAGTAAGAGAACTTTTAAATATTAAAATAAAAATCAAATACATTTCTGCAAAAATTTAGCTTTAGAGCTTATATACTTACACACGTATAAAATTTTAATAATCGCTATTTTAATATTATTAATACTGTACAAGTTACTAGAAGATAAATTAGCACAAAAATTGTTTTTAAAAAAATCGTGTTTTTATGACATAATTCTTTCTTAAATATTTTATAGATAACTTGAGCTTCCACAATAACACATTGTATTTTTTAAAGATTACAGTAAGATTTATCAGTATATAAATTTGCCATAGTGTATATAGAATGTATAATGTGCAAAAATGTTGCCATAATGTTAAATAAATATATAAAAACCTCTACCATTTCACTATTTTTATTAGAATTATATATAATCCGATAAATAATAAATGTACTGTTTATAACATAACAATACATATGAATATATATTGCAAATAAAGTACACATAAAATAGTTAGCATGTAATAAGTATTTAATATGTATCGAGATAATATAAAAAATTTAATCTTCTTTTTAAGAAAAAGTACTTTTTACTAATTTCTTTGAATTACTTCTTTATGTGATAGTTAATATAAGAAAATAAATATGTATACTATATAAGACAAACGCGGACAATACAGAAAATAAAACGTTTGTGCATGAAAAAAGGTATTCATATATTTATTGATAATAAAGTCTTTAGTGTACATTATATATTATCAAAGATTTGTTCATACGTGTAATTAACACATTTTTGAAAATACTAGCTTTGTTTTTGCTTATAGTATAATGTATTATATACACATTCCGTAACATCTATCGAAGATTCAAATTCAGTATCAGCATCTCAAATATTTATTAATAATATATCCAATATGGTATCGAAGTACTTTTTCAAATCTTACTGACCATGGCAGTTCATCTGCATAAATATATTTATAAACCAAAAGGTTAACATAAATCACAGTTCAAATTCTTACCACTGAACTATTGCTTCCAGGTAACTGACATTTCTCCCCCTTGAGTATTATCACGCTGTGGACTCTGTAACAGTATTAAAAAAATATTAACACTTTTTAATTTTTATCCTACCATAAAATTTAAATACAATGAATATAATTACTTTAACTTGAATCTGTTGCTTCAACATCGCAGCCCTTAAGATTAACATGCGCGTACGTCTCTGATATTCTTTTCCGACGCTCATAGATTTCTCGAAAGTTGTACTACGTTGATCGACATCCTTTGCATATAGAATCTAAGTATACATAACAAATCAAATGAAAAAATGATTTTTCATAAAAATATTAACTAGCGATAGCAATAATTACCTTATTATGAGAATCTATACGAGCTTGTATCTGACCATCGAGAATTAATTGCATAAGCTCATCTTCCAATTCTGAAACTGTTCTGTTAAAAGCAGTTGCCATACGTCTCATATCTGCACTTAAGTATGGACTAAAATATTGTATTAATGCCCTATTCCGAATTTGTGTATATAAAACATTAACGTGTGGTGCTATGTACATATCCAGAAGTATATTATCCTTAATTTCGTCTAGCAATTTTAAGCAGGATGCATATTTCGACTCGTAAAATTTGAAAATGATATCTCTTAACTGTGGTTCCAATTCTAGAAACAACTTAAAGGAACTGCTAAAAATGACTTGTTTTTGTAATTCATGCCTGTCAAACGTTGCCAAAGCACAGAGTCCTCCATACAAAGCAACATTTCCAGGAGACAACAATTCAAGGCAATCGCAATGATCCAATGATGCTTGTAAAAAGTGTCTTGCAGCCATTTTGTATTTTCTGGTTGCTAGTTCTGCTAGACCAGCTGCAACTTTTAATTTTGTAACTATAGACTGATTGTTATCTTTGCCATGAACATCAGAAAAATCTGGTGTACTTTCTGCCTTTGTTACATAGCTCAGTACATGAGCCCAATTTTGCAAATAAACGGAAACTTTAATAACATTTAGACACATATTAACAATATGTTTCCCACTAGTGCAATAATCCCTTGCTCTAGAATAACATTTTAAGGCATGGACGAGGTCCCCACAATCTAGATAATGATCTCCTAAATCGTCATGACCTCTTCTGATACTTTCTTTAATTGAATTACTTCTATAATTTTTAAGATCTGTATCAAATTTCTCTAGTTTTAAAGCAGCCTTTTTTGAACGTGTTTCAATCCAAGCCTGGTCTAAAGTTAACATATCTTGAGATGTTGACTGTGCTGCAACATCTGGCAATCCAGGTGTGCCTACAGCTTGCACTAATTTTTTGTGTAATATGACATACAAAGAAACATTATATGTTGTCATCACATACGATATAGCCATCTTAAGTGCTTCTATTCTTAACATTGGACAATGGTCAGCTATGTATATAAGCCTGTATAGTTTAGCAAGTCCATTGTAGCTATTGGCATAAACTTCCAAGTCCTGAAAAGAAGTAAAACCAAAAATTTTCATATTTACTTTGTAACATCAAAACTATATATACAAATTTCTAAAAATCATTAACAACTATCAAAGACAAGAGATTCAAAAGAGAATTATATTTACCAATGTTGGATTTTCCACAATATATGGTTCTTCTTCTGCATTATCATTATCTTCTGCAGGAGCATCAACTTGCATAGGCTCCACAACATTTTGCTACATATAAAAAACATCAACATATATTTTGTATAAAAATAAGTTCCTAGTTCGCAGTATCCCAAACGATAGAAATATAAAATACAAAGATAATAAAATTAAAAATAGATTTTAACGAACTGACATAATAATTGTAATATAGAAAAAAACATAACACGAAAACGAACAACATTTGAATTTGTCACGATTTTGCTGCCCCTGAATATTCTATTTACATGAACATTTACACTGTACATTGTTCTAAAATAATTACCTGAACATCGTGAACTTGTAACGGCATGACAAACGTTTTCTTTTATGTAAAATAGCCGAGAAACTCTGAAGCAAAACAAAACTTTATAACAGCAATGTAATGTGCAATAGAGAACCAAGTTATACACACATGTATCATGTATAGTTGATGCAGTGCAGGCAACTTGGAGCGATTAAACATTTTCCACTGTCATAATTTTATTTCGACAGATTTTGATTTGCATAAAATTCTAAAATTCGCTGATGTATGTTACTTTAAATAAATCAATAACAGTTAATTATCCTCCTACTTAAAATTGATGTATTTTAATAAATTTTAATTAACCTAAATACTTTGCTCTGATTTTGAAACAGTGAAATAGTTATTTGAAATAGTTACTATTATTTTACATCGCATTAATAATTCTTTACAACTACCATAACTCGTTTTTTGACATGACTGTGCAACGAACGAGCAACAAAAACTTATGTTCATTAGAAAAAATTTTTTTGGAGCATAGATAAAATGTTTTCATATAACGAAATACCTATTCGCGGTCTAAACTTTTAAATACTTATTACGTATTGATTAATCGTAAACACGAAACTCTATCTTTCACTGGATCAGATCGAATACTGTATAGATAGAAAATATAAAATAACGAAAGAAGATTCTTGATAACTCGTCGGGAGCACATACATAATTAGTTTTATGACAGTATTTCCAGCGATAATAATAACGCTTTAATGTTTCATTAAAATATATAATATAATATTTTTGTATACTAAATACATTAATTGATGCTGTACATTATAAAACTTATGTATATTTGATTATATATTTAGTATTGTAATTTATATATTTTACATTAAATTAAATAATATACATTATTTTTTGTATGATTGTTCATTTCCTCCTATTTCATGGAACGTATCTTTTATCGACAAAAACAAAAGCTTGTATTGCGTTTACGCAATGCTAATCACGCGTATTATTTTCCGTGTCGATTATATATGAGCCCGTGAAAAATAAGAACCGTTGCTGATAAATATATTATTTCCATTCAGTATGGAAAATACACGTTCACGTGTGTCCAATATTTTGGTAATGGTGAAAATACACCTTTGAACGTTCCAAATATTTTACAGGGAATGCAAAAAGTATGGTGTGTGTGGTCGATACGATCGAACGGTAACGATTAAAATGAAACGTAGCTAAGCTACCTGGTTTCAGAAGACGCGTGATGTCTGTCTAGTAGTCGTGTCCAATATGGCGTATATACTGTGAATTGCATTAACGTGCAGGTAAGATTTGATTGAATTTTTCTTGATTTACATCAGACAAATAAATTAAAAAGTGAAAATTCGTACATTTTACAATGTTAATTTTTCAAGTTTCTGCATATCTTCATTAGCACACGATCAAACGGAGTATTAACGAAACATTTTTCTTAAAATATGTGAACCTTGTCAACCTTTGCACGTTCAAGGTCCGTTCGTTGAAGTATATTTATGATGACAGGTGTGTTATGTGGAAAATGTGTCCTTTCTATCAAATCGCTTTGTGAGAAAGTACGATTTTGAAACAGAAAATTGATTTACTGCGCGATAACGTCTGCCGTTGGCAACTGCCAGTCGGGTCTGAATAGATCGCCTCTATAATTGAGAAAATTGGAGCAAAAGTTACCAAAACGAATTTATAAATCGTATCGCCCGATTTTTCTTACCGATTATTTACGTTAGTTATAAAACTTGAGATTTTAAATAACATTCAAACTGTTTTTGTAATAGCACATGACAAGTATTTTGACATATTGGTGTACATACCACGAAAATGGAGCAAGTCCGATAAAACTTTTATTTTCAACAGATATAGAAATATGATTTTACTTATCTTTTAATAAGGATAAAATAGATTTAAAAAGTTATATAGATGTATATAAATATAATATAACAAATAAACACAGCACTGTACCAAAACATGCGAGTGCCCTTAATTGATTGATAATTTAATCACTCCTGAAAGTGCATCTTTGTTATTATTACCTTATATAAATACCTTTTTAATTTTTTTAACAAACAATGTTTAAAGTAACTTACGGTAAACTGACATAATTCTATAAATAAATAGATATAACTACAAAAAATTAAAAAAGTATAATTTTGTTTCTATAGGTTCTGGTCCTGCCTCTAGTGCAATTATTTTTTGTGGATAAAGGGAATGAGATAAATACTATAAATTTGTAGTAAAACAATGTACAATGAACTACGGTGGGAATATGCCAGATTGGCACCAATATAATGCTTCACAGACAAATGAAGTCACACCTTCTGCACAAAATGTGAATTCTGGCCATCTTTCATACATTCCTGGTGCCAGTCCACCAACACTAAATGCAATTAGCCTTAGTTCAGAGGGTCTGAACAAGCATCAGAATGATGCAAATTACAATCCAAGAAACTATCAATCTTTTAACAATGTTTCAAATGGCTCAACCATTCCAAATAACAGCCCTCTTGTATCTATGGTGCAAATGCAGAATTGCATTGGCCATTATGGTTCTCCAAATACAAGGAATACCATGTTAGATAACATAAATGCTTCTGTGGATCCTAGGAACACTAATATCGGAACTATAAATGATGACATAGGATATAGAAGCAACCAAGGACCTTTTAATGGACCTATTGGTCATCTAAATGGAGCAAGCTGCAATTTAAATACATCATCTGGACCTAGAACAGGGCCTGGACCTATCCCTGGACCTAGGACAGGACCTGGACCTGTCCATGGACCTCGAACCAATTCTGGACCAGGAATTGGTCCTAATACTGGAAATCCTAATACTGGAACTGGTCCTATGTTTGGACCTGGTTCTAGGCATGGACCTGCATCAGTATCTGTTTCAAACTCTGGCGCTGGAAATATGGGACCAAGAAACACTAATGTTGGTCCACTACCACCTTCTGGGAAACCTGTACCACCTTCTTCATTTATCCCTTGTAAAGGAATGTGTTGCAATTCAGATCCAAACATTAATTACCAGCAGTGGGAAAAATATGGATCATATCAAAATAATGGTTCATACAGAGATAATGTACATCCATCGAATTATCAGATCGAAAATAGGCAGTTTGGAAATAATTGTAATTTTAGAAAAGATAATCTAGAAAGTAAAGAAGTAATGAGCCCCGTGTTGCCCAATGCGTCCACTGTAGATCATAGAAGAAACTTTGCAGATTATAAGTATCACAAGGATCACATAATGCATAGAAATTACTCAACATCTTCGGGAATATTTCACAATTACTCCATGCAAGGTTACAATTATTCTACAGAGCAACAGAAATACCCTTATCCTGTGAAAGAACATACGAAAACAAATAGCATGAATATGCCGAATTCAGGAATGCTTAAGCAGCAAGAACAAAATTTCATAGCCCAACAAAAATTCAACAATAAACAATGCCAATATCAAAATGGCAATATGATACCCAAAGGAATGCCTACTGTAAATGTAAATGCAAATATGGTATCCTCTTCTCAAAACTCATACTTCAATTCGCAATATCCGAGAAACATTTCCGCAGAAATCTCTCACGAATGCCAAGAAACCACCAATAATACTGCAATGATGAATAAAATGCAGAATACCTTTATGCATAACTCTCCTCCACAGCATCAGGTGTATCAACATAAAATAGCAATGCAAAAATTTTCAATAGAAAATCATCTTAGGGAACTGAGTAGGATACCTGGCTATCAGTCTCATCCCAAATACAAAGAATGTATTCTTAGATATAGAGAAGTATTAAAATTGCAACAATCGTCTGGCTATCAAAATCCAGTTCAACAAACTCCACGTGTAACAACACCAGTAAATACTACAGTCCCGCCTATTAATTTGCAGTTCGATCAAAATGGTATGTTAATAAATTCCAGTTATCTACCGGATAATTTCTCTAAGGTGCAGCATGCACCACCAACTATAGAGCATGCACCAGAAAATATGGATAAGCAAAATAAAGACCAAGATATTGCCATGGTTAACGAGAAGTGCCAGCAATCGCAACAACGAGAGCAGTTAATAATTCCCCAACAAAATGAACATGTTCCTTCCTCTTGTGCAGAAACGTTTCAGAAACAGAATCAGTTCTCTATACACAAGGATTTTAATCAAAATCAACTAAAAGTACAAACAAGCGAGAGTCACACCTTTAATACTTTAAGTACTAATACTAGTAACGAAACGATGATGCAGCAAAAAGCCTCGAAAGAATTCGCTAATAAACCGGATCTGGACGTACGACAGTTTTTGGCTAATTGGGACGAAACTGACGACGAAGAGGGAACGACCAATATACCAGACACAATTCTAAGTGAAACAACCCCTGTTGTTGTAGTAAGCTATGAAAATATAGATCTTTCATCGAAAACACCACAAGCCTCGGAAGTTCCAAGAAAAAATGGTTTCTGTTCGAACGAAACCTTAGAAAGTAACAAACAAAGTGAAACGAATGTAATAGCAGCCCAAGACTGTTTGACAATATCGTATTCCGCATCTGATAATTCTGAGATTGCTAAAACTTCCAAAAGAACGATTGGAGAAGGTGTGGTGAAACCTGGGAGTATCATACATTGTATTAGCAATGGTCCTGACGAAATACCCACAATCCACATAGTGGACAATTTAGAAATAGCAAACATTCTGGGAGCACCTAATGGTCAAGTTATACAAGCTTTGGAGAAGCAAAAGACAATACCATTTTTCAGGGGGCCGAGTAATAATGAAATTGCCGAAAATACAGAGCAGCAGAGTAAGAGTAATACTCATATACTGTCTGTTGATTATCCCACATCTTTGGGTAACATGGATAAGAATACAAATATGGAAAATTCTAGTATTTCTGAAACGACTACAATTCCAATAAACAACCAAGGATTAAGAGTTTTGTCGACATCAGAAAAAGATAATCTGGATGTTAGTGATAACATCGAACTAAAGAAACAGCATAGTTTTGAAGAATCCCATAATCCCGATGATATTAGTTTACCAGATTTACCAACCTCAGAGTGTACACCAATATCTACTACTCTGAACACTCCTATTCATTCTGACACTGAAGAATCTTCGCAGAACATGGAAGACTTATCAATATCCACAAATATGATAGAAGTAATGCAGAACAGTCCAGTAATTAGTTTTACACAGCTAAACAGCGAGGATAAAGTGAAGAATAGATCCCTTGGTACTTTGGAGTTGGAATTTCAAAAGGAGAACCGTTACAAAAATAACGAAACCAAGACTGGACATGCGCAAGAGGAAACTTTGAATAATTTTGAGTTGTCTAACAACTCTAAAGTGAAATCAAATGAAATAATTAAAAATAAGCAGATGAAAAATCTCGGGACCACTACTATGAGAAAGAAAGTATGCTTAGTAGATAGCAAGGAAAATGATGCTAGAGTTTCTGATACATGTGGTGTTTTAACATCCATGGAGTATGAACTGGAGGAAGTTGTTGAAGGAGAGAAGAGATCAGATCTCGACTCTCCCGATTATTCGTACGAAAGGGGACACAAAAACATTAGAAGATCGACGGAAACGGTAAGAAAACCGGGAATAGAGAAAAGTAAGTCGAACGATAACGTTGATTCTAATGCAAATTTAAGCCCAAAAATATCTGATGATGAGTCGCAAGCATTGAAAAATGATAAAGAGCTTAGGAGGAGGAAGATAAAGACTTCCATTGTATCTACAAATGCTAGCTGCTCAACGCCTTCTGAACTTGATCTAGATGTCAGAAAAAGAGCAAGAGAAGCAATAACCTGGGAAGAAAAATGTATAGATAAATACTTAGATAGAAATCTAAGTCCAAAGAAAGATGCTGATCATTTGAAACAATCAAAGGTTTCTGATACGAGGAAGTTAGAAGATTCAAGCTCATCCCAAGGTGGAGAGCATTCTGTGTGCCATATGACTTCTCAATACAAACACTATTCCGCTGCTGTGATAAAGGATAATGTTACTTTAAATAATAAGAAGACGCACGGCACCACAGACAGGATCATGAGTGAGAAATCATCCGAGTTCTCAACCAAGATAAACAATATTAATACCAAAGAACTCTCCGAAGAGGCAGAAATTAGGAAATGTGTATCAAGTAAAATAGTTTCAACATTGCAGGAAGACATTCAATCTCAAACTTCTAAGTTACTGCAAAAAGATTTGAAAAGTGTTGATGGAGACGTTACATACACTGCGGAGGAGATGCGTGTGCTAAAAGAGTATAGAAAGAAGAAAGAAAAGTCGTATCAGGCTCACGATACATATAATGATAATAATAAAGATGAAAAATCGAAATCTAAAAGTTATAAACTGGGACACAAGGTATGTTTGGAACAAAATTCTGTATCTTCAATTAGTTTAAATTCAGAGAATCTGATGACACAGGAAGAATCAAAAAGCCACTCATGTTCGAAAAATTTAATAAAAAATGCTGACTTTGATATTCAAGTTGCTAATGTAAACTTGAAAATTAAAGACAATGATATTGGTAAAGAGTTACTTCTTGGAGACAAAAGCCAAGAACACACAAAAGACCCTCTGGAGGGAATTAAAATTGAAATCAACGTGTCATGTACAGACAGAAACTCGAAGGGACAGGAGCAGAACAAGCGAATATTTTACGACGATCGCAGCCTGTATGAAATTGACGATTCACTTTCTTATTCGAATACGTTGGACTGTCAACGTAGATTACACGCTAAGGATCAAGAAGGCAACCCAAAATTACCCGAAAGAGCTCACAGAGTGTTTGAGAAATCCGATGCGGTTGTAGATGTTACAGAAACGAATCAGGGTAAAAGCGAAACGGAGAAAAATTTAAGAATAACGCTTAAGAAAGATAGGAGAGCTTCGCTAGAGACAAGCGAGGAAATTAATTCTATCATTTCTAAGGAAACATGCAATTTAATTTCAGATAATCAGTCTTTTAGTAAATCTTCGCGCAACAATGTATTCTGTAAAGATACATCGAAAGCCGAAATAATCGAGGATACTAGTTATGCTGTTGATCACGTGGATATAATTAAGTCAAAAAGTGCAATATCAAATACTGCCACAATCGATGCAAATAATAAAATTAAGGGAAAGAATAAGCTCGAAAACGATAAGGAAGATAATTTTATATGTGAAGATGATGATCAATTGGCAAGGATACAAAAGCAAGGTTCCACGAATTTCGTGAATGTTTCAAACATAATAGAAAAAGAGATAGCAAGTGTATCTCACTCAAAAACTTCTACAAAACTACCAGAAAGCAACTTTATCGAACTCAAAGCCAAGTCATTAAATAATTTGAGCAATTTGGATTTCAAGTTTGGCAAATATTCTGGGATAGAGTTAGATCGCGGTAAACGCATGGATGAGGAATTGGACGAAGAAGAAGATAATACGGGCAAATGGAAGAAGCCAAAGATAGATGATATTTTTGAAGACTGCGACATGTTCCAAAGTAGCAGCGGTTATGTAAATCCGATATTCTCGAACATAGATAAACTAGAGGAGCTTCATACTGTTCCTGTATACACTACCAAAGACGGAAAGATATCCTATAGTCCTAATCGAAGATTCACTTATCACGAATTAATGATGGAGGCTCGTAAACGAGAATCTTACTCCTCTGTGAAAAAGTCCCACTACACGGATACCTGGAACAACTATTACAACTCAAAATTTCGGAAAATGTACAAGAAAAAGCGGCATCATAGTCTTAATGATAAGAAAAAGTATGAATATAAGAATACCAAGTATCTTTATGATAGGAAACGAAATTATTCGGATGAATTCTATGGTAAAAGTCATGTTAAATATAAAGATTATGTTCACAGCATTAGGAACAATAATGCTATTTGGTCTGATCATTATAAAATGGATAAAATGTATAGCAGCAGCGATTCTGATGAACAAATCATAGATCGCAGTAAAAATCGCGTTGCTGAGGGGAATAATTGTAAGAAAGATCAGATTACAGAAAATAAAAGCATAGCTATCCCTAAACCACAAAAAGATGAGATGTTTATTGATGAATTAGATCTGGAATGTAAAAGTAAAGAGAATGTAACAGATGATCTTTCACATAAAGATAATTGTATGGATTTAGAGGAGGCGCAAGTGGTTCAATTTCAAATTCTTGATATTGATAAAAAGAGTGAAAATTGTGTAAGCGCTAATAATAATTGTATAGATAATTGCATATCTAATATGGATTCGGATATTCTGTCAACTTCTTTGCAGTCGAAACAGAAAAAACAAAATGTTGAAAATAATGTAAATGAATATTTAATGCTAGATAATTCGGAAATCACGTCAGAAAACTTTCAGACAAATAAAGATAAAAATTCGGGCAATGAATGTACGGATCAAATTATTGATAAAGTTGAAATTATAACTACTCTTGAAAATGAAGAGAAAAATGTAGTTGCAAAAAATGAATCACCAACTTCAAAATTGCTTATCAAAGAATCTTTATTGGATAAAGATAAGCAAGTTAGTTTACACGATCTTGAAAAGAAAAAAGATGATGAAAAAATTACTTCAGAAGGAACAGATGCTAAAGAACAGAAAGAAGAAATTGACATAAACTTGTCTGATAGTCAAATTTCCCTAGAATCAAAAAATAATCTTGAAAATATAGAAAATACAGAAAGTAATAACAAATCAGAAACTAATCACGTTAGCGTACCAATATTTGAAACAGACATAATAAAAGAAGTTTCTGAGCTTCAAATAGATTCGAATAATGCATCTAATCAGGTTTCACAAGAATTTTCGTTTTCAAAACGTCCGAAAGTCGCGTTTAATGAAATAATTGAAGAATCTGAGCAGAATATTAGTCAAGAAAATATCTCAAAATGTGAAGAAGAAACTGTGCAATTTAATAAAGAAGTTGAAATTTCAAGTGAAGATCAAGAATACGAAAAGGATATAAACAAAATAGAAGAAGAAAATAATGAGGATTTAGAAGGTCCAAACAATGATACTCTGTTGAAAGACACTTCTGCAATGAATCAAAAGGAATCTGAATCTCAGGCAGTACTGGCAAACAAAACAATTGATCAAGAAGATAATACAAAACACATTTCTATTGAATGTATTGAACATGAAGACAATATTGGCGTGAATTCTGACCAAATAAATAACGTAATTACCGAAAAAAAAAGTTCTATTGATTCCTCAAAAGATGAAATTCATACTGAGGATGAAAATATTACAGAAATTGGATTAAACAGAAGTGGAATAGAAACTATTTTATCAAATGACCATATAGAAGAAACTTCAGTGGAGCAAGATGTAATAACTGACGATTTAAAGGATGAAGGTGGATCAGATGATCTGCTAGTTGCCTCTAAACATGAAACGAATTCCAATCAAGATACTTTGGAAGATAAAGGAATACCTGTTCTTAATACATGTTGCTTTATTAAAAACTCTCCAACTGTGGATGCTGAAAACAGCAAAGATAAAGCTGAAATAGATAGACAGAAAGAAGAGCAAATTCCTGTCGATCAAGCCTTTTCCAAAAGCTCGACTCATTCTTCAGATATAGACATGATAGCAATACCCAAGCTGGTTATAAAGAAAACTGACACTTCAAATTCGAAACCAGTGTGCTCACTAGATTACATAGATTCTTCTGAAACCTGCGATAGATATGATGCAAAATTATTGTCCGAAGTACGCCCAAAAATACCAAAAGTGATCATAATGAAAAATAGATCACGCTCTGTAACTCCAACAGTTGAAATTTTAGAGAAAACTAAGTCTGATAAAACGCAATCTTTTCTTCCAGAACAAAATGAAGAAAGTATGGATATGGATAACAGTGATTTTGAATCATATACTTTAAAATATGATAATTATGAAAATAAGGTACCTAAGGTGAGGATAAAGTTGGAGGATATATCATCCAAGGACTTAAAAGTATACTTAAAACGTAAGACCATTAAGAAGAGCATTCCAAAAGTGAAGATTAAAAAGCTTAAAATGCAAGAAAGTAAAAGAATCAAAATGAAGGAGAGTTCAGAATCAGAAGGTACTGATTCTGATGAAGATACAAATTTTCATGAGTCAATGTCCAGCGACATAGAAATTGAAAAAACATCAAAATCAAAGTTAAAAAAACAAGAAGAAAGTAGATCTTTGTCACCAGAAAAAGATAGAGGGAATGATTCGAATATTCCTAGAGTTTCTTCAAAAAAAACTAAAAGAATAAAGGAAGAGGACTCAAAACACACTGCCAAGTATGATAACAACATAGCAATTAATGATGAGTTAAAGAAGAAATTTCCTCAGTGCATTATGGAAAAGATTCCTAAGGTTATAATAAAAAGAACTCAAATTGGCACAGAATTTAAATGCGAAATTAGCAAAAGTAAGAAGACTTCAATCACTGAAACGTCCAAATGGCAACCAAAAGTAAAATTACAAAGATTAGATGTTCTAGATCATATGGTGAAAGATTGGAAGCAATCAAAAATCACATTAAGTGATAAGTTTGATTTGTCTGCACAAATAAAGGATATTAGCAACGAAGATGTGATTGATGACAATAAAGTAAAATTACCTAGATCTAATTCAGTGTCTAGTTTGTCTCCTGCTAAATGCAAACAGAGAAGATTATCAGACTCTGATTACATGAAAATTAACTCAAAATCAACTACTGGGTTCGATGCTAATTTAAGTAAAACTGATAATGTGGCTATTTTAAAATCAGATGATAGTGAACATAGAAATATTAAGAGGAAAGGAAAGAGAAAATTACTTTCCCAGAGTAGACAAATACATCATAGTCAGAACGATGAAAGTGAGAGTGAAATGGGAGAAACTGCAACAAAACATTCCTTTAAAGACATTCTGACAAATGAAGACAATGATATGATGGTTGTGAAAAAGGAATACTCAACTTTTGGGACCAAAGAGAATACATCTCTTATAGAAGACAAATTTCTAGACTCTGTCACTCGTTCACATAATTATAATGATAACAATAGTTCGATAATTAAAGTCGATTCCTCAGATGAAAGTCAAACTACAATAGAAATTTTGCCGGCATCACCAGATAATAGCGATAATGAAGTGAAGAACTCTGAATTTGAGAATATTAGTAGAATAGATATGGTGGATGCAATGCCGACTCAATTGGAATTAGAATTGGAACTTATTGACAATAAAAATATATGTTCTGAGGTATTTACATCGAAAATCGACTATGCATCGCATTCCAAGAGTAAGTACATTGAAGGGTCAACTAAGGCATTCTTCAATGAATTTCAACGTGTTTCACAAAATAATTCTGATCAAAATGAATATACCTTCTTAATGAATAAACAGCAATTACAAGATCTAGAGAGAAGATCAAATGATAATTTTTATTGTAATGACTTATTAATTAAAGAAGTACTAGCTGCTAAAGAAACACTGAAGAAATGTTTGACAAAATCTGAAAATGAAGATGCGGAAAGAAAAAAATCACGACATAGGACTGTAGCTGAAAAGAAGCAAGGCTCAAGTTTCACTTTCAAGGATATTGGAAAATCATTAGACAAGTCTGAAAAAGCATGTTCTACTAGTCAGAATGATAGAGTGAAAGTAAGTGGAAAGTCTAGAAGTTCAGAAAAAAAAGCATGCATATCTTCTAGTAAGATGGATATAAAGGAAGTTAAAGAAAGCTGTTCAAAACAAAATGAAATTTATTCCATGGATTGCCCTACAGCTTCTACATACGAAGATAACAATGTACTAGAGCCAACTACCATTTCTTTGAAGGCTTCTAAGAAATTTGATGAAATAACAGCAAACACAACATCAGTAAGAAACTCTGGTCATATATCAAACAGATATAACAATACAAAAGACTTGCAGAAGGAAAAATCTGCAAAGAAAACTAGCAGTAGCAATGAGAATCAGAAAGATAATGATAATTCAAATGACACAAAAATAAAGGAAGACAACATGCCATTATTAGTGCCAGAGTTTGTTTTAAATTTTGATTCCAGCTCAGATAGAGATAGTTCCAGATCTCCACCTGTTATAACAAATCAAGAAGAGGTTGAACATGTAGTAGAAGATGCAAAATTGATGGAGAACAAAGCTATTAATCAAATGGAGAAGATAGAAGAAAATAAAAAACATTCCTATAAAGACTGTGGAATGACTATTGCTGATATTATAATGCAATTAGCTTATCATGAAAAGGTGAAAATATTTGCATTTCCCTTGATTGCAAAGTTTTTATATAAGCACAAATGAAGCTAATTTTAATAGTTTATTCCAGGCAACAATAAAGCATAAAAGATATTGTAATTTATGCGAAAGATGGTTTCCTACAACTTCACGACATCGTCGACATTTAGCTGGATACCAACATCGTTATATGGAATCAACACAGCGTAAAAGCATCCATACACTTTTTATTCTGTTCACTGGCAAACCTTGTCCAAGACTTTTGCCAGCAAATGTGATTCGTAATGACTGTTCCATTGGGGAATTGACACCTTTACAAATTGCCGTTCAGGTACAATTATGCTTCATGTACTATTCGTCTACTGTGAATTTCATATACTTAATCTTGTCAATTACGTTTCATAGGATGTTGCAAAATGTGTTGAATATATAGAACAGGATCATAAAACGAAAGAATGATAGCAACAAGTTACTATAAATTACTTTGGCTGCATAGATGCATTTCCTGTGATTAACTATACTGGAACAAATAATGTGAGTACCTTTAAAAAACGTACTATAATGCTAAACACAAAGTTTATTCTGTAATTCTTTTAATCTTAAAGGAATTGTACATTTTTAGTATGATTACTACTGTTGGTAATCATACTACGTACTATTATAAATATATGTATACAAAGACAATGAAATTAACATCTATGAACTTTGCAACAAAAGAGAGCTTTGTTGATTGATGTTAATTGTTAAGAGTTACTTGAGAAAAAAAAATTATTTTAAGTAGTTAGATATTTAGCCAAAGATCATAGTAAAAAAAAAGATACATGTGTACGTTAGATTATTTATAGTTTTTGAGGACTACACAGTCTCTTGTTTGTACAAATGAAAATATGAGTAATATGATAAGTGAATGTGCTCGTTATAAATCTTTATTTATATCGTGAAAAGACTTATATATACGATGTATAAATACATATATATATATATATACACAGACACATATATATATATTTATTATTCTTGTTTAAAAAGAATATGAATCCTTGCAATGTTACACAGACCTAAATCTATATATAGTTACATTTATATAAAATTATATATCTGAAACAGGGGCAGTCAAAGTAAAAAATGTCTATACTATATGTTACAAGATAAAATGAACTATGAAATGTTAAAGTGTCCACAATTCGTACATTTCGTACATTCGTAGACAATGTTAGTGAATGTTAAACAATTTAATTTAAAAAAGAAAGTTAAACAATATGTAAATTCTCCAAAATATTAATTATACTTATTACAGTGATTCTAAATCAAATTTTTCTATTCTATTTATCTTTAATAAGTATAAACTAACTCTTTATACAATTCTTTCAAAAATAATTACTTACTTAATTGACATAAGCAGTAACATCTCATAGTTCAGTAGAAAATCTACATATAATATAAATAATGTTCACTCCCCCGTCACGTGTTTATGTCTGATTCAAACCATTTAGGTGTGCCTAATGAGTTATTGTTTATACAAATAACAAAGCTTTTAATTGTTTTTAAATGTTACAAATGTTTTTCTTATTATTCTATTGATATATGTATATTGGAAGTGGGAAAGATCCTTAAAGAATAAGTTCCTGGTTATAAAGTGGGATGGAATAAATATATTCCTTGTTAAGAGGCTAAAAAACAACTATTATGCTAATACAGGGTTAACAGACTATATCTACAATTGTCTTATAATTTTATTCTTTCTGGTTTACGTTCCAAAGAATGAAAATACATTAAAAGTCACTTTATTGAAAAATCTAGTTTAATCATTGAATGCAACCAAATAAAAGAAATATATAATATATATATATATATATATAAGTCTATCGATTGTTATTCCACTTAATGTTTTGTTTCTCATAAGTTTGTTTTAACTGTTTCATATTTTATTTGCACGAGTGCCTTAAAATACACCTAACAGTATTTGTCGTATCGTGTTATGTATATTATGTAAGATTAAATGAAGCTATATATTTCTAATATTCTTGTATAAAATATGCATTATATATGCTGCAATTATGAGAACATTAAAATAAATATACCACTGCATAATAACTATAAATGACATTTCTATAAATATGTACACCATATTTGTTTTATAACTTTTTTTCTATAATTGTAATAAAAAGGTATCTAAACAGTGGTATCCCTTGAACATCTTCACAGGTATATAAAATAAGTATAATATAGTGGTATAAATTAAGAAAAATGTTCTCATGATTGAAGTTTTGTTATGCAAATATTTTATGATATCATTGTGTGTTCTATGTGCCTAAATTTTAAGAAATTTATATCCATCTAAAATTCAAATATGCATAATATTACTTATACATATACATTTAATATAATATAAATATGCATCACTTGTATATTATATGAAGAAAAAAGGTTTCAAAGTTTTTATAAATAAAGAAAAATTGTATCAGTTTGATGTATGTTGTACTTCACAAAAATTGTTTTGAGTGTTTAATTGTGGCTACAAGATATCCAAGTAAATTATGTACATCCAAAATATAAATATGTATAACAACTTGTATCGTATGATATCATAATTCATTAGATTTGAATCTTATAGTTTCTCCATCTAATTTGACTACGTTATATTAATTAAAGAAACAGGATATTCTTAAAAAATAAAATTACATCTAATATATGCTTCATTTAGATGAGCAGTGGTTTTTTAGAAAAATTCTATTATTGACTTCCAATAATGTAAATTATTATAAGATTGCACCGACTCAAATATTTTCAGTTAGAGAAATTTATATTACAAAAAACCTTCTTTTATTTTCTAATTTAGGTTATTCAATTTAAGAATTGAAAATTTTTATGTAAACACACAAATTAAGAATCAGTTTGTAAATCAAATTACTTAATAGAGATGGGTCCATACAAACATTTATTAACTAATAAAAAATATTTTCGTAAGTCAATATTATTAACACCCATCTACTTATGATTTATAATTCTTTTATATTTTTAAACATTTAAATCATCACATATAATAACATCATTCAAATGAGGCAGATCTGTATAGAAAAATAAGTGCAATTGTATATTTTTACAAAGCTTACAACTGATAATTCCATACAAAAATACTAACTTTTAACATGGTTGTTAGCTGTGCAATTCTAAATCAGATAAATCATTTATACAGTTCTGCTAATTTTATACATAATGTGTGATTAACATAGAATAATTGTGTGGCATAAATTACAATAATTGTAAGCGTGTTTTAGATTTGTAGCACTTTTTTCAATTTTAATATTTCAAAAGAGTGATAATTTAATATTTCTATAAATTTTGAAGAAATCTGAAGAGATGAAATTTATTGAAAAGTTTTAAATGTTACGTAAATATTTTGAAACGTACTATAGAAATGTTACATATCTAAACACTAAAACCATTCCATAGTTAAAATAAGAGGTTTAGTTAATAGAAATAAGAACTGTATGAATCAATAGATTATTTTCTGTTAATGTACTTAGGCTACAGAAGTGTATGCAAAACTCTAGTTAATATATTAAAGAAACAATAAATAATAAGAATTACCGTGTATGGTGTCCGTTCCTTAATCACGTGTATATCCTTTAACTTCTCTTTATCCTTACATATGTATATATATATCTATTTTTCACATATATAGATGGTACAACTGTACGATTATCGCAATGTATTATTTATAGAAATTAAAATTTATAAGGTTACGCTACTCACAATTCTTTTTCTCACATTTGAACCGTTTTGATTATACTTACAAAAAATTTAAAAATGAATTCAGTAAATTTATATAGTAGGGACATCTATAATTTTTTACTAAATTTATAATATAAATTATTGTCTATAGTTGGTTTCGTAGGAATTGTTGGCGAATTTAATTTTGTCATTTAATGTAAATAAATAAAACGAATAAAATTTATATATATATTTGACTGATCGAATTCATTTATTTTTTCAATGAGCAATCTAGTTGTTTATTGTAGATTAAAATATTTGAAACTTACAGTTTGAAAAATGATTTTAAATTTTATAAAAAGATATTAATATAGTTCATAATATCTAAATTATATTTTTAATTTCTATTAGATATTTTTAAATATTTCTATTACGTATTTAATTAATAATTTCGATGTTATCCTTGGGCAGTTGATTATTTTAATCGGATAATATATAAAGTTATTGATCAAATTCGAAAGGTGAATAAGCATGCGCGTTTTTCTTACTATGTAAATGGCAAGAGGATGATGTTTTACAAAGATTTGCAAGTGTTTTTCCATTTTTTTACGGTTTTGTTATACGTTTCCGGTGAAACATTAATGAGGAAAAATGAAAAACGTACCAGCCTCAGAAACAATTATCAGATGTGCCTCGACACTTTTAAGATTCAAGAAGATAAAATTATTCGAACGCAGGAATCCTTAGACATGGGTGCTAAATATTTGAAGGAATTTGAGTTTAATTCTAGAGAAGAATGTTTAAAATTCTGCTGTGATACAGAAAGTTGTGACGTGTTTATTTTTGAAGAGAAGGTATAGATAATTTCATACAAAATAAATAAGCAAATAATAAAAATATGATTTCTTTTTATTTCAACAAATAAATGATTTATTTTCCACTAATAATAAAATAAATTGAATACCATATAGAATCCTGGAAGTTGTTATCTTTTCCAATGTGGCCCATTGCATGACTTCAAATGTAAATTTACAAGTCATGCTAACTATAGTAGTGCAGTTCGTAGTAGCTATAGTACACAAAGCAATTCACAACTGGAGAAGGAAAGTACGATTTCTCAACAAGAACATGAATTGAAATCTCTTAGGTATGCAACCATCATTTTGATATTCATAATATTTTGATGATAAAAGAATAATATACATATTTTTTATTTATATGAAGGAAATTAGCAGACCCAGCACCAGCAGAATATTCTTTCACAGAATCCCCCATGAAATTAATTGTAACATTGGCACCAAAATTATCATTAACAACATCCCCACCTATCAAACAGGGTATATACAAATTAAAGTTTTGCGTTTCTAATTCAACAAGACAAATGTATAATAATATATGTTTGTAGCTTGTACTAAAAACCAATATGAATGCAGCTTATCTGGAGATTGTATAGCAATATATAATGTATGTGATGGTATACCACAATGTACTGATGGATCTGATGAAGCAACAGATGTATGTCCCATAGAAAAACCAACAAGTTTTCCTTCTATAGCCCAAGGAGTTCAACCTCCACTACCATACCAACAAATGGTTGATCGACATAAACCCTATGCTCCACTGTATCCTCATGTTTCAGAAGTTAATTCTTGGAAATTGCCTAATTTAGCTCAGCAAATGATACCACCTCAGCTACTTCTATACCCAGCTCGTCAGATGGAAGGTGCTCCAGGGTATCAATGGGATTATCAACCCATATATGATCGAAATAAAGCCATTTATAATTCTTATCCTGAACAAAGCAATCTAAATCCTTCTGAACGTAAGTAGTATAATTGTAAAAGATTATTTTATGAATGAAGTGGAAGTGCTTTAAACTGTATCATTTTTAGAAGATCAGTCACATATTTTCAATCATAAGGGATTGGGTGTAATAGGAGAAAAAGAATCAGATGGGTAAGGCATCAAATTTTAATTTTAAAGAAGGTATTAAGCAATAAAAATATTAAAGTAGTTATATTTAATCTTGAATTATTTTAAATTGTTTAGTAGTACATATATGGATGCAAAACATCCATACAAAACGTCGTATTTCCTATCAGCAAATAGGCAAAACAATCAGGTTTATCTGTCTCCATCTCCAATATCGAATGTGCAACAGAAGCAAATAATGGAAACAGAAAGGGATGTTATTATTACAACAACACCTGCTTGTGATGTATGTGTATTCTATGATTTCTAATTTCATTGCAATATTAACATTATATTATTTTTTCTCTTTCAGACATCACATGAACAAAAAGATGTTTCATTAAAAAGTCAAGAAATCGGAAAAATCGATCAACAAGGGGAGAAACATATAGTACATGGAAAAGAAATTAGTCAGAATATATTAAAAAATGAAACTCTGAAATTTAGTCATATTCAAACAAAGGAAACAAAAGGTGCGTTATTAAATAATGTTATTTTTGTCCAATGTTTTATTGTAATTTAAATATGTCATTTTAGAACATAAAAGTGTAATAGTTATAAAACATCATAGCAGAGAGCATGGAAGAAATACCTTAATGGCAGAGCACTTGAAACAAGCAAATGAAAATGAAGTTTTGAGACCCAGGGGAGCAGTCATATCGTTGGCTTTAGGACTTACAATAACAGCTATTACAGCTACATTAATTGCTTGCCGATTACGAGTCGTCCGAAGACGTGGAAGACGGCACGGACTATATGCTCATGATGCGGATTATTTAGTAAATGGAATGTATCTCTAAGTGAGTATGCGAATTTCTTTAGTCAAAGGAATGTAGTGATTTTCATACTATTTTAAGTAACAACACAATAAAAAGTGTTTTGTCTTAGTAGTCTGATTTTAAAACTAATTAAAAAACGAAAATGTTTTGATTCATATTTATTTTATATTTGTGAAATTTGTTTCATCATCTTATGTGCAATAGATATTGTGTGAAAGTAATTGTATTAAATTTGTGAAAATTTGCTATAAAATTATAATTTTTACAACGAATATTTAAAGTATTTTATAAAATAAATTTTTGCTCGAGTAACTTACATTCATCAAATTAGTATCTTAATTTGTATAATAATATTTGATTTTTAAAAAATATTGACAATATAAAAAGAAATCAAGAATTTTCGAATAGAATGAATTCTATGATAAAGCGCAACACGAAAATTTACTGTATAATTTGAAAAGGCTTTAATAGATTTAACGGTGAAACTGTACACAAGCGAATGTAATACACATGTATCTTTAATTCAGTGCAGCTGTGTTTGAAAAAAGAGAAAACTACCAGCTTATAACAAAATTATATTTATATATAATTTTTACAATCATACAATACAAAGGTATATACGATTCTTAATAATAGAATCACTGTTTTCAAGATTATAGTAACTAGCTATTCTAAAAAAATTGTTACTATGTCGTTTTTATACCTCAATTGTATCAAAAAAGGAGCTAGGTACCAAAGTATTTCTTCAAAGTACTTACATATCTCTAAAAAGGATTGTTCTTATTTCACATGAATGTTTCTAAATAAAGAATACATGTAGTATATACATAAATTCGATTAATTTGTCCTGTTGGATACAATGGAAATATATAAAAATTGCTATATCATTACAATTGTGTTATATGTGAATTTTCCATACTTAGTAATTTTATTTGTATAAATACTACAACATTATTAGTTTAACCAAACCCAATAATTTATATAAAATATGAACAAAATAATGGAAGCATTTAAATTATCAATACTTCTGCTACTTAACTAACTATATGATAGCTAGAAATTTCATAAGGAATCTATATTAAAGAAAATTGTTCTTATATCTTTTTACATTAGAATTTTATGGATTAAAATTAATCTTTAATATAATTTTCATGTAAAAAGAATAATTACATTTTATTAAAAAACCAATTTCTAATGTATAACAAGGGCATATACTAAATTCTGTTACAGCAAATAGAATTGTATTTGATTAAATTATACATAATGTTTCTCTCCAATATATATTTCATCAGTTGTATTTCTGATACTCCAATCACTTTGTATATAAAAAGAGATGGTATTATTCGGTTCAAATATGAATATTATATAATTGAAACAAATTTATATTTTCGTTAAAATAAAAAATCTGTATATATTTAAAAAAATTATTTTAATTATTTTTTATTCAAAAAAATATTAACAGAATAGAAATAATTTCAATTATATGCAAAGTAGTGGTCTGTACCATTATTGCAATGACAACAAGTGAAAATTATGATGATATTTATAAATGGGACTGTACGTATGTTCAAAATGAAATAAAAATACCATTTAATAACATTGAACATTGTATTGTACGCAACTATTGTCTGCCAGTAGCTGCTGCATATTGCTGTGCTCGTATAAATTCAGGGTAATCGATATACCCATCATTATTACTGTCATCTAAGGAAAGTATTGGATCTATTAAAGTTACCAATTCCTCATCCTTAAATAATTTCTGTCCAGTGTTGACTCCAGCTACCTCTTTATTCTCTTGTTCTGAATATAAAGAGTTTATTATATTCTTCATGCAGAAAGTTAGTAACTTAGTAATTAACTGATTCATACATACCATGCCAATGAATTAAGGACTTTATAAGCTCACAACCATCTAACTTATTATTATTGTCTGCATCATGCATTTTGAAATAATGAAATTGCAATTCTTGTTCTGACATTTTACTAGTATCTATTGGAACTTCCATGTGCTCTGCGATATGACTGCAAAAAATTTGTTAATAACTATAAGCTTAAGATTATAAGTTGATGATTTTACATCTATGTAACATACGCTTTTTCATTAACTATGTTGGCAGCATTAAGTATTTGTTGTGAATGATCATGCCCATGCCCATGCCCATGTCCTTGTTGAACCGGTACTTGATGAGTTGGCATATGTTGCTGTACAGGTACTTGTTGAACTGGAACTTGTACAGGTACTTGCTGGAACTTTATAAAAATTTTATTTGTAACGATGCATGATTTCTTTTTAAATTATTTAAACTTGATTCAAATATGCATTACACATAATATGATAAAATACATTAAATGTGTTTTAAATTATATTTATAATTATGATTATAAGAGGTACTAGATCTTTGGTATTTTTATGTAAACCTACCTGTTGTTGAGGAATTTGTTGTGGTACTTGATGTACTTGTTGAACAGGCTAAAACAAATTGAATATAAACTGACCTATGAATGAAACAATGATTAAAAATGCTATCCATGCAATTTATAGGTACTGTTTTAATATTCCCTAGTAATAAGAAATAATAGAATTGAATTTTGACTTAGACTTCAACATAACAGCAACCATATGTTTGATTATCTTAGGAGGAAAACTTACTTGTTGATAATGTTGAGGTGATACACCTGGTGGAACTCTTTGTTGTTGAGCGTGTGTATATTTACAAGCTAAAGATCCGATTATAAAAAGCCACAAAGTCCAATTCATATTGTAATGTTCTGCAACAAATGCATGCGTTTAATTACATATTTATTATATATCACAGAAATAATACGCACATATTACATCTAATAATACTGCGTTAAACATTCAATTACGAAAATAGTAGGAAATAAACAAAATTTTTGGAAATACCTTATGTTATTCAATGTATACAAAAATTGACATGAACGCAAATATCTTGTTCATTGGCAAGACTGTATACCGGATTACGAATTTCGAGGTTATGTTACAGAAGTCATAGACTGACGTGGACAGATACCGCAAGTGTTACTTTATGATATACATACATATTTGAAAACCAGAGGCTCAAAGTATGATAAAAGCAGAGACAAAGGATATCAACAAGATAATATTGTTATTAAACATTTTTTATTAAAATAACCATTCTAAATTGAAATAAACATCATAATAGAAATGAATGGAATAGTTTTAATTTTTAATTCTATAATATTTTCATATGGATTAAAATAGGATTGATAAATCAAATGTTATAAACAAAATTCTTCTGTTAAAAGAATGTAATAAAAGGCATCACTTAATTTTAATTTAGAGAAATTAGTTAAATAATTATAATATGAGAATCACTGCATTACTAGACATTATTTTACAGTCAATAAGAATGAAGTAAGAATGAAATCTTTAAATTATAACTTCGAAATCTGTTGATCAATCATTTCATGTTAAATGTTGATGTACTTGTGAATTAAAATTTATTTCATCCTTAAAATAGCAACATTTGGTAAAAAAAATATGGTTTTGGTGCTTAGGTAGTGAATATCTGGGGAATATTTAAATATCTACAAATGGGCGTTGAAATATTTTTTTATTTATGGCGTATCAATTTAAATTTAAATGGACATGAGCAATAATTATTCAAATATGTACGAAAAATTGAAACCAATCTTTATAACATACTCTTTATTTTTGTTCAAAATTTAAAATGAGTTACATTCTGCTTCTAATCAATGAGTTTATCCCGCCGTTTTGAGATCCGTGAGTACTTTCACAATGGCGGAAAAGTATTGCTCTACACGATATCAAATTTGTGATGTGACTGTAATACCTCTGGTAATACATTAAAAAATAACTAAATAATTTATGATTGTTGAGAAGAAATCATATTACTATACAAACTATCCATAAATTGGAAAATTTAAAAAGATTTAATCGTATTAGCAGGTATGTACCAAAACTACACGGTTTCGTTAATTTAGCACTAATTTTTGTTTTATACAATTTCAGAATTCAGAACTTTATTCCCCCATATTTTTAATTTGTCATTACTTGTATTGAAATAAATATATTAGTATATAAAATATTGTGTGTTTAATAACCCATAATTTAAGATATACATTTAATATCTTTCTTTTATTTTAAATCCTTATCTTTAAAATATTTTGTATGCATTTAATTTTAAGTAATTAGGACATATATATTGTGATGTTTTTACATTCTTTAGTAATTGAATTTAATAAATAAACCGTAAAGAATATGTACGATAGCTTGATAGTTTCATAATGTAAAATTTCTGTTAGTTATCATTGCTTTTTTGTGAGTTTTGTATTTTTTCGGTATTTTTGTCATATTTTAGAAGCTCAAATAATAAATGGAAAATGCCCCAGATACTAAACCACAGGAAGGTTAAAAAATCACAGAAGAGAGTATTGGTTAAAAGGAAACATTTTTTAACGAATTACCATGAAGCTAAGTCTTATAAACCATGTGAGTTTCAAAAAGAATATATGTCTATTCAATTATACAATATTTTTAATATATTTAAGACTAATATCAAAATTTGATTGTTACAGTATGTAAACAGCTACAAAGTAACAACAATTCATTAGCAAGAGCATTATCTAAAGAAAAGCATGAAGGTCAGTTATTATTTTCCCAAAATGTTGCTTTAATTGCTGAAGTACAAGATTTAGGTTTAGCTTGTAATAAACGTGATGTAAGTAAAGTATGTTAAATACAATAATATTTTGACAATTTATTAAAATCAGATTTATAAAAATATATTTTTTAGGCCATTATATCAAATATCCTAAAGAATGCTAAAGAAATGCTTAAAATGTTAGTGACGTTGACTGGTTACTTAACAAATACAATTTCATCTTGTCAAGAATTTGTAGAATCTGTTGCCACAAATATGCAGATGTCTTATAATTCTGCTGGAAGTAAGCTCTTTTACATATTATTTCTTTTTATATTATGTAGATTTAAAGATAGGTTCCTAGAAAAAAAAATTCTTCCAGAAAGGGAATCACTGAAAAGACTGTCAATAAAATCTCCAACTAGAGGAGTAGTGAAGCCTATGGTGAGCGGTTACACCATTACAAAACCCACCATTAATTTAAGTAGATTAAATATGCAGCATATTAATAATTCATCAAACTTAAGTATAATACCAGAGGTAAGAACACCCCCCAGAAATCAAGAGTTAAACAACTCAATGTCTCCTAATGGAGTCTCTGTAAGACGTACATGCGTAAGTATTTTGTAGAATGTTTTAAGTTTAACAAAGTTGTTTGAAAAATTGAGTTATCGAACGAATTAAATATTGCAGAAAAATGGTCGCACATACAGAATGCCTGAAAGATTGTCTCCTTTAACAGTTGCTTCACAAAGAGACAGTGGTATGTTCCGTTAATGACTCATATTGGCATATTTTGAAGTTAATATAACTTCAGTATTCATTTTTAGATGAGAGCGAACAAAGATTAAGCGAGAGAAGTAGCAGAAATTCTACTGAACGGATGTCAGGAAGAGTATCGGAAAGAATGTCAGGAAGAATATCCGGAAGAATGTCAGAAAGACTGTCAGGAAGGCTTTCGGAAAGAATATCAGGAAGGATGTCGCAAAGAATATCAGAAAGAATTCCAAAGTCGAAGTCAAGATCGCCGAAGAATCACAGTTCTCGATGTAATATTGAAAATTTGGAACGTATAGGAAGTCCCAGAGTGAAGCTTAACGACGTATCGAAATTATTGCAAAATTCTCATACTATTAACATTCGAATGGTTTGTGTTGCCAGTAAACATATTTTTGCATAAAGTTAATTTCCACGTTAATTAAATCTTTAATTGCTATCTACAGTTAACAGAGAATCAAAATAGCCAAGAAACTGATAGGTCAAGATGTAGTAATGAAGAAGATGAAGATTCTCAGACTAAGATTATAGCAGAGACATCAACTCCCGATGATTCTGGAAACAATAATGATGGAACCACTGGGGATGAAAATGAAGAAAGCAACAATGAATTAGATACTACAGATGAAAAAAAGAAAAAAAAAGTAAATGAAACAAAAAGTATTACATCAAACTGGGAGGATCCTCTTGAAGGACCAAGTTGGTTATTTGATAATTCCCAAGTCGTGCCTTCTTTTACAAATAACGACAAAAAGACTGATGATGTAAATGTTTCTAATGATGATAGTATAAGTTTCGTATTAACAGAAAAAGAATCGAAGAATCTATTCGAAGAAACTACGCAAGAAATGTCGCCACTATCAATGTCAAGTAGATGTGCAAATCATGTGAATAATTCCAAGAATAGTATACAAACAAATAATGAAGATGAATCTGATATACTTCAACAAAATGAAAATAACTATTATAACGGAGCTATAGTGAGAGATGCAAATGAAAACGAATGTAAAACAGACAATGCCTCTACAACGAATTTGCAAAATTACATTACACAAAGACGAGGCTATTTTGAAAGTGACGATGAAGATGATTTCACGCTGATATACACACGACAACCACGTAATATGCATTTTGACATAAATGATTTAAAGCTGCCAGTACTAGAAGAGTCTGCTTTGAAACCAATAATTCCAGCTGAACCAGAACCAGAAATAACAACTACCCTTCAAAAGATATCCCAAATTTGTCCAATTCCATCTGTTTCGCATGATACTTTGAACGAATCAACGTTTAACCAGTCTACGGTAAATCTGCCACTGCTTGTGAATAATGATAATGAGACTATAGAGTTGGCGCCAGTAAAAAAAAGATCAAAACTATCGCAGCAGAAGAATAAAAGGCAGAAGGTAACTACGACGCACTTCAGTGATTTTGTTGAAAATACACCACCACTCAAGAAAAATAATTCTTACAAAAAGAAGAAAGGCAAACAGATGAAAGACCCAAGTGCTGCTAAAGTAGTGCTGCAAAAATTGAACGAATCCGATGTTAAATCTAGGACACCTTCTCCGACTGAAACAATTTCTCGTGATTGTAATCAATCTTTGTAAGTATATTTAGATAAATGATGATGTATATTAACTGTATATGATTATAACTTATACTTATATACAGAAGTCCTGTATCTTCACGTGCGGACAATTCAAGCGATTCAGAAAGTAGTACAAGTACCAATAACACATTTACTTGTAATCGCCCTAGACGAAAACGTGCTCAGATTTCATATCATGAACCTAATTTGATAAAGTAAGTAATTCTATTTTAATTCGTACTAAATTGTTTACATATTTTTTTATTTATATCAAGTTATCATGATTTCTTATTATCTTATTGTCTCAGGAAATTACGGAGGAATCGATAATTACAACGCAATATTTGTCGATATTGGAGAAGCGATTAATAAAATACTGTCATGTGTTTTGTAAGACACATTGATATTCCCTTTGATGTAAATAAGTTACTAATGCGTGTGGTCAATTTTATTGGACGGACTTCTAAATAAAGGGAAAAAAATGAAGACAAAAATAGAAACTAAATTAATTCCTTCAAACATCTATAACATACTATACAGCAAGTTCACACTTTGAACTGTTCTGCTTCCATCGCTGCGCACACTTTTACTAAATCAGCAATTGTTAATTATTTACAGGAAATCGGCTTGCTTTGACGTAGTCATAGCTTCGATGATTTTGGCTTCCTCTCGTAGTAGTGTTCGTATGATGTACTTTTTGTATCCTTAAGTATGTTTCAATGAATAAACCAACATTTTAGAACATTGCGTTTTCTATTATTTTATCAATAATGATAATGACATGAAACTAGCAGATTTTTGTAATATTTCCAATCTGTTGTGGAATTATGACAAACGCAAATGATCCAATCACACATAATTACGAAAAATAAAAAAAATGCTTATTGAAGCATTCGACGATGGATGAAACAATTTTAAAAGACCGATTTTATTGGCAGTATTCAAAGAGACATCGGTGCATAAATAAAAAAGAAGTATTATGTATAATGGATTTAACTATTTATTCCTTATCCTATGCTGACAGGTTTATAGAGCGGCCAGCATAGAGGCGAGAATTAAACATGTTTGTTTAATTTCAAGATGAAACAAGCAACCAGTGTTACCTTCTCTACATAAACTTTTTTATCAAGTAAATATTTTTTACAAATCATTAGCACTTTGACTTTACTAAAATCTAATTTAATAATTGATATACTCGTGACGAGAACTAAAAGTTTACAACTTGAAAAACTGGATAATTCGTTATGACATAATTGTCACTAACATAATTGATTTGCAACCTAGTAGCAATCGTGGGTGTACGCACGCGGAACTTTCTGTTGCTAAAAGTCTAAGCTTGAGGTCAACGCTTAATTTGCATAGTCGATATAGCAATGTGTTATAAAGCTGTTTTCATATTCATAGTTTCGTGTTTGTGATATCGCAAAGTGCCAAGAAAAACAGAAAGAAAATAGCTAGATATTCATACGATAAAATTTATCATGCGTATTAAACAAAATAATTATATTATACAATGCAACAATATTTTACATTTTACTGAAACGTTTATTTTGTCTACAAAATAAATAATTGAGGTCAATAAATAACAAACAGACTATATTGAAATATTCTTGGATTTCAGCCAATTTGTTAATTGATAAGCAGATTATATTTGAGAATCAATGGATAATCAAGCTTTATGGGATTAAACAATTTATCTACTCTGATGCTTGAATGCTACTGAGATAATCAGACAGATGCGGCTGTTTTCACGTTTTGTAATCGAATGATTTTGAAGGGTTTAAAACGATAGGAATACCTTTCTCAGGTAAATTAAAACGGTAGTTTCTAGCGATGAGTAAATTATTCAGGCTGAAAGTATATTTAATGCAATATGTCGTTCAATCTACGATCTTGTTTAAGAAGATAGATGTTATATGTCACGTATATTATTTTGCAAAAATAACAATATATATATATATATTCGAGGGTTACATATTTGCAAAAGAAAGCGTATGAAAATCGAACTCGAGTTCGAGTGTTCTGTAAGAGTTATAGAATTCTAATGAATTACATATGTAGTATCAATTGATTGCGGAACATTTTGCTCAATATACGAATGGTCGGTTACAAGCGTTATGTGGTGAATGCAAGATAGCGTGAAACAATCGTGATTGGTGTATTGACTTGTAGCTCGCTTGATACGGGTTTATGCAATGGATGCATTAACGCGATTCCATGTAAGTGTAATTATGCGCAGCTGACACATTAAAGAGCAGAACAACAAGGTTACCAATTTTCTCATGAATCTTGACCCAGTAATCCTTTTTAAATCTTTCCGCTTTTGTTCTAAATAAATGTTCATCGTTTAAAAAACAAGGAGACATTAAATATGCGAGTATAACGCTTGGACGTTCTTAGAGTCGAAACATGAAACAAGTTGGTCTCACAACACGCGCAGCGAGAATGTGAAAAACACCCACTCGGGTAAGAGTGGAATAGCAAAGTTCAAAGAAAGAAACAAAACATGTACTAGCGTAACAGCGCGAGATTCAGTACGCACAGTAAATTCTCTCGTGAAGTACATAAGTGCGATATTTTTGCAGTTCAATAGTGCTCGCATTATTTATGCACCATCATAGAGCACCGCTATTATCGAGCCTCGAAAATAACGCGAATTCGCAACGAGTAAAAGTCGCGTCTTTAACGCGCGTACCGGCGTTCAAACTCTCCCTCCACAGGAATAGCAATGCACGATTGCGCATGCGCCAGCCATTTCTTAGTAGCGCCGATTGTTCGGCCAATGGCAAACGGCGAATGACGTCAGAAGTAGCCAATCAGCACTCGTTCTGGTGACGAACGAGCTATTTTTAGTGGACGTGAGTCACGGGATATAAGGCTGTACGTTTAGTTGGGTGTTCACAAGTTGTCGAGACATCGTGTTGTGCACCTGAGTGACATCCGCATTCTATCACCGATCATGTTAAAACTAGGCTCTCCGGAGTTGGAAAAGTTAATCATCGGTCAGCAGGATAGTTTAGTGACGAATCTACCAACACCTACGCAGATTCTGTTTCCAAAGGCAGTGACCGAGGCCCAAGAATTATACGCTCGAGGTTTCATCGACGCTCTGAACGAGTTGCATCATTCGGACAGCTCGCAAGAACCTGGTAGCATTTATGGAGCTACGTATACGACGTTGGAACCACCTAACAGCGTGCAGAGTACAGAATCTTCGGTGAGTCAAGGTCTGCTACAGATCAAAGATGAACCTCAAACGGTACCTAGCGTGTCCAGTTCACCCCCGATGTCTCCTATCGATATGGAGAATCAGGAAAGAATCAAGCTGGAAAGGAAACGTCAGAGGAACCGCGTGGCTGCGTCTAAATGCCGCAGGCGCAAGCTCGAGCGCATCTCCAGGCTGGAGGACAAGGTTAAGCTGTTGAAGGGCGAGAACAGTGAATTGAGCGCGGTGGTGCACAGGCTGAAAGAGCACGTGTGCCGGTTGAAGGAGCAGGTGATGGACCACGTGCACTCTGGCTGCCAGATTATGGCGGTCTCGGGTCAATTCTGAGCCGATTATATCGGACGGGACTCTCCGACGTGTATTGTTTCGTCTGACGGTGGCTCTTGCCACTTTTATAAACGTGGCAATGTTGTTCCCCTTTGTTGGAGTCGGAAGCTTCTACCATGGAACATCGATGTCGTCGTTGATACTTGTTTACATTTGACTACGATCTCTCGTTTGCTTTGTTGTTTTCGGGAAAAGGGGACACGGTGATGATCGTGCGCGACGGCGTGAGGAGAGCTAAGCAAGACGAAGAAAAAGAAGAAGAAGGGAGTGCCTTGGTGTGCTGGGCGTGAAATAGAGACTCTTTTTTTTTAAAAAAAAGGAGAGCGAAACAAAAAGAATAAGGAGATAATAATCACCCCTATACGCGTGTCTCTTCTTTGTGTGTGCCTGTTTTTCATGCATACATGTGCACGAGAAACGCATTACGTGCATGTGTATAGGAGAATGGTGCGGAGGGGAAAGACGGATGGAGAAAGAGAGAGATAAACAGCTCCGAGAAGTACGTCGATGGGAAGCAGAAGTGGGGAGTGAAGAGGGAAGGAAAGGATGGAGAAAAAGGAGAGTGGGTGGGACTTCGCGGAGAAGAGTGGGACCTTGCAATGCGGCCATTTTGGAGAACTTGGCGAGTACTGGCGGGAGATTCGAATCTCTCAGCTGTTCTTTCTAAAAATTTACCGATCGTATTATGTACATTCGTCCGGGGGAAAACGATCAAATCGATGTTAATAATCTATCGAAGATCTTTCGAGATTCTCGTTTGTCGGATTTTTTCACGCTCATTCATCATCTTCCTATCGATTTTTTAACGTTGTACTATCCTCGGATTTTCCCCCTGTCGGAGGATAATAATACTTCTTTGCATTCTTTGTAATCAATCCACGGGGCATTTTTCTTTTTGCGATCGTCTGCGTCCTTTCTGCCCTTTTTCTTCTTCTTTTTTCGTTTTGTAATGAATGCGTGAAAGTCTGGTGAGCTAATATCGGCGTTACATTATTCAATACAGGTGGTAAAGGTCCAAGTTGCGGCCTTTTCGCCTAAGGTGCCCGTCGCTGACATCCGTTTAACGTAAGGTTACGCTTCAACTGGCTCACGTTGTTCTCGCGATTCACGGCGTCGTAGACGCTCTAGTATCCTTGTAGAACGTTTGCTTTATCATCGAAAACTTCGCACCATCGATGCCGATTTTGTCTCCGTGTCAATTGAAAGTTCATAGCTCTGGCGACGAACCGTGCACATTGGAACACACTCACCGACGCTTGGAAAAGTGCGATCGATCGCCTATTCGTCTTACCTGCTCGTTTCTGTTTTATTCATTAACCCTTTGCCCTATAATTTAAGTCCCAACAGCGCGTGCCGTAACCATCGGCAGGGTCGCGCCATTTCACGGTCTGGCTGAGCGTTCGAAGTTGTGCAAGGTACAATTAATTTTATGTTGCCAGATGTTTGATAAATAATTATTACCGATTGATAATTGGACAGGATTTTTAAGGGTATCTTGCTAATATTTATCAAGAAAATATATTTGCACGTCCGAATGCGGCCAAGAAAAAGAAATGTTTGTCGCATGTACTACGAGACTAACTCGACGTTGTAGGTTAAAGGGCTAAACGCGGTGATTTCAACGCCAAAATATTGGTTCCAGGCGCTACTCTATTTTATACAGTCTTTAAAAACAATGGTGGTACTTGAACGGCAGTTCCCGGCCACAAGGTCGATCGCAGTCAAAAAGATGAAATTATCGAAGAATTCCATAAGCTCGCATTTAATGAAAAAGAGAAAGAAAGATATGAACTCGATGCAGCACGAGATATTTCTCTACAGCATCTTCAAACGACAAAAGTTCGTCGATTCCCGTGAATACGCACCAGAAACGATTAACATTACTAGAAAGCTCTTGTTTCTTAATTTCTCGCCTCTTGTTAGACGCATTCGACACATTTGTCCCTTCCGAAAGATAAGTTTTTCTTAGTCTTCTTGCATTTTATTTTCTCAGATGTTATATACACCTTACGAGTTCTTCAAACAAACCGCGCTTTTTATTATCATTCGAATAAGAGAAAAAGCAAAAAATTATTCTGCGTCGAAGGCTGGACGTAGGTAGTGTTATCGCGAAGCGATAATTCGCGACCGCGATTGCCACGAAATGCCGGGCCACGCGAGAATTCCCTAGATTCTCGATAAATCAGGGGAAAACTGTTGACAAAAAGAAAGAAGGAGGAAAAAGAAAGCGATTCCTTCGGAAGATTTCGTGGTAACGATAAATCCTTACTATACAATAGCACACGCATTCGTACTATTTGCAGAGCCTGTTCTAGAGGCGCACACGCGCAGAACATCACGTGTAGTGAGTCATTGTTGTGTTGACAGTTGAACCAAATCGTGTCGCTGTCCGCATCCGAAACCGAGACGGACAAACACAAGTTTGAACTGTACGCGACACATTAGCCACTACACGGACACACGCACTTTTTGCGTCCCAGCTTCGACTTGATTACGTAACGACGAGTAAAAAATCAGGCACACTAGAAAAGAGTGCTCGGACAGAAAACGCGTTAGCGACGCATTGACCCTTTAACCTATAACATCGAGTTAGACTCGTGGTACGTCCTTCGAGACAAACATAAAAAGCACGAATTAGACTCGTGGTACGATCTTCTGTCCAAACATAAGAAACACGAGTATATAGTAACATAAAATTAGTTGTACCTTGCACAACTTCGAACGCTCAGCCAGACCGTTAAGTCAGCGCGACTGTTGGAACTTAAATGGCGTAGGGCAAGGGGTTAACATTAGAACTACCGAACTCATTAAAATAAAACGAACTTCGTATTATGTGTACAATTAAGGTAAAGTTACCTTATCTGACAAAATTAATATCGGTTGTCATTGAGACAGAATATATAATTATATTTATTTTTTTATTCTACCGTTTCAATTCTAATTACTTTTTATTGATTAGTAGTTCTATCGTTAAAGGCATTCGTTTCTCGCGTATCGATACGATTCAGCCACGTGTTTTTCGTTGAAAAATTCGCTCGAATTTCCTTTCGCTTCTACGTACGTGGCGCGATCGTGTCCACGATACTCTCCGTGAAAAAGCTCTGAATCTTTCTCTCTGTTTCATTTATTTTCCCGTAGCTTTAAGCCGATACTGCGTGTTCCCCCTCGGTTTCAAAGACATTGATACTTTCGCCACTGCTCACGTAATTTCACTACATTTTTTGCATCATCCTATCAAGCCATGTAACATCGGAAATTTTGGATTTCTCAGTTTAACGTAACATAACGATTCCAAGGGTCAAACAGAATCGAGTATATGCAGTAGAAGTGACGAGAGTATTAATTTTTCTGTCTATGGAACTGTCGTTTCGTCATATGTGCATCTAGTCTTGTCCAGTATGCCCTCGTAACTTATCGTACGCTGCGTGATACACTCGCAGATTCGTATAAAACACGAGCAACAGACACATGTAACACGTTCGTAGGTTTCGATTGTGTTACCACGTGCGACGACGACTTGCATTTAGAAGAAACGCGCTTGGGAAGAAGTTTCTTTTTTATTTCTGTACGGTCAGATGGATATTGAAAAGTTAGACTTGCATCTTTCCTTCTTTCTTTCTTTCTTTCTTTTTTATTTTTCGAATCGAAGAAGCAAGTGGTAACAGAATCGTACGGCGTTACCGTTGTGCCATTACGCAAGGAATCGCTGTAAAGAAGTTTTCTCCCGGAGTGTCGCAACACTTTTGCGAATAGTACAAGGATGATCATGATCGACGAGTTACGGAGATTTTTGAACGACTTTTCGAGCAATATAATCGAGCAATCGTGCGTTGATTCGTTCTTTATACGAGGAAGCGTATTCTGTTAAGTTTTTTTGCCAACTGATTATACGTTATTGCTTATATTTTGCATTGCGCAAAATTTTAGAAATTTGGAACATTGAATTGTTGAAATTTGGACATTGAAAGATATGAACGTTCAGATAGATATTTAGAAATTCGATTCTTAGGTTATTGATGACTTAATAGCGTAACTTTTATGAATTTGTTTTGCGATTAGCTATGAACGTATTCTGCACAATTGTTTGTTTTTAAGTCGTAGATAGAAAGATATAGAAATGATTAAAAAAAGGAGAAGAAGAAACGTGTTGTGATTCTCCGTGGTTGCGAGCTCGTTTAATTACGAGACGTAGGCTTAATCGTAGTGTAAAGGACGAACTCGAAGCGATTCGTCGTTGGGAGATTGCAATTCGATGAAAGAACAGAAATTTATCCGATATTTTTAGATACACGTACATTGTAATAATATACATATACATATATATATATACACGTGGGATAATTGGAGCAATCGATTCAAACGAAGGGAAGGAATTCTTCATTCATTGTAGATAATCATTGTTTTAATTTCAATTTCAAACATATCTTACGACTAATTATTTTTTAAATCATTCATTTCTTTCTTCTTGTTTTTTCTTTTTTTTTTTTTTTTCTTTTTATAAATCGAAGAAAATTCCAAAAGAGCTTGTGTGCGCCGATACTTTTCGCACTTTTCTTCCCCTCCTTTGACGCGCGACTTTCGGCACATAACTTGACAATTTTTTTAACGCATATTATATTTATTTCTCTCTTAAAATACATTAGAATAAGCGTGCTCTGTTTTCTCTTCGCTTGAAAATCTCGTTCGTTTCTTTCTTTTTTCCCCCCGTTCTTTCTTTTTTCCTTTTCGATTTATTTCACGAGAGATCAGCCTCGCTCTGAAAACTCCCGGCGTACTTTCCTCGATTAAAAAAATGATCTTTCTCATTAAGGACACAAGGAAAACGCAAGATGGTAGAGGCGATTGTTTAGAAGCCTTCGTTTCTATCCTCTTTTTCTTTCTTTCACGAGCCATGCAATTAAAATTAGTCGGCCATCACTTACGGCGTGCCTTTTTCTCCAAGTGATTTATAAATAGAGAAGAGAAACAAAAAGGAGGACATAATTATGACAACGACCATCAAGGATTCCAAAGATACTTTTTATCGCGCGATGTTTTCATTCTTTCTTCGCGTACGCAATTTCTTCTATTACTTTCTCTTCGCATATGAAAAATGTGAATTGGATTAAAAAAAAAAAAAAAAAAAAATCATGTGATACGGAAGACGATCTGAAAGGTATATGATATTTGTCTTGTTGGAAATTTTCGATCTGTCTTAGCATGGCCAAACAGAGAATAAAGGGACGATTGGTACGATGGAACTCTTTGTAGTGAGATAAAGAGGAAAAGAAAGGAAAAAAGAAATGTTTGGAAAATGAGTAATGTTAGGCTGAGATAATGTGGGAATCTTTTTAGAGTTTAAAGAGTATAAGCGAGCGGAGAAAAAAGCGGTGGCACAAAGAAAAACGTATGAAAGTAAAGATGAAACAACCACAATGTGATTTAGTATGTAAGCGAGAATAACCCCGTTAAAGAAGAGTGTGTGTGTATGTGTGTATATATATACATATAAAAACGATGATTGTTATATGTGTATATATATATATGCGTGATATATAAATAAATAAATATAGTATATAGTACGGTGATGACGACGCGAAGATTTAAAAGCACCGCATATATAGAGTTATGTATAACCCTATACATGAGAGTAAATATTGCTATTGTAATATGTAATAATTACTATAAAGATATATATACGTATATATGTATAAATATATAGACGTATCTGTATATATTTATATATATATATATCGACGCGCATACGTATATGTTACATATATTGTCTACCGATCGAGAAAGCGGAGAAACCTTTTTTTACAAATAATTTTATTTTTGAATGAAATACGACGAAAAAGAATAAAATTTCATTATATTAAAACGTAACGTGCGTGTCTTTTTCCTCTCCCCCCCCCCGGAAACCGTGTCCCCCACTACCCTTCTTTCTTACCGATCGATTCCATGCTCGAATATTTTTCTACTTTCTCTTTATCTTTCTTTGACTCGTTGTCCAAATTGTATTTTACATTTTTTCTATTAACGATCATGAAATTGAATCTCGATGGAAAACAGCGATCGAGGAGCGACGAATTTTTGTTGATCCGAGAAATTTGAATGTCTCGTTCTATTCGCGATCGACGATCTTCTGCAAAGAAGAAACCGGAATTCCAACTTGCGTCCCATCGCTCGCCGTGTTAATTATCGCAATTGTTTAATTGGCTCAATTGGGAAAGTTCTCGGTACGAATTAAGATGGTGAATTTTTGCGGCCTAACCGCAAATTCCAACGTTCGTTTCCCGGAAGCGTGTTGGTAAATCCTGGTTTCCAGTAAAACCGAGTTATCGAGCTGAAAAATAAAAGATCGTTCGTCAGAAATTGGAAACGTTAAATCGATTCTATTAGCTAAGGATATTTACACTTATGTCGTATCTGTGTTTCGTACGCGTATACATAATTCGATATATTTATTACTCCGATGATTCTGCAATAGATAATCCCGAAGAGGTATCGTGGAAAACTTTCACTCGCGTTCTGTGTTTTAATGCGTTGAAAATCAACTGTTTCGTTATTAACAGACGTAAACGGGCGTTTATGATGCCAGCGATAAACGAGCATTGTGTGAAAGCGAGACGTGGGCGGAATTGGGTGTAATTGAATTCGAACCGAAGTAGTTTCTATATTTGCAAAAATACACGGGTTAAAGTGGTTAAAAATAAATGAATATTTTAGAGAAATCCGATGGACAAACTGCTCTCTAATCGTCTTACGCGATGCTCGAATAATTATTTACGGAATCGTGTAGGATGTTGCGAATAAATGTATTTAAATAGCGGCTAATAATTTTACATGTTCTGCTTACGTATAAGAGAAAGCGAGCAGGCAATGGAAATTACTCTTTGATTTATTTAAAGTTTCGTTAAATTCATTTGATTTTCTTAATTATTTCACCTTTCATTCGTCTCTTATCTTCCCTTAGTTTCATTTTTTTATCTTTTAAGATTTTCCAACTTTTCCATCGCAAACTTTCTCTTTTCTAATTTGTTGTTTAACGTTCTAACTCAACTTTGTATTAGATCGCCTGAAAAGTTTCTTTCGTTTTACAAGGAAATGATGGATGCACGATATTTTCCGTTTTATATCATTTTATCGAATTACGTACGATCCATTTTGTTCTATCAAAATAAAGATCACCCACAGGCTGAAGACTATCCGCTAGACCTAAACGCTAGATTCAATTAGTTATTTAAATTAAGTAATATTTACTTATTTATAATACTTACTTACAAATCATACTTATCTATAATAAGTATTAACTTATTATAAATAATTAGCCTTGTCACTGCGCCACGCTAGAAAAATTACTGAAAATTCTCAATACGAGAATTGATTGTAAATTTTAATAAATATAAAAAAAAAAAAAAATAAAGATCACAACGTTCAACAGATTAGGTTTCGTGTTTGTATAAAGATACGTCGTTGTAAAAGACGTGTCTGTAAAAGAAAGACGCTTTAAAAATCTAATTTTCCAGAACCGATATTCGGTGAAACTCGATCTCACAAATACAAAGTCGGAAAAATCTGAGTTTTCTAAACACGAGTTGCAATCGAAGAATTTGTCGCGTTTACGCGATCTTGCAGCTCCTTCTAATTTTTCCCAATTGTTTTCCAATTTCTTTATCGTGACTTTTAATTTAGCCGTATCTTATTTACTTAATTTGTTACAAACGTTCATTGCTATGTGGCGATAAATTTTATCACACGGTCACGTTTCCACGATCGCTTATATGGAATTGAAATTATTATTTCAAGCCTTTATCGCGATAAAATTCCTGTCGAATTTTACAAGATCGATCAGCAACTTTATCGTGATCTTTGCTCGATAATATTTCGAAAGGAAAGTTTGACATCGCGATGATTGGTCAGGGTCATAATTGCTCTTCCTACAATCTCTATCCCCTACGCTTCTTACGCGAAGCCTTGCGTTATCCAGATTCGAACGGCTTTGTTTCGCGCGCTCGACGTCCTCGCCGCGTAAAAATAACTCGATAGTTTTCATGTAAACGCCACGATACATCGTACACGGGCATCCGAATTGTTTTTGCTCTCTGACGAAAGATATTTCTTCATTTTTACCGTAAAGGAATCGCAAACGAGCGTGACTGAATATCGATTTTTCAAAGTCTCGTAAATTTAACGGGACTCGCGATCTTCTAATAAAAATACAGATAATTCCACGTAAAATGGATAATTTTGATTCTGGAAATTAAATTATGAGATGATTATTAATATTTTCATTTATTCTGATTTATTTTTTCAGAAAATCTTTTCGCGATAACGAGTGACAATTAATAACTTGTCGAACACGTATATTCAAATTATGATTCAGTATAGCGTACGATATTGAATTTCCTTATCTCGTTGATCGTATTTTTATCGTATTAATCGCGATTATGAGGGAACAGCTCGATAAAAGAAGAAACTTCAAGAAGATATTTCTTGACTAGTCGATTTTTCTTACTTTCTTCGCTGATCGTTTCTATGTAATTAATAATCTTCTGAAACAAATTCACCATCGTATTCATCCTTATCGATTAGGAATCAATCGTAACATTGTCTACCCTCGTGTCTCAAACGAATCGTTCGTCTCCGTAGGCCTCCGCGAAATAACGTAGCTCATAAATAAACGCTTAGAATATGAAAAACGATCATGTAGCTGTCTGTGGCTCATGAATAATTCACGGCAATCGGTCTTGCGTTCGTATCTTTCGCTGGTGGTTGCCTTGATTGAAGTTAAATTCCCATTTAACTGGGACTACGTTCTACGCACGCATAAGTTTTATTTATCTTCGGTCTTTTTCTTTCTCGTGTTTATATTGGTTGAAGAGGGAGTACGATGATTAAAATCGTTTTATCAGAACGGTCGAAGCAACGTGTATCACGTTCTTGGTGAAAATAAAAATTACTTTACGTGGCTAAATCAGGGCCACGGCTCTCCTGCGTAATTCGATTAATATTTTATTATTGTAATATTATTGGTAAAATTGTACAAATTATTAACAGCGCTAACATTCTTCGTTTTTCTTAATCGCAGAAACTTACGCGTATCTGTGCTTTAAGATTTTTCATGAAACATGTTTCGTAAGGTATCGCGAGAAAACATCAAATACGTTGCCATAAATTACATATCTTAAACGTTATTATACGTGATGCAACTGTTAAACTCGATTGCTCATGAAAAGTTAACAATTCGTGTTCTTTATATCTGGTATCGGAATCTTGACGATAAAGAAGCAATAATCTTCCAAGTCGTTAATTTTTTATTTCTCATGACTTTATTACGCTTTGAAAGGGTCGTGCTCAGATCGAATTTCGGAACGCTATATTGCAATTGAAAGACGGATATGGACGCGTTATCGATATTATCGCAGCATTATCTCGTAAAACATGTTCATATCGGTTGCGGCTTATCAATCGAAGAAAGGCAAACAACCGTGTTGATCCTTCCAGCTTGCAACGTTAATAAACGAATTTACTAAACACTCCTTATGTTTAATCTAAATTGATACGAGTAATCTGGAATCATTTGTTATTTTTTATTTAGCCGAGGAACATACAGATACAATTACCAGAACGCAATGATATTTTCTACATTTTTGTAATTTCTATATGCAATAGAATAAAATATACGTTTTACGCGTATCACGTTTCCATATGTTTAAAGAGAAAAAAATATTTAATAACACGCTATACATTCTGTATAAATTACAGAAATACCTAGAACATTGTACCATTGTCAGTTGAATTGTTCGTATTTCAATATGAAATTTCATAGTTAGATGAAATTCAATTCATATTCAGGGGAGAACGAATATTTCATATATTTCATATTGCAGCAATTGTTCTCTGAAAAATTAATACAAAATTATTAGTCATACGCGTATTCGAGTCAAGAAAATCAAACTAATATTATATATTATCTCCGATATTATATAGTATGTTCGAAGTATTTTTATTTCTATTATTTAATTTGTACTTTACTATTTGAATAAATATCTTTAAAATGACTAAATACTGTAAAAAATGACGCTAAATAACTATCATTCTCGTAAAACATTATCCGATAGAACATTTGTGTTTC
This sequence comes from Bombus bifarius, assembly GCF_011952205.1. NCBI lineage: Eukaryota > Metazoa > Arthropoda > Insecta > Hymenoptera > Apidae > Bombus > Bombus bifarius. The sequence goes on from NW_022884396.1 coordinate 499,948, forward strand.
ATTCAATGGATATATTATTATTAAAATGGGAATTATAATTGTGATATTAATTGACGAACAGGAACGATTGCCCGTAGGACGAAGTGGTTTTTCAAAATGTCAGATTAAAAAATCAGCATCGTTAATTCATACGTGATGCTTTCAGTTAACCGTGATGAAATATTACGGAGCCTGTCCAATAAATCTTCGAGGTCTTCTTTCAAGGTTCTGAATCACTGGGGCTCCTTAATCTTCGCTATCTTTTCGAACATGTAATTCGCGTATTGACGATGCAACGACATCTCGAACGATACTTTTGATCGACGCAACTGGACCATCCACGTTTCCAAGTTTTATATCCCATGTTATTCATGAGCTCCACTTTCAATTTCTTTTCTTCTTCTTTTTTTTTTTTTTTTTTTCTTCCCTAATGAACGTTCGAGTTGAATGGAATCGTAGAGAATCGGAATGAAATAGATTAGAAAGGCCGTATCACGATGGCGTCCTCGCATTTTTATTTAACCAGCCAGCAGGCAAATGAAATCGCGATGCTTGCCAGCGGGCATAATTTCCACGAACTCACTGGCTCGACCCCGTTCTCTAATCTAATTGATCGATCTCTAATTAACTCGCCGATCACGGTATATCGCGATTTATCCTGACGGATCGAGAGGAAAACACGGACCATCAAGGGGAACAGGTTCTTCTTCTTCTTCTTCTTCTTCTTCTTCTTTTTCGTTCTGTTCTATCGATCTCAGCTTTGGAAAATTTACGATTCAGCTGTTTATATCGAAATGCGATTCTGCGGTATTTCGCAGTGGATTTAACAAATTTGCATTTAACAAATATCGCGCGTTTAGGTAGCGAAAGTTGAATAAAATGTTCTCGTGGTATTTTTGAGATTTTAAGAACAACGAATTCTGATACATTTTGATAATCTCTGTTTTCATCGATAAATTTTGAGTAAAAATGAAGATTACATTTCTTTTCTTCTTATATTTTAGACAATTGCGTTAGTTAATTGAATTAGTTGAATATTCTACATTGCATCTACATTTCGATTTCTTCGCTCTAATTACATCGTTTATCAGATTTACTTCATTAGCGTTACAAAATTACGCTATCAAATTTTTCACTCTCTAAGAGATCATGTACATCCAACGATAAACTATGCCAGTTTCGTACTCTAAAGAAATACATTGCAAAAATGAAGATTACATTTCCTTTCTTCTTATATTTTAGACAATTACGTTAGTTAATTGAATTAGTTGAATATTCTACATTGCATCTACATTTCGATTTCTTCGCTCTAATTACATCGTTTATCAGATTTACTTTATTAGCGTTACAAAATTACGCTATCAAATTTTTCACTCTCTAAGAGACCATGTACATCCAACGATAAACTATGCCAGTTTCGTACTCTAAAGAAATACATTGCACCACTGAAATTCCGCTAGAAACGAATCCACAAAAGTCGGTCAAAAGGCAGCAACAGGATTAATTATTTTCTGATCTGATCTTCTCTTAATTGCTTCCTTCGCTTAATGAATCTTTTACCGACCAACCGGGTTCTATCGTTGGTCTCATCGCGACCGATTAGAACGATTAGAGAACAGGAAACAGAAGCTGTAGTCGCTTTCCAAGAATGTGCAATAGAGGAACAACGTTCTTCTTCCTGCCTCCTTTTTTTTTCTATTTTTTTTTCTTTTTTTTTTGCCTCCCTATTTACCTTGGCTCTGGTGGAATGTAAAAGATACGTAAGTCGAACGTAGACAACAGAGGCAAGAAGTTTCTTTTTTAATGGACTTGTCGTGTAGAAACGTGGTCAACAGACGCATGCAGGTGCTGGAAAGAGCTAGCAGAAGGAAACGTTGAGTGATTATACGCCACGTTCGCCGATGTGTATTGAAAACGACCGACGTATGCAAAGTTGGCCACTGCTTCGACTACGAATGCCTGCCAATCTACGTGCGATAGCCATACAAACTACGATCATGCAAATGTATGAGATTATTATACTTGTGAACGAGTTTAGGTATGTTCCAATAATCATAAATTAAGGTTACGTCCGGTTATTGTTTTTGGAATATTTCTAAGTTTTCGCGTTAAAATAACGAACTCCCGGTGCGCAACATTTTCCTTCGAAATTAACGAAGATATTTCGATATTTAGGAACATACAGGCTTTCGTATATCGCAATACAATTTCATCCGCAGCTCTCTCTAATTAAAGATTTTGTTACCAAGTACAATGTAATATTTGCAAATACACGCGAACCAGGTCTATTTCTTGACCGCGAGGTCGAAATTAAACAAATACCTATATACATATATATATATTTAGAAATACATCGAATTATACGTTGAACTCTAATTTTATCCGCATTAAAGATTTTACCGCAAATTATTTATCATTCGGAAACTTGCAAACTCGTAGATTCTGTCCAAAGATCCCTCGAGTTAAAGATTTTCATACAAAGTATTTGTCGTTATTCGAGAAGACGCGATTTTTACGCGTCGATATTTCACTATTTTTCCAACTTATCCAGAATTTGTTAAAACATAGAAATCTTATCAAATTAAACTGACACGTGTTTTACTTCGTTTACTTTCCTCGCAGCAACGTTCGAGGAGCACACGTTTGCTTTTTACGTGACCTATTTCCTGCGAAACTTGCGGCAATACCACTCGAAAATAGCGCGAAATCATCGTGTAACCACATCGGGGGGCTAGAAACGAGGAAAAATAATCGATTAGAACGGCGAAGGAAAATTCAGAGGCTGGTTATTGTTTTTCTGCGACGGCCACCGTTCTCCCGCAAGGCTATTTCTGCCTCCTCGTATTTCAACTCGAAACCGGACTCGTGGCACTAATGAATCGCGGTTCTCCTGGTATTGCATAAGGCTGTCTTTTTCTTGCCTTTCGTACGCTATCAATTCGTGTTCATGCGTGCACTCATCTCACGCCGTTTCGATTTATTGCACAGGTTTTATGGGAGATTTTTATCTTCTTTAATACTTCACCGGAAACTCGCTAAATCTTTTCAATCTTCTCAACGTTACTCTCGTTATCTTTGCAAATCTTCTTTCTAAATATCTTCCCGAAAGATAATTAAATTTAACTGGCTATCCGATCTTCTTTCGTTTTCTTCTCCACGGATTATTCCCATCGTCTCTTTTCCAATATCTTCTTTTCTCGTGGTTTCCAGCAGTTACGAGGAAACTGTTGATACAGTAATCGCGTAAATTGAACCATCGCTTTCGACTAGGAATGCGGCGAGAATTGACTCGACCTACAGTCCGCTGTTTCATATTTATCGCCAATGTTCACGGCAACGTACGTACCATAAAATAGCGTCGAGAAACGCATGCTATTTAGCTCGTTGAATTAATACTGGCTACGCGGTAAAAATATATTCAGTTTCCCTTGAAATTTGTGGCACGAGTTAATACTGCGAATCTTCGACATTTCCTTTCCTCCTTAAATGTAATATTAATCACGATTGGACCAAGTGGAAACCTGTAACCTAACGTTTGAAAATTATTCCGTGTCGTAAAAGTATTAAATCGTAAATCATCTTCCAAAATTTATAAATGACGAGAAACACCGCTATCTCTCAGAGGAGATACCGTGGTGTGGCAAAATTACAAACGAAAGGTAAACTCGATTGGAACGCCGAAGACATGCACGTGTCTACCGATATATCTATAGAATACCGATCGACATTTCTCAGCTGATTTGTATTTACCGTACCGAGGCTTTGATTAGTCCACAGCGAGTTCGATTACGCTGCAAACAGCTTCGAATGGATAATTCGACGCGAAGGTCGCTCGTGGCCTGCAAGGTTGCGCGTTTAGATCTCCTTAACTGATGCAACACACTTCTCCAAGATGGTGAAAAATGCGAGGACGATCGCAGGCACCCGTATACGCTGTATGGAGTGTGGAACAAACGCTATTATCGCGAATTCCGTTCCCCGTGTCACGTTATTCAACGTCTTGCGCTCTCCCTCTATCCTTGAAACCGTCGCTCAGTTTATCTGCTTCCGACGAAATCATTGGGATCTTCTTTGTTCTACACGCTTTCGACTGTTTAATCCGTTTCGACTGAAAATTATAACGCCTCCTAAAAAAACTTCTTTGTGTTTTCTTTATATTAAAAAAAAAAAAAAAAAAATAATATACATAAAAAGACATGGCAATTTCTTAGTCGTCGAACTGCATATTTGCTATAAGACTCTTTGCAGGCACTTTATTCAGCAAGCTTGTCAACAATGTTCAACGGGAAATCACGAAGAATATTTCTCGTTTTCTCTGCATATTTTACAACGTCGAAAACTCGCCGATCATCGTAAATACAAACACTCCGCACCTGTGCTTGAAAAATCGGTCTGGTTTTAATATTTGCTTCAACCCATGTCTTAAGATTAGACAGTTAAACATCCAGCTCGTGCAAATACTTTCCTTCTCTAAACGTGATTGTTTGAACGCGAGCACGTGTGCGAGTCCATATGTGTGCTCCTTAGTTGAAATCGTACGTTTAACGTTGCACGTATGTCGGCTAGTGGATTCCAGTTCTGTGTCGAATGATCTTTCTATCGAACTGTGTATGAAAGAATATATATTCGTACGTCGTTTGGAATTGGAGAGATAACCTTTCCCACGCGATAAGAAGATGAATAATCGTACAACGATTACCGATTTCCGAGGTCGTAGAAAAATATCGTTATCTATGCGCGATGAATATCATAATGGGATTCTGTGTTCGATGGAAGTAATTGGTGATACGGTCGGGATAAAAGGAAGATAATTCGATAAATCGAGGTTAATTGTCCGATACTTGGTAATTAATCACGAATTAATCACGATTGCGTTGTACGAAAATTAATAATTCGATAGTTAGAGATACAGAAATTTATAATCTGGAACGGTGGTAGTTCGAGATTAGGTTGAGGTTAGGTGTCAACGACTTAAAACTGAATAACCTAAAAATCGATTAATCGCAAATCGCAGATAAAGTCGACGATTCGACGCTGATTTAACGTTCTTGCGTATGTTTTTAACACTTCGTTGAAGTTTGCTGCTTCTTGAGATACTTTGCACGCGAGATGAGGAAAACGAGATTTCTTAAGGAGAATTCAGCGGATTTCGTTTGAAAGAGCAACACAAGCCTTCAGTTCGGTACACGGAGCTCCAGATCTGCTTTAATCAGGAAGGAACTGCAGATTAGGCTACTCCACTTTCATCTCGTGAAACGGCGAAACCGTGCCACTTGCTACGGCGTGAAAAATTAGTATAAAATCTGCAGTGAAGCGATGCGTACTCTACAGCTTCGTACGTATTTCTATAAATCGTTAAAATTTATCCGGTGCTGATATATTTTTCCTACAACGGTCGTAAGCCATCCTTCTTCTTTTTCTTTTTTTTTTTTTTTTTTTTTTTTTTTTTGAACGTTACATTGCTTTCCCTATCAGAAAAGATTTGTTCGCGATTTAAGATCTCGTCGCAAATAACGTACGACATTTTTAAACATGAAACTTCCATTCAGAGTTCCCTCGCTCGCATTAGCCACGCATACAGTGGATCTGTTGATTAATCTCAAGAGGCGATTAGATCGTACTTGATGTTTTCCTTAGAAAAAAAGAGAGAAAGAACCATGTACGGTGCTTATAAGCTAAGTATATAAATTTTCTTCCTAGTATACTTCGTTGTATCGCGTAATTTCGTTTCTTCGTTTTTCCAAATCGAAATGACAGAAGAAAGAAACTGATCGAAACGATCGAACGATCGGATGAGTGGATTAAAGTGGAAGAAAAAGTCTGGCGGATGGTCGTGTCCGGATGGTCGCGAGGCGTGACGCGTTATCTGGACGCTCCCCAGAGTTATTAAGCGTCGAGGCGCGGGATAAGTAGGCCAACTAAGCGGCGACGCTTTGTGATGTAGATAACTCGCGGCTAATGCAAATGCATTCGTACGCATGCACGCCTATATACGCACGCACGCGATGCCCCTGTATGCGTATGCACGCGTGTTGCGAGCTACGATGGAATGCGCGGGTAAACAAAGAGCACGCGCGAGTACAGTATGTTCCACGAGCGGCGAATATCTTTTATCGTCGAGTCGGTGCACGCTATGGAAACCTAACAAATTTGTACTTGTTAAACGTAGAAGGACGAGCCATAAATTATAGAACCGCGAATTGCGTATTGCAAATGACATACATATGGCAATTATTGAGACTTAAGGAAACAAGAGTATATCAAAGGCAATAACGTTTATAAATTATCGAATTACGCAAAATGGTTGTAATATTTATAGCGTGAAACGATCCTCTCGCTAAGTTCTGTTCCTCTACTTGTGTTCGTAAAAAATACGAATATGAATAAATATCCGCGGACTGTTTAATTATTAGTAAAACTACACCGCGCCATAAGTTATAAATTACAAAACTTAGTAAATTTTACTGACAGGCGTGATAACGAAACAACTGGAATTTTCCAAATAAATGCTTCGTATTATCATTTACAATTATACGAATATAAATTTGCGGAAATATCTATGGATTAATTGATTATCGGTACAACTTCACGAGTCGTGAGTTACAAATTTGCAATACAATTTATACAAATAAATTTTCCGTACTGTCGTTTATAAAAATCTGAATTTGCAGGAATTGAAATCTGAATTTACACCGAACAACGAAATAGAAAACCAAGCCTTCGTTTCTTTCGCCCATCGATCTATGAAACAGCCTCTAGCCACGATCTCACGGGACAAAGGAAATCTACATTGAATCGCGGCGCGGTGCGACGTGGCGTTGGTGGAAAGCGGGCTTAAAGGCCGCAGATTAGTCGTTAAACCGAGCACCGGTTACATGTGTAAGTCGCGATAATAATACCATAATTCCTTTCAGGAATAATGGAATACGTACACCAGTGACCTAGTGCCGTAATGGCGGCGAGCAAAACGACATCTTCGATAGCGCAGCTGCGTTATTTCATGCATGTTATTAACGTTCCAGCTCTATCCTCCTTCGACGCGAATTCTTTTCACTTTGTCGCGCTGGCATAAATTTATTCCTTCGTCTTGAAATATCGTTTATTGCAGGCGGCCGCTTCTCAGAATCGAAGAATCGAAAACTTTTGCATAGTTTCACGTCATTGCCGCTTCCGAACGAGAATGTTAATGCGTAGCTTCAGCTGGTCCCAGTGCAATTCCAAGACTCGTTTCGTCTCGATTCCAAGAAACGTGGGCAGCGCGATATTTAATCGTCGATTTCCTCGTGTCGCATTTTTCTATGGTGTTCAGCGATATAACGTCACCACTCCTAACAGTCGTCACTATAAATCTATCATCAAGATAATGAGCGAAATTTCACGAATAAACGCAACCACGTGTCACATTGTTGTTGAACGTTCGATAGAAAGTGGTTTTCCAACGAACGAGATTCTGTTGAGCGCGAATTATCGAAATGTGTAAAGACGTCGAAGTGTAAACGAAACTGAAGGTAAAAAGGTTGTTCGTGAGAGACGAGAACGAGATTATCAAAATCTCTCGAACTGGAATAAGATGATCTTTACGACGTTTCGACTACCAGACGCGTATTTACGAACAAATTTATTTACCTTTACCGTTCTTAATTCGACTACAAACTCTCTATGCTCCTTTTAAAATCGAATCTCGATTGATTCAATTGTTTGTTCGAAATTCCGTTGCGTTTAAATTACCGGAATTTCCAACCACGTGGACGCGTAGATGAAAACCGAAAATAGAAAGATTCCTTATCGCCGTAAATAGGAAGAAGCAAGAAAAAAAGCTACATGAACATACACGTTATCGATGGTCAAATGGTCGGAATTGCAGAGAAAGCAAACGAAACGAAAAGGGAACAATGTTATCTTTGCGTTCCGAAGGAACAGTTTACCGTGACATTAAAGTCACATTTTTTAATCTGTGTATCAATAAGGATATTGTTGATAGTAACAATGAAACGAGGTCTCTTATCGATGAAAATATGACATCCGGGCACGTGAAACGCGTTTCGAAACGACCAATTCGAATGTAAATAGCCGATTGATGCGCATAATCACGCCGGTGCCTCTTGTATGCTGATCCATGCACGATGCTCCGAAATACACAATACGAAAGTGTGCCTCCAATTTTCTTATGCTAATACCCCGCTGTCCTCCATTCGATGGAATCCTTTTCCAAAGTGCGAGATGCGTTTAATTCGTTTCACGCGCGCTCGCAACGGGCAGGATCGTGTTTCTCTTGAAAACCGAGTCACGGATTCCGCGGGTTGCAAAATACTCGATGCATCGGTGGTATTTGCGCGTGACAAGCGTGTCATTCGAACAGCGATACACCGATGCGATGGACGATGTTTTTGGAGTTGAACGAATGACGCTTTGCTCCGAAATTGAGTTACGTACGTTTTCGGAAATTACGATTTTCCGTAGCTTCGTTGACTTTCTAATGATATTCCGCGTTCGAGATAGAAACAAACCGTTGGATACTTTTATTTATTTATTTACTTAAAAGGGTCTTGACAATATTCTGTCTACGCGGAATATTATCTTCTTAATTAAGATTCCGAGTGTAATTTTGCTTATATCTGATATGTTCTCGCGTAAGGCTGTGCCAAAATTTTTCTTGCGTTCAATCATTTCGATGTTTACGTCGAGTACAATGTCGTGGCGAAAAAGTATACTCGTCATCGAGGAAAACAATTCCTTTTTGTTACTTAAAGTAAAATTTAGGTAGAACAATACATATATTCGTAATTTTAACACATTTCACAGTAATAACGAACTAAAGATTAATAAATAGGTGGCAACGATCGAGAAACTGTGGATTAAACCATCGAGTGGTCAATGTTTTCTTAATCTAGGATCCAAGTTCCGGATTTTAGCATACGTGGATTGTGCGTTGGAAAAGTTCATAGGACTCGAAAGCCATCTTTCCGTACTATACTACAAGTAAAAGATATTCGGTCAATAAATAAATAGTCGATCGTGATGTTAATGCGAAATAAAATAAACTGTTACGAAAGTAATTTTAGAAATGAAGTTGTAACGAAGAAGAAGTCACGTCGCATAGGTGAGACAATTTTTTTCTGTTACCGATACCGTTACATGCGAGATTATAATATCGGAATAAATTTCTCTTGACATCCAGAGGCGTGCAATTTGTCAATCGAAAAGTGAAAGCGTGAAAAATCGTGTCAGAACAGATGGAACAGGTTTTCAAAGAAGTTGATCGATGGGATGATTTTATCGAAACAAAGAAAAAAAAAAAGCATAAAGAGAAGTGGCGAATTGAAAAGAGGTCAATCACGGTATAAGCGGCGAGTCGTATTAAATCAGAAATTGATATTAAGTCGTTCAAACGTTCGGTAAACAAATGGCACGTTGCCAGACTCGAAGCAATACGGCAATACACCGATTGGCAATGCACCAATTTATCACGTGATGGACTAACGAGCCAATGGATTTTATAGAACGTCACCGGTGTATTTAATCCGGGCGAATAGCGACGAATTTTAAAACTGGTTCGTCAGTGATTTGTCGTTACTTTTTTCCCTCGCGAGTAATAGCTCGATTAATTGGAGCAATTAATTCTTCAGAGGCAAATACAAAGGTATCTACGCTCGATGAAATTTATTTTCGATGATCGATGTTTGCACAGATATTCACAGTACTACTATTTAAATATTCTGTTTATTACTATGTAAATATTCTTTAAGTTTTTCAATTCTCTCATTTTCTAATCTTTTCCCTAATTCTCTAATAATTCCCTAATCCTCGAACGAATCTTCAACTTTCGAAATGTTGACATACTCGTAAATCTTTTACTTATAGTAAATTATCAAACTTCGTTTAGGAGCCTCGTTTTCGCTTCGTCGATTCTTTTCTTCTCCTATTCTGGCCGTGAGGAAGAAGGAAGGAATAGCAACGTTCTGTCCCCTCTCCCCGTTCTGCCTCCTGTGTCCACAAAGAAAGGCAAAGTTTACGTTAGATAAGGAATTGCGTGCTGGTCGACCAAACACAGATTTCGAGCCGCTTTGTTTGGAATCGCTGACAAAGATCCAGATTATGCGGAGCCAGCATCGAGCTCGCGATAAAGGAATACATAGTTCGAAGGCCGCGGCTAGATATACCGGCTGTCCATGAAACAAAGAAACTCAAACAAAATGCAGGAAATTTTTTTTGCTCTTCAATTTATCGCGTGTCGAACATGGTGCCAACTATTGAAAACGGCGTTAAAGAAGGAACAAAGGAACGATTGCAGGTAAATGGCACGTTGTACCTCTTTCGAGTTATTTTTCAAATAATTGTAAGTAGCTGAAGCAGTTGAAGTTGTTTCCTGTATTTAAAATTTAGTTTCGAATCTGTTAGTATAGAATTCTAAAGACAGGATAATAACGAGCAATTGGAATTTTTACATTGTGTAACCCGACGTGAAACAAGGAATCCGTCCCTCGGTCAAGAAGGTTGCCATCTGGGAAAGAATACTTAGCCGAGTATGTAAATAATCTTAAGGAACCGTCATAAATGTGGCATTTTTCGATCATGGCCTTTAAGTTCGTTAACTTGCAATTCGAGAGGTTCCGCAGTATTATTACCTAGCCCTGTACATTAGTTAATGAACCAGGTAATACCACAAACAGCACTCGAGGGCCATTTTTTGTCTGTTAGCGACCTTCAATAGAGGGCGATCAGCATTAATCCTCATCCGTTAGTTTCTATCCAATTAATAGCGTTGACCGTTACTCACTTCCTTTACGAAAATCACAGTCAACGAATCCGCTTGTTTTGTGCGCTGGACACACTCATCATTAGTTTTTTCTTCGTGACGTGACTGTTGTTAAATCTTACTTGCTAGTTACAATTCTCGCGGAACTTATGGTGACTTGCTAACAACGCTTTGTACTGAAAACATCTTACAAAGCTAGTTACAATTCTCGTGGAACATATGGTGACTTGCTAAAAACGCTTTATACTGAAAATATCTTACAAAGCTAGTTACAATTCTCGCGGAACATATGGTGATTTGCTAACAACGCTTTATACTGAAAACATCTTACAAAGCTAGTTACAATTCTCGCGGAACATATGGTGATTTGCTAACAACACTTTACGCTGAAAATATCTTACAAAGCTAGTTACAATTCTAGCAGAACATATGGTGATTTGCTAACAACGCTTTGTACTGAAAACATCTTACAAAGCTAGTTACAATTCTAGCAGAACATATGGTGATTTGCTAACAACGCTTTATATTGAAAACATCTTACAAAGCTATTGGGTTGGCAACTAAGTGATTGTGGATTTTGCCATTAGGTGGTATTGATAAAATCCGCAATCACTTAGTTTCCAACCCAATAGTTACAATTATCGTTGAACACATTCTAACTTGCGATCAAATCTTTGCATTTTCGCAATTTGACGCATTTGTCATATCGGAAGTTGTTAAGAATTAAGTGTTATTTCAATTATTAACCAAATTAATATTAATCAACCACCTCTATTCTCTTAACCGAAATAGGGGATCGACTGAATTCGTGGCGTCGATTGTTGAATCGTAACAGGAATTTACGCTTCTCATTGACGCGTTATCTCGCGAACGGTCGAACAGGAGTAATTTGAAAAAAATTGTAAAGGAAGTTTGAAGTTCTTTTTTTCTTCGATCCAAAGATCTCCAAGCATTCTATTTTAAACGTTCCTCCGAAAGGATCAATTTCATCGAATCTCTGCCGTAACGTTACAAACGAGTTTCTCGGAAATCAAACTGATCAACTCCATTTGTTTCGTTTCTTAATTTCATTTTTATCGGCGATACAATTAACATTACGATTAACAGTCGATTATCGAGAAACAAAAGATTTATTAGGTTGTCAGAAAAGTTTCTTTCGTTTTATAAGGAAATAATAGACGCACAATGTTTTTTGTTTTATATTAGTTTATTGAATTATGCACGAACGTAATAATAGAAATAGAACAAAATGGATCATACTTAATTCAATAAAATAATATAAAACAGAAATCGTTGTTCATCTATTATCATCTTATCAAACCAAAGAAACTTTTCGGACAAACTAATACTTCCACACATTCGTATGGCATAAATAATGGCCGATTCTAAAGTAAATTTAAAAACCAACGCTCGTAACATCTCAATATTTTTTTACAATCTCAATTTACGGAGTCGTGAACAATGCGAGTTCTTAATATCATAATTATTATACTACGACCATACTTCCAATCTTATTGGGGACGAACGTCGCTCAATGTATGTTTTTTCTCGGTCAGTAGCACGGTACAGCTCGAATTACTTAAATAAATAGGGAGCGCGCCAGGGTGCTGATTATGGTCTCGTCTAATCCTAATGGATAGAACCCTCGAAAATGCGTGGCACGAGGCTTTTTCATGGAACCAAGCAAGGTCACGCGAACCCTCTTGGACCCGTTGTTAGCTAAAGAATGCAAGATAAGATACAAAACCACTGAATATCCTCCGTGAACCACTTCCTCGTTCTAGAATTTCGTGCGGCTACTGCGTCGAACGCTCTCGATTCTTTCTTTCTTCCCTTCTTTTGATCCAAGAGATTTTAACATACAACGACATTCGAGTCCTTTCGAAGTACGACCTGCAGCGTTCGACGGTTCCACAGTTTTACGATTTTTATCTATTTACCGAATGGCCAGCTGGACAAATTGTAAGGTATAAATTAAATAATAAAAAAGAAAAAAAGAACGATTTTTATCTCGTTTCGTGTCATTTAACGCTAGAACTACTAAATAGTTAACACGAGGCTATTTCGATAATAGAATATTTGTATATCTCTTGATTTATTACTTCCTTACAGAAGCAATTCCAAGTTATGTTGTACATTTTTGGTATTATTAATCCATCTGGAATCCCTAAACGAGGGTTGACACATTTATAAAATTGTAGAACCAGTCATTTTGACTGCTGTGGTACTGTTAGTGTTAGCATCTAGCGATCTAGCGATCGATCCGGAATTTTCCTGATAACTGATATCGTTATGTGGAATGATACGCGGTAAAAATTTTACAAACTTGTGGGAAGTTGTAGAAAACGAGGAAACTGGTTAATTGGGGTTCGATAAACAGATTGCAGGACCCTTTTACGCTTTAGGACAAGTACCAGTAATTTTCACTGGTATTGGTATAGGTAACCTTGCTACAAAATTATTTTGAGTTCGAATACATAAAAAACAAAATAAAATTCATTATATTATTCTTTTAGTTATCGTTGCTAAAGTCATTACATCATTGCTACTGCGACCTTTAGGAATTTCGTCTATTTGACTCCAGTCTCCTTTAGTTATTTACCACACTTTCGCATCTCTTTTAAATCTCGCGAAAACGTAAGCAAATATCCGTAGCAAGTTAATTTCGATATTTAACCAACGGTAGTGAAATCGGGTCAACTATAACGATCCAAATGAAATTTCATCCCTTAGAATTTTGTATCTTTATCCAAATAAAATTTCTAACCAAGACTAATCTAACAGCAAAGATATCGATCGATCCTAGAATTTCTACTAATCTGTAGGAAGCTTAATCAGTAGCTTAATTTACCACTGTAGGATCAATCACGCGATATCGAACCGTCTAATACGATCTCTGTTCATAAACACATCATGTCGAACAGTAGAAAACAAGGCTATCCGCATGGAAGACTTCTTTTTAAAATTAATCGTTTTTATACCTCGCAAAAATTATCTATGTATTCCGAGAAACTTATCTAATCCCGTAGAAACGTGATCGTTTAATCGTTTTCAGTAACGCGAAAACGAATTCTTCGGCCTCGTTACCCCCTTCCCTCCTCCCTCCCTCGCTTACTCGTACGTCGTTCAAATAAAATTCGAACGATGCCAAAGTCCAAGAAATAAAAGCCGATAAAATATCTTCAGATTGAACCGAAAGCCACCCTTCGAGGAATAACGGAGATTCGCAAGAAACCGCGTGTCTTATCGTTGCGAAAGGTGTTGGCCATTTAAATGGCGGCTAAGGTTCGCTGGCAATTTCTCCGCAATAAATACGCACGTGACATTCTACGCAGTAGCTTCTGTCGTGCTTAACCCAGAATCGCTCGATTATATGCGCAGCAAGTATTACGGGGCAAGTTCGTTGTCCTCTCTTTCGTGTTGCTGCCCTCTCGTTCGTTATATTAGCGTTATCCCACGCCGCTTTGTTTTCAGTTTATCTTGGGGATGCAGTAGAGAAGTAGCGATGGCGTCGATTCTTGCTTGATCCTGGATTAATCCAGGACGCCGAATCGCGTACGTTTAACAGACAACGAGACGAGCTTTCATCGACCACTCGTTGTTGCAAGAATCGGACAAAGTCGCCAGATGCTTTCGAAAGGATTAAATGACTTATCGACTAAATGGAAATTCTGAAAATCTTGATGAACACCACTGTGTGATCTTTAGTCAGTCGTATTTTTCTGTATTGTACAGGGTATGACAGAACACGTGGCACCGTGTCGTACATCTAAAAACAATGGAGAATAAAGGATTCGTATAAACGTTTTCTTTTTTTTTTTTTTTTTTTTAATGATTTAATTTGTACTTTACAATTTACATTTGGTAAATTTTTCTAACTTGATCGTATAAACGTATGCTCTATGTGTGGTGGTTGGTGCGAGATACAACGAACGTTGTTAAATGCAACGTCTATGGAAAATGTTGAAATACCGAGGTTCGGAATAGAACAGGCTCTGCAACAAATTCAGGAAATACCAGCGACTATTCAGAGTGTAACTGGATCCATGATAACAAGTCTACAGACTTGCCTTGAAATTCCACATCATTTAATAATAGAGAATAACATCATTAAATAAAATAGACAAACTCGAAGATGGTATCCCGCTGGGGGTAACCATGCATATGCTATTTAGCAATTAAGCTAGAAAAATTTAAAATTCTAAAGTACAAGTTAGATAATAAAAAGAAAAAGAAAAATTTTGAACATTTTCTAGTAGGTAATTAATTAAAAAAGTAGGTAATTTAGTAGGCAAAGTCGAAACAGAAAACAAGTTGTATCTCATACACGAAGACAGACGCAACGTGTGTGTCTACATGAATTTTTTCCTTGTTTTTAAGTGCACAAATATCCCACGTATTCTGTTACATCCTCTATTTTACTCAGGTTGGGTACCTGAACATCATCTCGCGTTAATGTACATCGATATTACAATTCTGCAAAAGACGTTTGAGATTGAAACTGAAAGTTGAATTGAATTTAAAGATAACAGTGTTTTTGTATGGAAATTTTGTGTCGAATTAAAATTCTAATTTGAAATTAGCATGCGAAAACAGCAATTAGCAGATTTAAAAGCGTTCTGTTACATCCTGTATTTTATTCAGGTTGGGTACCTGAACATCATCTCGCGTTAATGTACATCGATATTACAATTCTGCAAAAGACGTTTGAGATTGAAATTGAAAGTTGAATTGAATTTAAAGATAACAGTGTTTTTGTGTGGAAATTTTGTGTCGAATTAAAATTCTAATTTGAAATTAGCATGCGAAAACAGCAATTAGCAGATTTAAAAGCGTTCTGTTACATCCTGTATTTTACTCAGGTTGGGTACCTGAATATTATCTCGCGTTAATGTACATCGATATTACAATTCTGCAAAAGACGTTTGAGATTGAAATTGAAAATTGAATTGAATTTAAAGATAACAGTGTTTTTGTATGGAAATTTTGTGTCGAATTAAAATTCTAATTTGAAATTAGCACGCGAAAGCGGCAATTGGCAGATTTAAAAGCGTTCTGTTACATCCTGTATTTTATTCAGGTTGGGTACCTGAATATCATCTCGCGTTAATGTACATCGATATTACAATTCTGCAAAAGACGTTTGAGATTGAAACTGAAAGTTGAATTGAATTTAAAGATAACAGTGTTTTTGTATGGAAATTTTGTGTCGAATTAAAATTCTAATTTGAAATTAGCATGCGAAAGCGGCAATTGGCAGATTTAAAAGCGTTCTGTTACATCCTGTATTTTATTCAGGTTGGGTACCTGAATATCATCTCGCGTTAATGTACATCGATATTACAATTCTGCAAAAGACGTTTGAGATTGAAACTGAAAGTTGAATTGAATTTAAAGATAACAGTGTTTTTGTATGGAAATTTTGTGTCGAATTAAAATTCTAATTTGAAATTAGCATGCGAAAGCGGCAATTGGCAGATTTAAAAGCGTTCTGTTACATCCTGTATTTTATTCAGGTTGGGTACCTGAATATCATCTCGCGTTAATGTACATCGATATTACAATTCTGCAAAAGACGGTTGAAATTGAAATTGAAAGTTGAATTGGATTCAAAGATAACAGTGTTTTTGTATGGAAATTTTGTGTCGAATTAAAATTCTAATTTGAAATTAGCATGCGAAAGCGGCAATTGGCAGATTTAAGAGCGTTCTGTTACATCCTGTATGTTACTCAGGTTAGGTACCTGAACATCATCTCGCGTTAATGTAGATCGATATTACAATTCTGTAAAAGACGTTTGAGATTGAAATTGAAAGTTGAATTGAATTTAAAGATAACAGTGTTTTTGTATGGAAATTTTGTGTCGAATTAAAATTCTAATTTGAAATTAGCATGCGAAAACAGCAATTAGCAGATTTAAAAGCGTTCTGTTACATCCTGTATGTTACTCAGGTTAGGTATCTGATCATCATCTCGCGTTAATGTACATCGATATTACAATTCTGCAAAAGACGGTTGAAATTGAAATTGAAAGTTGAATTGGATTCAAAGATAACAGTGTTTTTGTATGGAAATTTTGTGTCGAATTAAAATTCTAATTTGAAAGTAGTATGCGAAAGCAGCAATTGGCAGATTTAAACGCGTTCTGTTACATCCTGTATTTTACTCAGGATAGGTACCTGAATATCATCTCGCGTTAATGTACATCGATATTACAATTCTGCAAAAGACGTTTGAGATTGAAATTGAAAGTTGAATTGGATTTAAAGATAACAGTGTTTTTGTATGGAAATTTTGTGTCGAATTAAAATTCTAATTTGAAATTAGCATGCGAAAGCAGCAATTGGCAGATTTAAAAGCGTTCTGTTACATCCTGTATTTTACTCAGGTTGGGTACCTGAATATCATCTCGCGTTAATGTACATCGATATTACAATTCTGCAAAAGACGGTTGAGATTGAAATTGAAAGTTAAATTGGATTTAAAGATAACAGTGTTTTTGTATGGAAATTTTGTGTCGAATTAAAATTCTAATTTGAAAGTAGTATGCGAAAACAGCAATTGGCAGATTTAAAAGCAGTCACGAGGGTACCGGCGCCATCGCTAGGGAAAAGCAAGCACACAACCACCTTGTGTCACTCGTCTGTCTTCCCTTTCTGCCCGGGTTCTGGCACTGTTCTTCTTGTTTCTGTTGCCCTCTCACGCGCCTCCCTCTCGCGTTTCTCCTTTTTTCTCTCTTCGACCTGCCTTTTTGCTCCCTTTCCCTTCACGTCCGCTGCGGGAGTCGTGCTTAATTCGAGCCACTCCCGCTGTTTATTTGCACGTTTTAACTGCAAAGTCCTCCATTGCTGCGCACAATGCTGCGAACGACCCTCGAACGCTGTGTATACTCGTTCTCTTATCCAACGATCAGCTCGTTCCGTTGGAACATTCGACTCACCTCGAAACTTTCCAGTCGAAACGCAGTTCGATCGTTCCGATCTGACGTTCCTGATCGCGAATGAAGTCGTTCGGAGAACTGCAGAGAAACGGAGTTCCCATCGGGGATGAAAGATGTTTCCGATACGTTGTATTGCGACGCATTGTTTCGAGTTAGAGAAGAACATCTTTATTTTTTTTTTTTATTATTTAATTTGTACTTTACAATTCGCCCAGCTGGATATTCGGTAAATTTTTCGAAGCTAATATTCGTTTATCGTACTCGAAATGAAACCGAATTGCTTTATTTAATTACGAATACGTTTGTCGATTTATTGTCATATTTATTTCATCGTTATTTTATTATTCGATCGTGTCAGGGCCTTCTTGCACAATTCCGCGTTCTTATATTCATTGTTAGGAAAGAAATTCGTTTCGAACGTATGAAAACACGCGTGTCGAAGTAATTATTCTGCATCCCAATTTTACAATTCGTATATTTCCGAATTATTATTATTATTATGTCAATTAAGAATAGATATCTTCTCTATCTTTATTTTTGGTATCTTCGTGTTATTTTATCTCATTCGAAGTAGCGTACATTTCCTATAAATGCGGCAAACGTAGTAGTAGCACGTAACACGATCTTCGTAGAGAGATTTTTCTAGCGACCAAGAACTGTAAAAGCAAAGTAGTAGAGTTTTTTGAAAGGAAGGAAAACGCATGAAACTTATCGCGCCGGCCAAGGCGATAAATGGCCGCTTCGATAACGTGGAATACCAGCGGTCGTTTAACACAGAAGCCAGCACTTTCCTAGAAAGTCCCCGACCGATAGCGGTAGTTTCTTGAACTGTCGGATTTCGTGTAACAACCATTTCTACGTGGTAAAGGGATTACGTGAAACCACCCATGGGAACGCGTATGGAAGGGATTTCCATGGCTCCTCGTTTTACACGCGGCATAACTCAACCGCTCTTCAAAAATGCGCATAAACGTCCCCACGTTTTTATCTCGATCGTTAAAAATTAATAATCGCGTGAGGATAAAAGTCAAAGGGAATCGACAAATACCTTCGAAAGCGTGAAAAATTCATTTCTCTTGTTATTAATCGCGTACCATTCTTACGGTGTTTTGCCTTTTTTATTCGATCGATTTAGACTCGTTTCCTTTTTTCTTTTTTTTAATTATTTCAAACGAAGAATTCTACCAAAACGAGTATAAAACAGTAAGTCGTTGAATGAGTTTCGAGTTGAGATGCAAAAAAGAAAATTGATACTAGATAATTCCAAAAGTTCCTTGCGTTTGATAAGGAAATAACAGATGCGTAACATTTGTCGTTTTATATTTATTTCACCGAATCACGTATGATCCATCTCGTTCTATTGCTACAAAATGCATCATGTATAATTCAATAAAACAGTATAAATCTTTCAGCGTTGGAATAGAAGAATATTTTTCTGCACTGTTAATCCTTCGCTTCTTACCATAATCGAGATCAAATGCTCTGTTAAACGTAAACTGAAACAGGGAATACGTATACCTTCGTCACTGAAAAATTTCATGTACAATTTGCAACGAATAATTCGCATTTCGTAAGATCTGTGTAAACTTTTGGAATGTAGCTGGAAGCGTAAGATCGCTGTAAGATCCGAGCGTTAACATATTAAAAGTCTGTCAAATCACAGGTCCCTGTGGACTAATCTTCGTTCACCTGCAATTATTATCAATCTCGTTTATATCGACCAACGCTATACCGACTTCGTCAATACGTAGTTTCCCAAGATAAAGTCAGACGCTAGATTAGATTAAATACTTCCATTTAGACTACATTACGTTTTCTATATTTTCAATAATAATCAGCGAGTGTCCGAATACTTGACGTACAGTAGCGTAGCTTTGAAGCACATCAAACGCTCCGACAAATATTTCAACTTCAGCTGCGAGTCCGCAAACCAAAGCTCAATAGAACAAAATATTACAGCTACGTGACAACGTTGGGGTTCGCGAAAGAACGAAACAGATGGGAAGAGAAGAGAAGAAAGAGAAGAAGAGAAGAGAAGAGAAGAGAGAAAGAAAGAAAGAGAGAGAAGAGAAGAGAAGAGAGGAGAACACGCTGATTCTAGCACGTGTGCACGCTCGTCGCAGTGGCACGTTTGTCAGTTCGGAATTACCCAATGTATTTTCCACGCTGGCTCGGCTGTCGCCTCTCGGTTTCGGGCATTGTGCGCGTTTGACCTAGCCATCGAGCCACGTGCTCCGCCTCTTCCGTCTCCTCTGCCTCCCTCGATTCTCCTTCCCTGCCTTTAACTCGACCGCCTCACGCCCCCGCGATTCTCTTATCTTTTCCCCGAGATTAGCTCGCTGCGCAGTTTGCACGTCGATGCACCGTGTTGTGCTGGCGCGAGCAACAGGGAACAAAGGACACAACGTGGAAAACGCCTTCTTCTACGTATCCTTCCTCGTCTTATTCTTTGTCTCGCCTCTCTTCCATCGACTCTCGCGAAGAATTCCGACCAGGGGTTGTGCTTTTCGACGATGCTCCACGACGAATTTAATTAATATTTCCACGTGTTGCTTTTTTCTTCTTCGAAACGCTCGACGTTCGTCAAATTGTGTTTGAGTTGATGGGTGGAGCGTGTTTGCTAAGGTCTGTTTGCTTTAGTCTTGTTGTCTGGCGGATTAAGGACCCACTAAATTGCCGAGTTTCTAACTATGTGACGATCTAAATACGTACTTATTTGGGATATCCGCTTGGTGAGTTGGTTTACAAGGTCTCCGGATGATCGATTATCGTCGCTATACAGCGTCGCGTTTGCTAGTAAGGTTTAGCAGTACGGAGAAGAAGAAGTCGTTTCTGTCGTCTGTAAAACTTAGTTTCGACACCGATGGTCGCATTTGTACGCGAAGTTTAAGCGTAAGACACATCGCTGTTTGGCATCGTACGTTTTCGAGAAGGAGATGCTTCTTAAAATTTTTTTTCTTTTTTTTTTTATTTATCTGTCGAAATTACAATCAATTCTCGCGTTGAGAATTTTCAGTAATTTTTCTGGCGTGGCGCAGTGACATGGCTGTTTATTTATAATAAGTTAATGCTTATTATAGATAGGTATAATTTATAAGTATTATAAGTAAGTGCATATGCTTAATTTGGATAACTAAATGAATCTAGCGTTTAGGTCTAGCGGGTAGTGCCTCTTCAGCCTGTGAATCTGGTCCGTCGTACCAAGTAGTCCAGTGATTAGGGGGTTTCGGTGTTTGTTCGCTCTTTTGCTATATCTGTCGCTATATGCTTCTTAAAATTGACGAAGAGACGTTGGCGACTCGTTTCAACGATTTAGTGCGTAAGGCTGACTTAACGCAGCATACGACACTGTTCGCGAAAGCGGTACGATGTTCCGCTTGTAGCGTGACAAAACAACGGAAGATGAGCCAGTGTTGCGAAACTAACGCGAAATTGATAGCGGCGTAAATACGTAATCAGTTTGCCGTCTGACGCGAAACTCATGGAATTATAAATATACCGTTTCACGGGATGAAAATAGGAACATAACGTAGGCCTTCTGCTCGATAAAAGCAAATTTCAAATGTTCTAGACTACGCGATGCCGCTATCGCTGCCAAGCGTGCAACCATACTCTCTCATCGAAGATTCGAAATCTAATAAAATTGCTTTCCCATCAGCGTTTTCAAATAAACGAATCTTCTTCAACGATACGAAGATGCGACCGTGTCTTCTTCGTCGGCACACAGCTCAGGCTTTCTTTTTCTTCCTCTTGGACGAAGCGACGTGCGCGAAACGGTATACGTGGAAAGCAGCCAGACACGAAGGTAGAACGTGACTTGGGTATAATATCGTTCCCTTTCTCGACTTTGTTCGATACCCCGAGTGCTCGAACACTTGGTTTCCTCCGGGTCTGACGGACGTCTGATGTTCAAGGCCGAAGAAAACGTGCCGCGTGGCGATCCGGAATCGAACGGCGAATTCTAGTAGACCGTTCTCTGAATGGCGATACGCGATCAAGGTTGCACGATGGCTCCTGCCGGTCTCCGAGAAACGATCCAGATATCTAACGGCTTTCCATAGCGTGACGTGGTCGCGATCAAGGTTCAAGAACCGATTATCTCGCGGTTTGATACTCCACGTATCGTGATTCAGCAGGTTTTTAATAATAATTAATAATAATTCTTACACGTGTATTTATATATTTGCATAGAGGGTGAGTCGATACGCAGAGTACCGAGAGAGAGAGAGCGATTTTAATTTCTATCTTGTATTTTCCGAGGTATCAAGGTGACTTGGGATTTTCTAAATGGCACGGTATATTTTTGGTAACACAGAGTATATTTTAGTCGATCCGGTTGGACATTCTGTGAAAAACATGTTAATTTATTTACACAGAAATATCATTAACTTAGAGTTATTAAGATAATTTAATTTAATAATTCGTCGAATTTCACTTACGAAAGATAAGGAGAGACGCGAGACGATATTCTTGCGTTTGCGTTGTCTTCGTCCTCCATACGTTCGATTTGACAGGCTAAGATTAAAATCATCCGCTAAATTAATGGCTTCTCGGTATAAATAGGTTAATACTTTTTCGTAGAGAATGTCCAGTAGCATCGACTGATCTTACGAAAGATACACCGTGCCATTTAGTATACTCAATGTCACCTTGGTACGTCAGAAAAGTAAGATATTAGAAGTTAAAATTGCGTTCGTCCGATAAGCCGCAGCGAAGTGCAACGTAATTCATTTAACACGTTTTTTTAATAAATTCAATAGATAACCAGCTATTTTAGATAGTACGTCTTATTGACTCACCTTGTATACATTATGTCGAATCAACCGCAAAGTTCTGTCACGTTTTTCTTATCTTATTCTATTCTCGTTTTTGACGAAGAAATTAATCGAAGATTAAGGAGGAAGAAGACGAGAATTTTTACAGAATTTTCACCTTCGATGTTTCGTGGGCAAATAGATTTTCGTACTCTCCGTAACGAAGCTGTATCCTTCGCGTACACGTGTCTATTTTTTTTTTTTTTTTTTTTATATACTCTTCCAGATCTTTAAAAATTCTGAAAAACATTCCAAGATGCTTATCGAGGTCTTTAGCACGTTTTATATACAATCGGTATATCGAAATTGCACGGAATTAAGTGTGGCGGCACGGGCAACGGAACTTTTCAGCGGCTCCGGATGCAAAGCGCGACGCCGCCAAAGCGCAACACCGACGTGCCCAATGTACCATCGATATCTTCACACTCTTTCCGCCGAATTCTCGGAAGAGCATACACGTGCCAGCACTGGCGGCACATCTAATGAATGCACGCTAGTGGGGGATATCGATGGGCCACGAAGGGAAGAAGTCTTGCGTCATTAAATGTGTAACTCCTCGGTACTATTTGCATAGCAACGCGTCGAATGATCTCTAGGTGTCTATCGTTATTTGTTACTTGTTACCTGTTGTCTGTTAAGTATAATTGTTAATTGTTAATTGTTAACTCTGATTGTTGATTAGTTGTAAATAAACTGTTGTTCGTTAAAAACACCAAGAGTAGTTCCTTACGCACCTATCACCATACCACCTCACAAGTTTACGAGATCTTAAAACAGCGCTTCTCGAATTGTCTCTATGTTTTGTAATTTTTCACCTTGAGGTTGCACGCTTTCAACACGAATCTTTATTTTCACGTTCGTACAATGTTCAAACAAACGGTCCAGGCCGTGTCTTGTCTCCTAACCTTGTCCTCCTTTCTTAAATCCTCGCTCTCCAAAAAATCTCGTCCTTCTCTAAACAAACTCTTGCAAAACCCGAGCCCATCATCCTCCGCTTCCTGCAGCTCGCAGCAAAAAGCAGATCCACCGGTTGTCACTTACGTAACTGCGATCCAGGTCCGCACGATACGTCACTCCGCAACAGCCCTCTCGCTTATCAAAATGATTACGTTTCATCGTTTTTCCTCTTTCTCACAGCTTGTTCGCGAGAATTTATTTCAAGATAATTCGTTAAAGAATACGAGAAGCAGGAACTTCGTATTCGAGATAGTACTGTTCTTCAAGAGATTTCCTACATATCGAAACAATTATGTATGACGTTTCGTGTTTTTTCTTCTCAGTTTTTCAACGACAATTCATTTACGTACACATATTTTTTCCTGTTAAAGTTTCTTGCGATCGATCACGCATTGGCGATTACAGGTAAGTTTGACGACCTTGTTTAACGACTTGAATGCAATTTAACGTTTACATATTCGTTGATTAAAATCGATCGAGGATTTTACGCGAATCAGGAAGCTTCGAGTGAACGTAACGCTACTGTTCCACAGATTTCCTGGTTATCGTAATAACAACGATGTTTCTGTATTCTTTTGATCGAGGTCACGCCGACCAGGAATTTTAGATTCGACGTATTTTCTTCGACAGATTCTTCGATTGTAAAAATAATTACGATGTTTCACGTTTTTTCTCTGCTCGGTTCTTCAACGAGGTTTTATATATTCCTCGATTAAGATCACACGGATCAGCAACTCTGCATTCAATTTATTCTTCCAGAGAATTCCCAGTTATCGAATTAATTACAGTGTTTCGTGTTTTTCCCTTGCTCGGTTTTTCAATGAGAATTTATGGATTCCCTGATTAAGATTACGTGAACTAGCAACTCTTTGTTTTACAGTCGGGGACAAAAATAAACGAACAGATAGGAAAAGTAATATCAGTGAAGTTTAATTGATCTAATACCAGTTTTATATACTCGAGTTTTATCTATTATGCGAAATACGTGGCACTCGTTTCTGTTGCTCGTTGCACGGAATAATATCTAATGAAATTTTTTTTTTCTTTATTATTTATTAAAATTACAATCAATTCTCGCGTTGAGAATTTTCAGTAATTTTTCTGGCGTGGCGCAATGACATGGCTAATTATTTATAATAAGTTAATACTTATTATAGATAAGTATAATTTATAAGTAAGTATTATAAATAAGTAAATATTACTTAATTTAGATAACTAATTGAATCTAGCGATCTAATGAAATGACACGCAAAACTAACGAAAAGATTCGTTCTATCCGGCTTCGATTATCAGATATGACGAATTTTCTGTCTCGATTTCCTGTCATTTATTAAGTTGTCCGAAATGTTTCTTTCGTTTTATAGAGAAATAATAGACGCAAAATTTTTTTTTGTTTTATATTATCGAATTATGCGCAAACGCAATAATAGAAATATAAGGAAATGGATCATACCTAATTCGATAAAATAATATAAAACAGAAATTGTTGTTCGTCTATCAATCGAAAGAAACTTTTCGGACAACCTAATAATTACCTTTTAGAAAATGTTGCGAATAATCTGGGATTTCAAGGCAAGTCCGTAGACGCATTATCGTCGCTTCACTTACGCTTTCAATAGTTTCCGGTGTTTGCCGAATTTGTTGAAAAACTCGTTCTATTCCGAACCTTGGTATTTCAACATTTTCAATATACAACGTTTACAACGTTCGTTGTATCTCGTAAACGAACATTCGCACCAACTTCTTTCGTTATATTTTCGTAATATTTTACCGATTACTAAAATATTCATTAATATTATTACGAGTCGTATCTTCCACCACCTATCCCATTTATTTTCGTAATACAAATACGCAATACTAATTAAGAGGGTATTCTGGTCCAGAGGGATGAATTTCGGGCGATTTTTGAAGCTCTGTACAAGCGAAACAAAAAATATTTTTGCTATCCTCCTTTTTAGCATTTATTTATTGATATTTCGGGATTAAAAATTCACCGAAAAAAGCTGAATATTTAAAAAATTATGAGCTGGCAAAGTGGGTGCTGCCAAAAAAATGGGGTGCCGTGGCGTGCACGATATCAACCCTTCTGGTCATCCGAAACAAAAAATGCGAACGGATTCTTAATTAGTATAGATGCCGCTATCGTCCGAACCTTGGAAAAGTCAATACAACATTTTTTCACAAAATGACGGCCGTTTGAAAAAGAATGTCTCATTTCGCACGTTTTTTTGACAATTCCGAACGTTTAAAAAATAGTAATATTAAAGATTTTGAGCTGAGCGTGGTCCGGACGATACAGGAGTATACAAGGAATATTCGGACCAAATTTAAAATAAATCGGTTCGTTAGAACTCGAGATATCGCGCACGCCAACTCGGAAAAAGTAGTTTCGAGAAAAACGCGTTTAAAGTTTTGAGACAAGTTTACTCGGACAAAGTTTACCGCGTCACAGAAATGGTTGTAACTCATAAAATAATTGAAATTTTGAAAAATCCTTTTAAGACTTCTTATTCTTGAATGTCTTAACTTTGGAAATATGAAAAAAACAATTTTTCGATTTTTTCAAATTTCTAGTCTGGAATACCCTCTTAATTCAATTGGAAGAACGTGGATCGGTAAAGTTTCCGGGTTAATTCCACGAAAGGTTTCTCGAGGCGTCGCAAGAACTCGCGTACCAGATCCACGTGGAGGCTGAACCGGAAAGTATTCGGTATTCTTTCGTCCCTTCGTTCTTGCGCGGATAGTTAGCCTCGCGGAAGGATCCAGAATACGTAGTGCGCTTGTGTGAGCCATTATATGTATATGTAACGGACGACTTCTCGGGGTCAAATAGCTGGCTCGTCGAGCTTCGACAGCCTCCTCTAGACCGCCTGCGACTTCTTCTTTACTCGGTTCTGGGTGTGTCGTTAATCAGACCGAAACCTCTCGTCCCCGAAGAGGATGTTGAGAACGTTCACAGTCGTTGGATGATGTTTGGAATCGCGTCGAGGCGATTAGACGATTAGACGCCGCGTCTATTTCGATAACTCGAGATTAAACGAGAGAATTTGCCAATTTTATTTACCGAGACTTTTCTATTTTCCAGAACTTTCGTGTCTCGTTTTTTTCTTTTATTTGTTAAAATTTACAATCAATTCTGGCATTGAGAATTCTCAGTAATTTTTTCTGGCGTGGCACAGTGACATGGCTAATTATTTATAATAAGTTAATATTCATTATAGATAAGTATAATTTATAAGTAAGCGTTGTAGATAAGTAAATATTACTTAATTTACATAACTAATTGAATCCAGCGTTCGTGTCTCGTTTAAACATTTAGAGGCTCTCTTGCTTTTTTTATTTTTCTGGATTTATTAGTTGGAAATGTTTGTTATCGTTAGTTAGAGGCTTTTGATCTTTTTTTTTTTTTTTGTCGAGTTGGATACGTTTCTAGGTTTAAATAAAACGATATACACGTCGTAAGGCGAATATAAAATGGCAAGCGAAAGACCGAGTCGAGCCAATGTCTGCACAGGGTCCAGGATCGTAAAGTTTGCAAGGATATCGCGGGTGCCGCTTTATTTTCGTCGCCCCGAAAGCCAGCGTCGTTTTCGTGGAAGGAGAACCGGTCGTTTCGAAATCTGCTCGCGGTGTAACCGCCGGCCGGATAAAGAAACTGGTCCAGCGGACGTAGAGAGGAGCCGGTGGTGTTTGGCCATGGGCCAAGTTTCGCGAGGCCCACGGATTCGTCGCGAGCAAACTCTAACTTCGTAGCTCGTTACTTTCCTCCGTTCAGCAACTCGTCGATTAATCGTTTCACGATAGTCTCGTGACACAGTGTTAATGAACTTTCAAAATCTTGCGTATATAATACGCGTGATACATTGTTACAAATTATTCTAATTCCTTCACGCGACCTATATACACGACCTCTTTCTACGATGTACGACGTAACAGTAGATACCTGTAAGACGTAATTCTTTTCTACAGCAGTCGCGTGAGAGCGTGAATTAGATGTAAAGAGAAAGTAATAAACTACACGTACTAACACGTTCTATTACTATTATTGTAAATTGATACGTATCGTATTTTATTGGTAGTTGTATCGGTATGAAAAAGTACGGATATTGATAAAACGTGTGTACAAGCGTTGCAGTAGTTTGGTAAACTCGTGTAAATAGTTCTGGAAATAATAATTCAAGCGACACGCTACATGAATCTATTTTTTTCCTGCTGTTTGCGAATCGGTTGCGTCGTGTCGTCGTAAAAAATTTACGAGTATCGAAGCTGGTGCGTGCCCCTTCGAGAAGAGAACGTCTTTCTCGCCGGTTCTCCCTCGTTTTCCACGGACTGTTCGTCGACCAGTCGTTAATCTTAACAAGCGTAGATCCGAAGAGGCGGTGCCGGCCGTCGTCGGATCTCGATCATCCGAATATCGCTCGCTCGAATTGCCCAATTACTCGGATAAAATATGTTTGCGTAATCGTCGGCGGGGTAATTTTAAGGGTTGTAAAATTCGCATCCGTTTCGCTTTGATGAAAAGGCCACGGACAATTTAGATATTTTGAATCGTTCGAGAATAAAAGCGCGTGAAATAAAAACGCGTGTAATAAGTCGCAAACGAGAGAGTGTAAGATAGAAGGATACTTTATTTTCGTTTCTTTCTGTGTACAAATATTCGATATCGTGTAGCGAGGCAACGAACATTTCGCACGTTCTTACTTTCACGGTGACCTAATTGAACTCGCCAAGTTTTAACGATCGTCCGATGTCGTACAAACGTATTTACGTAAAAGATTGTCAATGGAGAAAATGTAAATTTCCGGCACTGACAATAAGACGATTTCGATATCGCTATCAAGGCTGGTTATTTATTTGGCTTGCGGAAGAATAAACGGTGAAAGCTGTTCCGTGAAAACGTATTGAAGCGTGGGTGGCGTCAATAAAACACTCGTTCGCATAATTTCGTGTAACACGATAAGTGTTACAAGAATTGGAAATGGTTCGCGAAAGATGAAAGATTATTGGCGTAAATGGATCCACGGTGAGAACCGAACGAGGAAAATGAAAATAAAAAGGAAGAAAAAAAAAACAAGAAATGGGAACAAAATAAGGAATCGTAAAAACGAAATGAAAATAACTGACGTAATATGACGCAACAACGGTCGCTAAAGAACATCTGGCCGTGTTTTTGTAGAAACTTTTTATACGTAATCGTAGATAGTTGGGGGGGGGGGGGAACTGATTATTTTAGCTTAGCTCGTATCCGGCAATTAGTCCGAATAATCGAGGTTTCGCTCGAGTCGTTGGATAAAAAAACAAAGAAGATTCATTTCGCTCGCGAAACTCGATTATTAAGAGTAATTGCGCCGACGTATTTCTATGGAAGAAAATTATCATGTCGGTAAACGCGATTGCGCAACCGGAAGCCTTTTTTTAGAATACTCCTCGCGGCTGTCGCTGTCACGGCTCTCGTATGTAACACCTTTGATAATTTATGATTTATATTCAACTTTTGAATTGCCGCTCTTACTCGTTAAGTTTTATATTAAAATCGACCATACTCGCGATATTGATTATTAATCGATGAAATCAAGCATTGCTATTAATGATGTTTCACACGCGTGTCAATTCTACTTCATTCGTTGATATCAAGCAACTTGAATTAAAATTACAAAATTTCTAAATTCTACCGGCTCATTGGCAGACGTTCTAACTTAAGCGTGCAGAGTAAGATAATGCTATATAAAGACATATTAAAACCTGTCTGGACTTATGGGATTCGACTATGGGGAGCAGCGAGTAATTAAAACATAGAAATTCTTCAACGATTCCACTTAAAAATTCTAAGATCCTTAAAAGATACACCTTGGTATGTCATCAACGAAACAATACATAGTGACCTTGAGATAGCCACAGTTAAAGAAGAAACATTCAAATTTAGTAATAGATATAACATAAGAATTGACGATCACCAAAACCCACTAGTTACTCGATTAATTGACACGATGGATAAGATCCGCAGGCTAGAAAGACTGTACTCTCTAGATTTAAGCATTAGATTCAGCTAGAATTCACGTTATTCGCGTTATAGTAGCACGCCAGAATAATTTACTTGTAATTCTCAATGAGAATTGATTATAAAATTCTTCCAAATAAAAAAAAAATATGAAGCCATATTAAAACCTGTTTGGATCTATGGGATCTAAGTATAGGGAACAGCGAGTAATTCCAACATAGAAATTCTTCAACGATTGCAATCAAAAATTCTAAGATCCTCAAAAGATGCACCTTGGTATGTTACCAACGAAACAATACATAGTGACCTTGAGATAGCCACAGTTAAAGAAGAAACATTCAAATTCAGTAACAGATATGACATAAGAATTGACGATCACCAAAACCCACTAGTTACTCGATTAATTGACACGATGGATAAGATTCGCAGGCTAAAAAGACATTAGCCTCTAGATTTAAGCATTAGATTCAGCTAGAATTCACGTTATTCACGTTATAGTAGCACGCCAGAATAATTTACTTATAATTCTCAATGAGAATTGATTATAAAATTCTTCCAAATGAAAAAAAATATGAAGCCATATTAAAACCTGTTTGGATCTATGGGATCTAACTATGGAGAGCAGCGAGTAATTAAAACATAGAAATTCTCCAACGATTCCACTTAAAAATTCTAAGATCCTTAAAAGATACACCTTGGTATGTCATCAACGAAACAATACATAGTGACCTTGAGATAGCCACAGTTAAAGAAGAAACATTCAAATTTAGTAATAGATATAACATAAGAATTGACGATCACCAAAACCCACTAGTTACTCGATTAATTGACACGATGGATAAGATTCGCAGGCTAAAAAGACATTAGCCTCTAGATTTAAGCATTAGATTCAGCTAGAATTCACGTTATTCGCGTTATAGTAGCAGGCCAGAATAATTTACTTATAATTCTCAATGAGAATTGATCGTAAAATTCTTCCAAATAAAAAAAAAATATGAAGCCATATTAAAACCTGTTTGGATCTATGGGATCTAACTATGGGGAGCAGCGAGTAATTAAAACATAGAAATTCTTCAACGATTGCAATCAAAAATTCTAAAATCCTTAAAAGATGCACCTTGGTATGTCATCAACGAAACAATACATAGCGACCTTGAGATAGCCACAATTAAAGAAGAAACATTCAAATTTAGTAACAGATATAACATAAGAATTGACGATTACCAAAACCCACTAGTTACTCGATTAATTGACACGATGGATAAGATTCGCAGGCTAAAAAGACTGTACTCTCTAGATTCAAGCATTAGATTCAGCTAGAATTCACGTTATTCGCGTTACAGTAGCACGCCAGAATAATTTACTTGTAATTCTCAATGAGAATTGATTATAAAATTCTTCCAAATGAAAAAAAATTCGTTGATATCGCTTATAATTTGTATTCTGCGCGTAACTCAACTTGCATAGTGAAATCTAACAACGCTTTATCCTCCGGTGGGTGACGTTCTCAAATAATTCAGGTTCTCCAAGGCAGCAAGTTTCGTAATCACGCGACAAACAGTTCCCTTGGTCGCGAATATCGTCTGCGAAGATTTTCGCCAGTCGTCTCCATGTCGCTCAACGAACGATCTTCTGCCGAGAGAGAAAAAGAGAAGCGAGAAAGCAACTGCGAATGAATTACGACGATTGCGCAATCGTCGTCGTTATCGAGGGACTTTACGCGTGAAAATTTATTCGCCGCGGCGGCCAATTAAACTTAACGACCGAAATTCCTGCCCAGAATCGGACGAAACCTTTCCTTTCCACTGTGATCTTGCGACGTAGGATCTTTCACGAACCGCGCGCTTTCTACGCTTCAACTTTGATCGGTTTTCATTAATTTTTGAAATTCAATGAAACGAACGACGATAGCAAAGTTAGGGGCAAAGCGATGAGCAAATTGATTAAAATGATATAAGCGAAGATTGGGTTAAATAAATTGCAAACTAGTTTGATGCATAAATTGTTGTAAATGCGAAAGTATGGAGGCAAAGGTCGAGTGCAAGGAATTGTACGTCAAATCTACTTCTACCTATGGGATCCAACTATGGGGAACAGCGAGTAATTCCAACATAGAAGCTCTTCGACGATTCCAATCAAAAACTCTGAGATCCTTAATAGATGCACCTTGGTATGTTACCAACGAAACAATACATAGCGACCTTGAGATAGCCACAGTTAAAGAAGAAATATCCAAATACGGTAACAGATATAACATAAGAATTGGCAATCACCAAAACCCACTAGTTACTCGATTAATTGACACGATGGATAAGATTCGCAGGCTAAAAAGACATTAGCCTCTAGATTTAAGCATTAGATTCAGCTAGAATTCACGTTATTCGCATTATAGTAGCACGCCAGAATAATTTACTTATAATTCTCAATGAGAATTGATTATAAAATTCTTCCAAATGAAAAAAAAAAAATATATAAAGCCATATTAAAACCTGTTTGGATCTATGGGATCTAACTATGGAGAGCAGCGAGTAATTAAAACATAGAAATTCTTCAACGATTCCACTAAAAAATTCTAAGATCCTTAAAAGATGCACCTTGGTATGTTACCAACGAAACAATACATAGTGACCTTGAGATAGCCACAGTTAAAGAAGAAACATTCAAATTCTGTAACAGATATAACATAAGAGTTAACAATCACTAAAACTCGCTAGTTACTCGATTACTTGACACGATGGATCAAATCCGCAGGCTAAAAAGGCGGTATCCTCTAGATTTAAACGTTAGATGCAGTTAGAACCAAACATACGATAAACACTTATTATACATGGCTGGCAGCGGAAACGATAAACACAACCATAGAAAGAAGACTAAAAAGGAAACACCCAGCAGATCTCACAAAGGATATATCTTAACAAACACGAAGATGGTACCCCATTGGGGGTAGCCACTCACATGATAATCGATCAGATAAAAAATTCTACCAAATGTCCAAATTGGACAAATTGTGAATGTGAAATTTTAAATAAAAAAAAAAAACTTATTATACACGTTATAGTACCACGTTAGAATAATTTACTTATAATTCTCAATGAGAATTGATTGTAAAATTCTTCCAAATAAAAAAACAATATATATATACTTCTATTCCAAAGAGACCGTAATAAATAAATAAATAATTATTCTTATTGATAAAATTAATGGAAACGAAGAGAATTAAGGTGATATCGTGCTTTAGAAATTACTATCAGTGTATTATAAAATACAATATGTTTCGTTTCATTTATCGCAAATTGCTTAAAAAAATTCTAATAGGATACTGTGTCAGGACAATTGTTGGTCCAGAAAATGAAAGATTTTTCTCTTCTTCTTCCGCGCAAGCTGTGACCTATTTTCTCTCGACGATATCACGCACGATTAGGACGTTGTAACCACCTCCGATCGGTTTTCCACTCACACTATACATACGTCTCGCGATTTATTCTCGCAATTCGCGAGTTAGCGTGGTTGCAAATACACCAAATATCCACAGTTATCCATCTTTTTCGTTTCGCACTCGCAAACGATCACGTTTCCGTATATATAAAAACATCTGCTTTCTTGCCAAATCGCATTTTGCATCTCGTTGTGTCAAGTACGTAAGATGATAAAAGATATATTATATTACATAGCCAAGGTAGAATTCCGCCGAAAATAAAATGCTGCATTTTCCACCGGTTAATCAGGTCGGAAAATATTATACGCCAAGAGATTAAGGGGGTATCCTGAATTAGAATGTTTTAAAACAGCGTTTTCTTGTGATTTTTGTTAGAGAGGAAAGAAAGAAACGAAGTTATTGAATTTTGAGCTATGGTTCTATATATATTTAACGAATGCAAACAAATTTTTTTTAAATAAAAAAAGAATTTTAACAGATTTCTAAGCCTATTTTATGATCCACCTCGTAATTCTTGACTGAAACGAACGATCAAAAAAGGATTAAATTATTATATATTTTGCTTCTGGGTGAATTAAAAAAAGGCAGGAAAAAATGTGAAATTAAAAATTTTGCCGGGTTTAAAAAGAATGTCTTTTGAAAAAAAATTTAACGTGCTACAACAATTATTTAAATAAACTTTTTGACGAACTTTTTTAGTTCACCCAGAAGAAAAATATATAATAATTTAATCCATTTTTGGTTTTTTGTTTCCGTCAAGAATTACGAGATGGATGTTTCCCGCCGATCGAACACTGCAGCGACAATACGCCCATGAAATAGAAATCTGTTAAAATTTATTTTTTACTTTAAACAAATTTTTTTGTATTCGTTAAATATATATAAAACCATACCTCAAAATTCAATAACTTCGTTTCTTTCTTTCTTTCCCCTCTAAAAAAAAAAAATCACAAAAAACGTTATTTTAGAACATTTTAATTCAGGACACCCCTTTAACGTTTTTCAAGGGAAGGAAGAACGAGCAACGCTCTAAACGCATCATTGCAGAACGACAAGAGGAAATCCCTGGTACGTCAGCGCGACGTACTGTCGGTCGCTTCCTGTTGATCCAAGCGGTCAGAGCACGGTGCCAAGTAGCCCCGCGTGAAATCGTTGACCGCCTTTTCTCGTCCGCGATATCGCTCTGCCAAATGCGTGACTAATCGCCGACGAAAGTCTCGTCGTCTGTTCCTCGGACGCGTTTCTCGATTCCCTTCGTCGCTGTGCCACAACGACGCCGCTAACTTTGACATTTTACCGTGCGATCGAGGCAACCGAGTCACCAGCGATTGCATGAATTATTAATGCGCCGAGAAGAACGCGATGCGCGAAAGTGCGCTGTGATTTACGAGGAGCCGCGTGGGATTTTGCGAGTATTCGTACGGGACAGGGGGATGACGAAGGAGAGACGTTGGAAAATGAAACGGGGCGATCGAGGTTTGCGGAGAAAGAATCGGATTAAGTCGATTTTGAACGTGCCACGGAGAACGACGGATGGGTAGAAGGAGGATTTCAAGTTATTTTGGAAGCAACGCTTCAGAAAATTGAGGAAAAACGAATATACCGGGAGTTTATCGCAGGAAAAATTGAATAGATGGGGTACGCGATTGGATTGGCTTTCGGATAACGGAATGGATATATACGGGAAATATTGTTTTCGAAAAAATAGCGAGAGAACGGTCGAGCGTAATATGTCTGGTGGAGCATAAATTGGCAAAAATTCGCTCGTTGATTCGTTCAGCTAAAATTCTCTAGTCTAACCAATTCACGCTATTTACCACGTTCGAGCGTAAACAAACCGATCTACACTACGTACGGTCGTGCAATCAGCAAGTAATTAACCCATCAACGTCCACGGTAAATCAATGCAAAGTAAGCAAACAGACTGACGATGGAATCAAAGGCGGGCTGCCAATAGAGTACAAAAGAGCCAAGAACAATTGCAAAAAATCAGCGCCGATTCCCTGACAAACTACCAACGTTACGCTCGCATCGAACGAAAACATACACACACACAGAGAGAGAGAGAGAGAGAGAGAGAGAGAGAGAGAGAAGCCGCAGAAAATCCAACGTGAGAATAAAAGAGAAAGGGAATGGTGGAAAAGAGCCGGCGATCGGTTTTCGGGTAAAGGCAAGACTAATAAAAGAAGGAAAAGCATGGAACGCGTGAAAATCGACTTCGAGGTACAGGTAAAACGAGTGAAAAAGAAAAGGCAAAGGCGTAAAGACAAGAGAAGTGAGAAAAAAGAAACGAGCGAAAGTCGACTTTGAAGCAAACGCAAAATCGATGAAAGGGAAGGAAAACGACGAAATAGAAAAGCGAAGAAAAGAACGGACAGCGTCTTTGAAGCAACCGTGAAATCGATAAAAGAACGAAGCGCGGGGTAACGTCGAGCGAGAAACAAAGCTAATAAAAAAGGAAACGCGACAAAAGAGGAAAAAGAATTTGGAAGCAAAGGCCGTAGGTAGAAAGGCAAAGTCGAGGGGAAGGTTACTCGAAGATCTAAACGCGGAGATCTCTCTCTATTCGCGGTCTCTATCCGCAACGTCTCCGGTTGGCACAGACCGTAGTCTGTTTTCTTTGGAACCCGAGCGAGCGATCCGGTTCGGTTGGAAACGCGATTCGCGCTTTTCGCCACTAAGATCTTCGGGCCGCAGGTGGTCAGGCTGCTTGCGGCGAGGCGGTGCACGTGGTCGCTGCATGTGCACACTGTGAACAACCGTTGCGCTGGGTGGAATTAGACTCGCGTAAGCTCGATTTCTCTGCGGACCTAGAACCATATCGCGATAAGGATGGTCCACGGGAAGATACCGGACTTTCAAATAGTAGCAGGGTGATCTGTTTGAGTTAGCGTTTAAACGTATACCGGCTGCGGGTTTGCATACGGTTTAAATTGTGAAATTCTCGAAATTGATTATAATATTTTATATATATTTTATATATATTTATCGAATATAATATTTTACGTGATTGATGGAGGAAGTTGGAAAAACAAGAATCACACATCTAACGCGTAAACAGTGACGTTGAAAATTTGAAAATCGCCCGTTTCGTTTTGTAGTAAATCGCGGGATTGTTAGTTTTGTTAGACGCGATGGGATTGCTTCTCGCGAGAATTTCAAAATTCTCGAATGCTCGAATCTTTAAATTCTTTAATTCTCCGGTTTCTGGAGACTCTTAAACATCGAAATGGCCGATTCTTCGCGCGACGTCCGAGATTCTTCAAATTTCCAAATTTTAAATTACCAAAATTTCTAAACTCTCGAATAGATCGCTGACACGCTAAATTCCTCATAGTTTCGTTATATCCGTTTACGTGGCCGCGTTCGAGATCTTTCAAGCGTCGTTAATATATTTATATCTTTACGCCGCTAGACAGCGTATACACGGCGATTCCGTAAAATTATTGCACGCACGCGTACTACATTGTGGACACGACGATCTTTGTTTCGTGTTGCACGCAAATATCCACGACGCTTGCCAAATTTCGCGTACGCCCCTGCCAGATCGAATAAAACACCGTGTATCAACATACCGCGGCCAGAAGATATAAAAGCTCGTTTTTCACCTCGCTGATCGATAAAATTATAGGTATGCAGCGAACGGTGGTTATTTCAAGGAAATGTTTAAATTACTTTTTAATGTTGCTTTCGTTGCGCTTGGAAATAAAAGACAACGTCTATTGTATTTAAATATCTTCATGGTGATTAAGATTAAGGTACGCTCCAAGACTCTATACCCTGCTATGACGTAAATCGTAAGCCTGATAGATATTCATTATTCTCTTTGATTATTTTCCACCTGTTTCTCTGAATATCCGTAGATTCCTGGCAATCGATCAATTAGTCCTTGCGTCAACTTTCCGACCAACAATGTATACGCGCGAGTATAAATCGTATTATTTAACGAACGTTTCGCTGATTGCGACACGCCAACGTACACGACTCTGCGATTTTAATATTCGATGATTTTTAACACTAGGTTTACGGGCGTGTCTTATATACCTATTTCTACGAGCACCCGTTAAATTGACGGGCAAACGAAAATACGCATTTTCTTTAAAAAATCGATTTACTCGAATTTAGTCTGAATCGAGCAATATTAAGCTTCGCGTTTAAATAAATTCCTAATAAATAAAAAGTCTTTTTTTTTTTTATTAACGATAATATTAACGGTATAGGGTAATCATATTTATTGAGCAGATTTTTTACAAATATACTGAATTTTTGAACGAAATCAGCTGGTCAATTCGACGGGATTCGTAAAGATAAGTATACTACATACAGGTTTCAAAAATTATTATATAAATTCTTTAGACGAAATGATTAATTTACGACGCAAAATTGTTAAAATTAATGCTATGGTTTTTGGGATATTTCATTTCGAATTTTAAAATCCGCCAAATCGACTCGTAAAGCTGATGTTAATATCGAAGCTTCTCTGTTCGTTTCTCTGAAAAATTACAAACCATAAGTCTCCCGTTTTACTCCAAATGCTAATTTCTCGATTTCCCAAATTCCCATCTCCATGTCGTCTAGTCACCGTTCACCTCGCTAAAACAAAGTTGATCCTCGAAGGGAACAATGCGTCATTCTTCCATGCAAAACAGACTTTACCTTCCTCAATTTCTCCTTCGACGATGCCAAAATTATCGAACAATGGAATTAC
Source organism: Bombus bifarius (assembly GCF_011952205.1). NCBI lineage: Eukaryota > Metazoa > Arthropoda > Insecta > Hymenoptera > Apidae > Bombus > Bombus bifarius. Next base: position 537,536 of record NW_022884396.1, read on the forward strand.
ATAAATCGGCCATAAATCTTCATGACACGTGCGTTCGTTGGCGTGGCTCGATCGTTATGTAAAGTAGTAGACGCTCGGACTGCGAAGAGGAGCTCGAGTCAAAAAGTGCACGCTCGGGCGAGATCGTCGATCATCGAGGATTCGTCAAGGATTCGTGATAGGCTGATTGCGCAAGGTAAAGAAGATCCAAAGAAGGTTGGCTGACCGTGAGGCGCGACAACGTTCCGAAACGCGGGAATTTCAACGTCTGCGTCGTGGTTCAGCCGCGTTTCCAACACGTCGCAGGACCTTCGAACGCCCACGCGTTCTCACGCCCACCTACGCCGCTCTTGCCTTTTTATTCCCAGCCCTGGCACTATTAATAGGATCAGCCGTTTCTCCGTTTGAAACTTTGTTTCGTTTCGCTTCACGCTCAAAAGGGAAAAAGAAATTCGCCGAGCTTCCATGCGACGGATCGCCCGTTGTCCTCGAGGTCTGTTCTCATCGATCAGGCAGCTGAGATTAATTTCCCAACGAAAAGGATAAAAGCTACGAGCAACGACAAGTTGCTTCGAGCGATACAGCGAGAAATATACGAGCCCATTAACGTAATAACATCGACCTAAATCGAGATGGTAATGTCAAGTGTCTCGCTCTGTATATTTACATGCATTCGTACGAGTTTGAACAATTTTTAGCGTGTTGCACGACTCGAGATCGAAGTTTTAACACAAGACACGATGGAACGCAGCGGCGAATTACGATCGTGGTTGAAAATTAAAAGCGAAATTAAAGAGAACAAGGAGATTGGTCGATCGTAAAGCTACTCTTTTCACGAATCAACGATTAGAAGCAGGTAAAAAGCGTCGAATCTCGATCGTTCTAGGTTTTATAACATTCTTCTAATTATGCCAGTACTTTGACAATTTCAACAAATTCAAACAAAATCTACGTATACGAATTTATTCCTGGAAAGAGTAAAAGGGTTTCTCGGAGAAACAATCATCGAAAGGCACACTGTATACAGGGTGGTTGGTAACTGATGGTACAAACGGAAAGGGGGTGATTCTAGGCGAAAAAAGAAGTCGAAAATACAGAATCAAAATTTTTCGTTCGAGGCTTTGTTTTCGAGGAAATCGACTTTGAATTTCCGCTCGGTACGCGTGCACTTTATCGCGTCTCGTTGTAACGGATCTCACTGTAGATCGTTGTCTCGATGGAAAAATTAAGAAAAAAAATTTTTATTCTATATTTTCGACTTCTTTTTTCGCGTTACCAACCAGTTACCAACCACCCTGTATATCGCTTACCTACTTTTCCAACGGTTCAACATTTTCGTACGCTGGTATTTATCAAATTACTTGGCAAAAAGAAAACAATTAAAAAGAGTAGAGAACACGTAAGAAACGTTGATCGGACATTTTTCGCCAACTTTCCAAACTTTCAACCGAATTATCATCGTACACGGGACGAGACCGACGTGATATTTGGTAACAATTTCAATTATATCCGTAGAATTTACAGGGTGTAACATACGTATTCCGCGTGGCCGGTACGAGCATGAAATGTACACATGGATGAAATTGCTTTCACGTAGGATACGTCAGGGCTTATCCCATTTGGACAGTTGCCAATGAACCAATAGGCCAACTTGTAGAATGCGCCGAAAATAACGGAGCCTAGCTACGAAAAATTTCAATGTACAAGAGTTGTCAATTAAATGACAGCCGACTAGAGTCTCCTGGTCGGACCAACCGCACTCTCCGAACCCTTTGCCTTTCGATACAAAGTTTCGTTTTTCGTCGTCGGAAATCTTCTAAATATCGCGGATATTTACGCGATCGTAGGAGATTCGAAAGCGAAGAAATACGTATAACACGCAGACGATCTTCTTCATACGAGAATATTATTCCTCTTTCTTTCATATTTCCTCTATACTTCGTTCGTCGAATCGCCTCTTCTAAGAATTCCATCCATAAAATTCAGCTTCTCTTATTTTCTCGTCTACGAGATGAGAGCGCAATATAAAAGCGAAGCATCGGCTTCGTACTTTTCTAAATTGACTTGGTTTTTTTCAAACTTCCGATATACACGAAGACGATGAAGTTGGTGTTCTGGGGTTTCGGCAAATGGGACGTCAGGCTGTTTTCCTCGGCAGTAGATGTAAATGTTTATCGGTCGATCGCCAATAAAAACAACGGCACCGTTGCGAGCTTTCAGCAATTTCCTGCTGCCCACCATCCCAGTTCTACATCGAAAGACAAACTGGTTCTAACGTTATCGGGGATTAGAGGCTCGCTCGTCTACTATCCGTTTCCTCTTTATCTTCTTAATCCTCTTTAATTTGCAACAGAAGTCGTTTCTATTTCGAACGTTTCCAATCGACGCGCGTCTTTACCAACGTAATCCATCGCTTTTCCGTTTCAAAAGTTTACGCACGCGTTATCTGCATTACGCGTGTACGATAAACGACAGATCACGTAAGAATCAGTTTGTAACGCAAACAGCCAGCGTTTCTCGTTTCTGCGACCTCGATTTATCAGCCTCCTCTCGTCCGGATGAGAGAGACATCGGCCGATAACGATTCGCGAGGCCTCGATACCGAGAGGAATTCGAACGAAGCGGCAGGAAAAGGACGGATAAAAGGAAGGGAAGTGACGAAAATGAGATAAGAATGGAACGTTCGGCGGCGCCAAGTGAATCACAGCTCGCGAAATAAATCTAAAAGCGTGCAAGTTCGCCGGATCACGGCGACAACGAAAATATTGCCGGATCAATTCGTTCTCTCTTCGCGGACGTGTTTTCGAAACACGCGTGATTTATGCGACAGTTTTATTTACGCCACCTCTTCCTGCATACGTGATTTAGACCGTTTCTTCGTGATTAGATCGAAAGTTTTTCAAATTGGCAAAACACAGTCGCATGGTATAAGCAGGTTGAACAAGAAGTTTCTTTCTCATCGATGACGCAGTTATTTCGGTAGAATTGAAGTTTCCTAACGTTGTTAAGACTTTGCTCCGCTTCGCTTTCTTTCTTTCTTCTCTACGCGTGTATACTTCTGCTTTTATCCGTTTCGCGGAATTTCCTCGCATCTCTGCTACTATTTTGCTCAACTCGCGTATATTATTATCCTCGAAGATAGCAAAATATAGCGGCAGATATAGCAAAAGAGTGAACCAACATCGAAAGCCCCTAATTACTGGACTACTTGATACGTCGGACCAGATCCGCAGGCTGAACAGACACTACCCGCTAGACCTAAACACTAGATTTAATTAGATATTAAGTAATATTTACTTATCTACGACACTTACTTATAAATCATACTTATCCATAATAAGTATTAACTTATTATAAATAACTGCGCCACGCCAGAAAAAATTACTGAAAATTCCCAATGCGAGAACTGATTGTGAATTTTAATAAATAAAAAAAAAATTATTATCCTCGAAGATTGGCATTGGAAATAGAAAGCCGATTTTTCCAGAAATACCAACACGCATCGTACAAACAGATCTATCGGTAATTCGAAGCTCACGGTGTATCGTCGCCAAAATTCGTCATGAGATCGTCGAAACTTTCACTTTCTAAATTTCTAAAATTCTCTTTAGCCTGTAAAAAGAACAAGAAAATATTTTCTACCCCATTTTACCGAACTACATAGCCAAACGGGAAGAAGGGAAGACACACCCGTTGCGACTTACCAGCGTAATTTCCATTCGATTTCCATTTACAGCCGGTGTTGCAGCGAGGGTGACACGCTCGTACAAGCAGAGCGAGCTTAAATCGAGCTTACCGGCGCAACGTCGTCCGCTTCGCGCCTTTTACCACGCTCGTGTACGTGCTCGTGTTTCGGAGGGGGTGAAAGTCCAGACGGCGCCTGCAAGACTAGCCTCCCTTCGTTCGCAGTCTGACAACCACCTTTCGGTTAATCCGCTGACATACGAGACCTGTTTTTTATCCTTTTCGGGTTTCTCCACGCTTCGAAGAGTTTGTCGCGCCGGGACAAGATAAGAAAGGAAGAGAAAAAAAGAAAAAAGAACGGAAGTATCGCACGGGAGGAAATTAAGTCGACGCTGGAAGGTCTTCGTTTTTTATGAAAATCGAGCAATTTTAATTTTCACACGAAGATGGTATCGATGATAATCAAACAGCTAAAAGATTCTACCAAATGTCCAAACTGGACAAATTGTGAATGTAAAGAATTAAAAAAAAAAAAATTTAATTTTCGAGATGTTTGATCAGGAAGATTTGTCGATCGATATCTTGGGAGCGCGTAAACGTATTTCATTTTAGTATTAGGTTGTCCGGAAAGTTTCTTTCGTTTAATGAGGAAATAATAGACGTATAGGGTTTTTTGTTTTATATTATTTTGTCGAATTCATTTTGTTTCGTTGAGATAAACACCGTGACATTTCACAGACTTGCTTTCACGTTTGTACGACAGACCTCACAAAGGACATAATCTAACAAACACGTATTATCTGAGATTTTTTTTTTATTTATTTGTTGAAATTACAATCAATTCTCGCGTTGAGAATTTTCTGTAATTATCTGAGATGATTAAAGAAATAAATCAATCAAATTCGAAGATGGTATCCCATTAGGGGTAGCCATCCACATGTTATATTACTATATCACTAAGCTATAATATTTTACCAAATGTCCTACTGGACAAATTGTAAAATGTAAATAAATAAATTAAAAAAAAAAAGAAGTTTGTACGAACGTGCACTGTTGTGAAAAACACGTTTGCGAAAGGACACTTTCCGAGCAATCTAATATTTCGTTGCTTTTGTTATTCGTTTCTTTATCACAGTCGTTATTGTTTATGACTTTTTATCCGACGACGAAGACAGCAGAAATGGTTTAGATACGAAGATTATCGGCGATAATTATTTAACGACGGAGACAGCAATCCGATGCGTATCAAATATAGGACTGTCGCAATTAAATCGCAGTTTTTCTCGAAGCAAAGTTACGTCTACTTTTATCTACACTGTGAATTTTTGAATTTTCAAGCGAAAATTGAACGAAATTGCGAACATCGTGCCTGCGAATATATTTCGTAATGATCAAACGAATCTAAAATTTAGAAAGTCGCAGAACCTCCCTTCTTCAAAGAATTTTTCTTATTTTCCATGGACATTTGAAAGTCGTAGAATAGAAAACGTAAGAAATTTAAAATCGCTCACCTCGATCGTCGACCATCTCGACACCCTTTCGCAAACTCATTCCCTCCCACAAAAACCTACAAAAACAATCTCCACCGCTTTCTACCCTTGAAACTCCTGTTTCCAAACACACACGCCCCTTCTTCCGTCCCTATACGACTCGCTAATTTATCGTCGACACACTTGGAATAAAAGTGATATCGTCGCGTGCGATGGCGAGGGTTGAAATTTTCATCGTCGTTCACGCTGTCGAGCCGATTCTTTCGTTGACCCCCCGCAGACACCATAGGGCGAACTAAAGGGGAGGCCATGGAATAAATGTCCCCCTGTATCTGTCGAAATAAAGCTGGGTATCCATCGACGTTTGCTAAGGTCCGTTAAGGTTCGCCAATGTTTTTTTTTTTTTTTTTTTTTTATTTATTTGTTGAAATTACAATCAATTCTCGCGTTGAGAATTTTCAGTAATTTTTCTGGCGTGGCGCAGTGACATGGCTGTTTATTTACAATAAGTTAATACTTATTATAGATAGGTATAATTTATAAGTATTATAAGTAATGGTTCGCCAATGTGAATTTACTTCGGTGGAGATGCATATACGTGTATATGTGCATCCGTGTGTACGCGATACATATGTATATGTATTAGGTTGTCCGAAAAGTTTCTTGCGTTTGATAAAGCGACAATAGACGAACAACAATTTCTGTTTTATATTATTTTATTACCGCGACCTCAAGATACCCACAGTCAAAGAGGAAATAGGAAAATATAGCGACAGATATAGCAAAAGAGTGAACAAACACCGAAACCCCCTAATCGCTGGACTACTCGATACGACGGACCAGATTCGCAGGCTGAAGAGACACTACCCGCTAGACCTAAACGCTAGATTCAATTAGTTATCTAAATTAAGTAATATTTACTTATTTATAATACTTACTTATAAATTATACTTATCTATAATAAGTATTAACTTATTATAAATAATTAGCCATGTCACTGCGCCACGCCAGAAAAATTACTGAAAATTCTCAACGCGAGAATTGATTGTAATTTTAATAAATAATAATAAAAATATTATTTTATTGTATTAAGTATGATTCATTTCGTTCTATTTCTATTATCATGTCTGTGCATAATTCAATAAACTAATATAAAACAAAAAACATTGCGCGTCTGTTATCTCCTTATAAAACGAAAGAAACTTTTCGGGCAACCTAATACGTACACGGATAGCAAACAATTTTTTTTTTTTTATTTTATTGATTACATTCGCAATTTGTCCAGTTTGGACATTTGGTAGAATTTTGTAGCTGTTAGATTATCATGTGGGTGGTTACCCCCAGTGGGATACCATCTTCGTGTGGATAGCAAACAATTGAAAAATATTTGAGAAAGTTTGCAGTTATGTCGGTATATAAAAGAAAAATTGGTTGTTTCTTTCTATTCCTCGTGAATGTTTGGTGAAAATCATGCGTACAGTGCACGCGGTTTATCTCGAACCACTCGAATATTTTGAAACACACGCACGATACGAAAAAATCGAAAGAATTTTAAAGTTGATATCCCGATAGCGCGGATAGTGCGCAGGAGATTGTAGCGTTTCGAAAACGTTCGAGTGTCAACCGCAAGAGTATGAAATAGTAAGTTTTTTTTTTTTTTGTTTATTTATTTACATTTTACAATTTGTCCAGTAGGACATTTGATAAAATATTATAGCTTAGTGATATAATAATATAACACGTGGATGGCTACCCCCATCCCATGAATGGGATGCCATCTTCGAATTTGATTGATTTATTTCTTTAGTGTGGCGAGTGTGAAATAGTAAGTTGATAGTATTCGTTCGAAAGTTTTAACGCGTCCCTCGCAGGAAGTTGCGAGGCGATCGGAAATTCAAACAATAGTGAACGCCCCATGGTATGTCAGAAACGAGGACATACGCAAAAACTTGAAAATACTAACGGTCTTCTCAATGCCAGAATTGTTTGTAAATATTAATAAATAAAAAAAAAAGAAACTAACGGTCAAAGAAAAAATTGGCAGGTACGCGGAAAAATACAAGGGAAGAACGGCAACACATCCAAGTCAGCTGGCTGCTGAAGCGAGCAAAACTCTCATAGAAAGAAGACTAAAAAGAAAACACTCCATTGACCTCGCTAAAGAAATAGAATAGTCAAAGTCGGAGATGGTATCCCGCTGGGGGTAGCCATCCACGTGTTATTTAACAATTAAGTTAGAAACATTTACCAGATGTTCAGCTGGACAAATTGTAACGAACATATTAAATAATAATAATAACAAAAAAAGATAAACTTTTCGAATAATCCGATACTATGGGTTTGGCTCCTATGGAGGTGGTGTCGCTGGGGCCCAGGTCAGAGATGGCCATGCTGTTACTGTTTTCTGACACTGGAACACTCTCTACGTTGTTGTTTCGATGGCCTGCGGTATGTTCGATAAACCACTTTGGTTTTTCTATCTCTAATTTACGGCCCCTGTTTGGACTTATGGGATCCAACTATGGGGAGCAGCGAGTAATTCCAACATAGAAATTCTCCAACGATTTCAATCAAAAACTCTAAGATCCTTAATAGATGCATTTTGGTATGTTACCAACGAAACGATACATCACGACCTTGAGATAGCCACAGTTAAAGAAGAAATATTCAAATACAGTAACAGATATTTTTTTTTTATTTAGTTGTTTACATTCACAATTTGTCCGATTTGGACATTTGGTAGAATTTTTTGGCTGCGTAACAGATATAACGTAAGAATTAACCGCCACCAAAACTCACTAATTACTCAATTACTTTTTTTTTTATTTATTTATTAAAATTACAATCAATTCTCTCGTTGAGAATCTTCAGTAATTTTTCTGGCGTGGCGCAGTGACATGGCTGATTATTTATAATAGATAAGTATAATTTATAAGTAAGTATTATAAATAAGTGAATATTACTTAATTTAGACAACTAATTGACTCAATTACTTGATACGACGGATCAGATCTGCAGGCTAAAAAGACTTTAGATTTAAACATTAGATGCAGCTAGAACCAAACACACGATAAACACTTATTATACACGTTATAGTACTCAGAATAATTTACTTATAATTCTCAATGAGAATCGATTGTAAAGAGTCTACCAAATAAAAAGAAAAAAGAAAATCTATGGCTCTGTGTCAATTACGACGCGTGATTGCTAGAATTGCGTATACGCAATGTCATGTTTCAGAAAAAAGACACAAAATTAAACACGCGTTTAAGCAGATATAGTTCGATAAAAACAGATATAAGAGATTTTTGAAATATCTACTGAATAGAAAACAGATATGACGAAAAATGCAGCTTCGTTCGATGCCAAATTGTATCGATAATGGAAGGAATATCTATAAATTCAGTTTCTCTGTATCAGAATGTAACGTTCAATAATTTTTCGTGATTTTACGCCATTAATTTCTGAAGCGTTACGCTCGAAGTTATTGGTATTGTCAAAGATTTAAAAATAATTGATGTTTATTGAAATGTATCAGGACGAAAATCGACAAAAATTCTCCGTCGACATTTCCTGTTATAAATAATTAGCCATGTCACTGCGCCAGAGAAACTTACTCAAAATTTACAATGCGAGAATTGATTGTAAAGTACTTGTAAATAAAAAAAAATATTTCGTAAGAGTTCAAATTTCTTTACAAATATCTTTTTTCGCTGTTTAGGAAATACCAAATAGAAAGCGTTTCTCGAGAAACGTTTAATCTTCTCGCGAACCTAAGTGAATTATTGCACTACAACGTGGATAATTTACACCAACGTATAGTAAAGTCTTTAGATTTAATTTAGATTTAGAAAGACGGGGAATATCTCGTGAAACGCCCGTGATCCGACGAGCTGCTCAATTGCATCGAATCGCGATATCATCAAGTTGCAATGAATTGTATCGAATTGCAATATTGCTAAGTTGCACCGGATTGCACCTAATTGCGCTCAATTGCAACTAATCGCACCAAATCGCACCGAGTCGCGCCAAATTGCACCCAATTGCACTGAATCGTCCTGAATCGCAATATGTAGTTCACGCATCGTTATCTACGAAAATTAAAAAAGAAATGGTATGACATCACAACATAATTGCACGATGTCATTGTACCAAACGTAATCGAACATCTCGGGAAACACGAACTATACGGAAAAAATGTTCCGCAGAAAAATTTCCACGACGTACTCTTCTCTGTTAAAACACACTGAACCATCACTCTGTTATAAATAAATTTTACTGTCAATTATATCTAAAGTTTAATTCTTCGCCTTATTTGTGAAACGTTCCGGTGATCTGTCAATTCCGGTGATTTCTTGCGTCTCCGACGTGACACAATCGTTGTAACGTAACGAGGAAACGCGAATTTGGAAACAGGGCGTGCAAAATCATTCTTCTAAAACCTTGTCGTTTCTCGTCGCAGGCAAAGTAATCGTCTTTCTCCGTGTTATTTTATCCTACGTAAAAAATGCAATTTTTATAAATATCGCGATTCGATAAACGAAAGAAAATGTCAATGTTGAATATCTCGAAACACAGTTTTGCCATGTACGCGGTGTTCCAAATTCGTCGATTCGGTGATATTACCATTCGGTACATTTGACTCAATTCGCTACTATCGCGATTCGTTTCGATTCGGTGCTATCGGCTATCGCGATTTAACGCGATACCACTGCACGATACTCGTATGGCGCGATTGAAAAATTGCTTTGAGAAAAATTCAAAGATACAACGTGGTATCGAAAAATAACCGAATCTGGGAGATAACGGGAGAAGGAACTTTTGCGAACGAGGAAGACGGAAATTTCGAACCGCCGACTGAATAGCCGGCTTAAGGATTCGTAATCCTGGGTTCGAAGTCGCAAGGAGAACGCGGCGGAACCCTCGAAACTTTATCGATCTTTCAATCACTGCGCGACAAAGGCGGAGAGAGTACGGAAATCGAGCGACCCCAACTCATCGCGGTGAACCCCCTTGGTTGCTCGCCCCTTTTGTTTTCAAACGAGTCGCCTCTTCAACGAGAATTTTTGCGGAGACAGTGACGATTCCTCGGGAACTTTAGGTATCTTTGTGTACTTGGACAAAGTTATTGCTTTCCTCTTTAGGGGAATCTGGGGAGGTGTTTTGGTGGCTGAAAGTGGACGAGCGAGGATTTCCAATTGAATCGTCGTTCGATCGAGAAACAGGGAAATTCTACGTTTGATCGAGTAAAATTGAATCGATAACGAGTACGTGATTAAGCTTCGTATTAGGCTGCGTTTGTTTTGAAAGATAAATAATTTAATAATAATAATATTAGCGGTACGAAATAACCGACTGTTTCTTTTTAATCGAACGAACAGAAGCGAAGATGGTAAATTGCTTCGGTTTCGAAACTGTAGATACGACGTTTGGATCGAAGAGACTATTCTTCGTATCCTACGGATAGGCCGTAGTTAAAATTATTAGGTTGTCCGAAAAGTTTCCTTCGTTCCATAAGCTGATAATAGATGAACAACAATTTCCGTTTTTTATTTTTTTGAACAACAATTCTATTGAATTAGCTATCATCCATTTTGTTCTATTTCTATTATTATGTTCGCGCATAATTTAATAAACTAACGTTGCGCGTCTATTATTCCCTTTTAAATTGAAAGAATCTTTTCGAAACCGAAGCAATTTACCATTTTCGTTTTTGTTCGTTCAATTAAAAAGAAACAGTCGGTTATTTCCATATCATTGTACCGTACGGTTGTACTTGAAAGAATCAAAGCACGGGGAACTTGAAATATTTCTACGCGCAATCTTGAAAAACCAGGATGATAGACGCTAGATAGAACGTTTTAATTGAGAAGATGAGAATACGCCGAGAGCGAAGTTCAAAGACCCGAGAAAGCTGCGAGAATAATCCGGCGAGAGGTTACCCGACTATCAGCAGAGTGCGATCGAAGCGGCGTTGACGAAAAAGTAAAATAAAGACGAAAGAACTGGGAAATTATATCGCTGACGATCCCTGAACACCGATAAGGCGAGAGAAACGGGGGAGGCAGCAACGCGATCCGCTCCTGAATTTACGAGGCTCCGCGGGTGCCGAGGGTGCAGGGGCGTACAGACGTGGCGCCGGGCGTCCCGACGCCTAGACTGGCAGGGGCCGCACGCACGTTGACCGTGAAACGCGCGCGACATCGTGTTAAACTCTGCTCCTCCACAGCTTTGCTTATCGATGTTTCCTTCTTTCTATTCGACTAGTTCCCTGCACTTCTCTGGTTAGTAGCTTACAAGTTGCCATTTACAAGAGGCGTTACGACGAACAATATTCTAATGGATTTGTTTGTTTATTGTAAAAGTCACTGGTAATAGAAGATATAGGAACGATGCGCGAGAAAGTGAGTAATTAAGATAATTAGGATAATTATCAGCAATTTAATAGGTAAGACTAGTTCCGGTTGATACGTAATTGACGAAGAGCAATTAATTATTTAAACAGAAAGTTAAGTGGCAAGAATTATTTACTAATAAGATAAGAAGAACGAGACGAACAAGATGAGAGATGGCTGGAGTTTAAGTAAGCGAGCTACAGAAGAAAGACGAGTGGAAGTACGCGCGCTATTGGCGTGTAGTATCATACGGTTGAAGCAGCTAAAATAACCATACAATGTACGATGATGCTCAACTCGCAGTAGTTCCGGATGACGTAAGTTTCTGGACGCAACATTCTAATTTGTCAGTTACATGGCCAATACAGTTTGATAACGATGTTGTTTCTTTTCTTTTAAATATCGTTTACAGCGATCCGTCTCGATCTTTGTCAGGCTACTATTAATTATTGTCCGTTTCGTTGCTACTGACGTATACACTGCGTCAATTCAATTATCTAAATAATGCTGTTGACGTAGCGTTCGCAACTTATGCACCTGGAAAACAGGAATTCAGGGGAAAAATGAGCCGCTCGTTTGCTAACTGGGTTAACTCGACGAGACAAAAAGTAGAGGAAATTAGTGGAATTACATAAACATCGATCGAGTGTTTTGACATTAGAATTTCGAGAAGTGTGAAAAAATCGAGATTAGACTGTGAATGGTTCGAGTAAGACAGCGAGCGACGCGTTACAGCGATTGGATACGGATCGAGATGAAAATCCTTGTCTGATTTTTTTTTTATCTCGAAGTATTTTACGATCGATTGTCATTGAGAATTATCAAATAAATTATTCTGGCGTGGTACTGTAACGTGAATAATAAACGATCATCGCATGTTTGATTCTAGCTGAATCTAGTGTTTGTCTGATTTGAGGAAGAAAAGGAATGGCCAGGTGTGTTTTTAGTTCTAAGAAATTACACCTTCGCCTGTTTTCATCGATGCAAGTGATAAAACTGTTCTTTACAATTCTTTCTTATTTCCAGATTAGATAGATCGGTTAGATTCGTGGGAGAAAAATTGACGTTACACGGTGTACTCGAAGGACATTGGAAAGATGAAATATGCGAATCGCTGTCGTCGTTCCGCGACAGGATGGACGTGTCCTCTCGTTGGAAAGCCAGGACCTTCGAGCGCGCAACTCACGTATCACTCACACAACCGCGTGTCAATGAAAATCGCGTCTCGCAATTTAACTCGAGATCACGAAGTCTTGGCGTGTACGCCTGTAAAAATATTTCGCACTTTCTTTAGAAGCGATTAGCGCGAATTAACTTCAAAACTGAGAACACGAGTAAACTCGTCCATTTAAATTGACCAATCCCACGAATACAATAATATCCTCGCTCGAACATTTCTTATATTTCGTGTTTCTTCGTTTTTCTCAGAGCTAAATTACATCGCTAGACTGTGTTTATGTAGATATTTATGTGTTCATGGCACGTATAGATATTTCGGAATATACAAACATTAAGATGACGTACTTGTGACTCTTCGGATTTCGATCGTGTCTTGAACATTAGAACTAACTGGTCAAATCGACTGGTTTTACAATTTTATTTTCAAATTCCTACTTCGTGTTATATTTTTTTCCGCAATGATATAATGACTTTTGCAACGACAACTAGAAGAATAATATAATGCATTTTATTTTGTTTTTTATACAGGGTGGTTGGTAACTGGTGGTACAAGCGGGCAGGGGGTGATTCTACGCGAAAAAAGAAGTCGAAAATATAGAATAACAATTTTTCGTTCGAGGCTTTGTTTTCGAGAAAATCGACTTTGAATTTTCGCTCGGTACGCCTGCACTTTATCGCGTCTCGTTGTAACGGATTTCACTGTAGATCGTTGTCTCGATGGAAAAATTAAAAAAAAGAAATTTTTATTCTATATTTTTGGCTTTTATATTTTTACCCCCTTTCGGCTTGTACCACCAGTTACCAACCACCCTGTATATTTCTTTTTTTTTTATTATTTATTAAAATTACAATCAATTCTCGCGTTGAGAATTTTCAGTAATTTTTCTGGCGTAGCGTAGAACGGTCAAAACGACTGGTTCTACAATTTGCTAAATGTGTCGTTTAGGGATCGTGGTCCCAGATGGATTAATAATACCCAGGGCCGGCGTGACCATTTGCGGAGCCGGGTTCAAAAATTTTGCGGCTCCTAAATACACATTGAAATCCTACACTGAAATTTTACAACGAGAAATTATATATTTACATATGCTGTTACATATTATATATTTTTATAAGCAGTTTTTTAAACAAATCCAAGTAATATTTTTTCGCATGCATAATTCGCTTTGAAGGGGATAAAAAATTCAATGAAAGTAGAAAATCTGTAATCATGTATGATTTTTGCAAAAAACTATTAATGTAGTTTAATCTCTCTAAAAAGTACATTTCTCTGAAAACGGCTGGATTTTTTTTTTTTTATCTAAAGTAGTTTCCAGGATATGACGAACTTTCATGATTTTTCTCGCTCCTTTAAACCGAATCATCGCTACTAAAAAAAATGTCTTGCATCTGTTAATGGTATCATCATTCTGTAAAAGGTTAATCAAAATTGGTGTTTTTTAATCGGGTAATTTTCGTAGACCGCGGGGCCTCTCAAAACGCGTCGAACTTGCCTTACGCCGGCCCTGATAATACCAAAAATGTACTACGTAACATGGAATTCCTTTTGTAAGAATAAATATAAAAATATTCTATTATTACGTATTTTCTAAAGACCAGTCATTTTCACTGGTTTTGGTAGAAATAGCTTCGTGTTAACTATCGTTAGTTCCAGTGTTAATAGCGCTTTGTTTCGACAAATTCCGTGAACTGCAAGCTCGACGAAACGTTTAACGAATATCGAAATTAATAATAAATATCGAGTTGAAAAAAATCGAGTGTAATGGTTCGTTTTTTAACCACCCGGTAGATTACACGGCCGGTTTAACGCAGGAAAGCTACTTATTCCCCGTCGGGCCGGAGCCTCGCCGGCAATCATACGGCATTAACACTTTAACCTACTCGCTCTCAAAGCTCTTACCATTTCAGCCGTGGCACTCTCTTTTGAACGGTCAATATGGTAGGCGTATTTGAATATTCGTGTGTATACAAGAGTCTTCAAAATAATTATCGATCACGACCAATAAAAAACGAAACAGAATAATAAAGAGTACATAGTGGTATTGTAATAAGAATAACGAAACGGTTTTGTCTTCATTTTTAGAATTATTATACTTATTTATAATAAGTATTAACTTATTATAAATAATTAGCCATGTCACTGCGCCACGCCAGAAAAAATTACTGAAAATTCTCAATGCGAGAGTTGATTGTAAATATTAATAAAAAAAAAAAAAATTTTAGAATTTACATTCAACTAGAATCAAACATACGATAATCACTTGTTATTCACGTTATAGTACCACGCCAGAATAATTTACCTACAATTTTCAATGAGAATTGATTGTAAACTACTTTCAAATAAAAATTTTTTTTTAGAATAGCATTTGGTAGGAAAACATCGATTGGAGAAGCGGTATGTATATACGCAGTCGACAACAAACGATCGAGAGCACGAAGAACAAAGGGTGCTATGTAAATTTGCGTATAATCATTGATATTAGGTTGTCCGAAAAGTGTCTTTCTTTTACAAACCCGTCTTTTACAACGATACATTTTTATACAAACATGAAACCTAATCCGTCGAACTTTGTGATCTTTATTTTGATAGAACGAAATGGATCATACGTAATTCGATAAAATAATATAAAACGGAAAATATCGTGCGTCCATTGTTTTCCCTATAAAACGAAAGAAACTTTTCGGACCACCTAATTTCGAATTTCTTCCTCCGTAGATATTTCTACGACGTGAATGATAGCTAACACGAAGATTAGAGAGAGAGCAAGAATTATCAAAATCGCGTTTCTATTTGCTATTAAATATTAAGAAACGCGTGTTTTCTCATTCGCTCAAAAATTTCCAAAATATCGTCCGCCGTGATACGAAGATATTGAGAATATTGAAATATTGCCTGGCTCGATAATTACGCCATCAAGTTCATGGGAAAAAAAATCAAGATTAAATTTTGTTTTTATGACACCGTATATAACTGCGATTGCCGTGACGGCGAACCGCAAGAGAGCAACGCAGCTACCGTGGAAACTGAAAACCCGGCTTAATGGACCTTCCTGAAGGGTACTTAACCCTCATCAACGTTGGTCACCTGGTTAAAAGTTACGCAGATGTGGCCTTAATCCGGCTGAATGCAAGAAAGCGTTGCATTAACCACTAAAGCGATCGGTCGTTGAGCGTTCCCCTTAATGGATCCTTCCAGGGAACCGTTTAGCGCCGATTAGCCCAGATCGTTCGCGTTCTTATCATTGTTTTCGGTCGTCACTCGTGTGAACGAACCTTCGAGAGCCTGCCTTTCGGTTCTTAAACGTCGTGCATTTTTATGTTTACGCCACCATTAACAACACAATAATTCCTAGCAAGGATTCAGTCAAATACCTGGGCATGAGCCTGGACAGGAGGCTAACTTGGAAAAATCACATCATAGACAAAACAAAGCAACTGAAGGACAAACTCAAGAAATTCTATTGGCTCACTGGCCGACGCTCCAATCTAAGCACACAGAACAAAATTAGCCTCTACAAGACCGTAATAAAACCTGTCTGGACCTACGGAATCCAACTATGGGGAACAGCAAGTAACTGTAACATTGAAATACTTCAACGCTTCCAATCGAAAACGCTAAGATCCCTGATTGATGCACCTTGGTATGTAACCAATGAAACAATACACCGCGACCTCAAGATACCCACAGTCAAAGAGGAAATAGCAAAATATAGCGACAGATATAGCAAAAGAGCGAACAAACACCGAAACCCCCTAATCACTGGACTACTTGATACGACGGACCAGATCCGCAGGCTGAAGAGGCACTACCCGCTAGACCTAAACGCTAGATTCAATTAGTTATCTAAATTAAGTAATACTTACTTATTTATAATACTTACATATAAATTATACTTATCTATAATAAGTATTAACTTATTATAAATAATCAGCCATGTCACTGCACCACGCCAGAAAAATTACTGAAAATTCTCAACGCGAGAATTGATTGTAATTTTAATAAATAAATAAATAAAAAAAATTGTTTATGTTTACGGACAAAACGTAACAGCGCAGGAAGATCGAGTGACGCGAGGAAAAGAACGAATAGGAATATTTTTTTTTATTATTATTATTTAATTTGTACTTTGGAATTTGTCCAGCTGGACATTCGGTAAATTACGAATACGAATGACGATTATTTAACCATTTGTACTCCCATGTGGAGTGTGATTTTTATCTCAGGAGCTCCCTTGTCGAGTCCCACTCGACATTCTTTCAGTCGCACCTTTTTTTGTAGAACGTGCGAAAGAAAAGCAGGATTGCATCCTGGAAATTGTTTCAAGATGTATCGTACGTTTAAAAATTAGAAAATTCAACAATAGTGAAGATAAAATTGGTATTTAAGTGAATTTCTTTCTTCCTTTATTTATTTAAATTGTCTTACTTTTTGGTTAAAGTAAATTTCAAATAAAACATTTAAAAGTGTTGGGAGCTAACGAAATTGAAATAAAATTCAGAGTGCGAAGGGTTAAGCGTTCGGAGAAAGGAAGAATTTGGAAAGGAGAGCCGATTAACAGAAGTCACGAAATCGAGGACTGTTTTGTAATCGCCGAGTTTTGCAGAATTAATTGGCAATAATAAGCTAAATTTCGTAGGTGAAACGAAGATATTAAATGTTAAATATCAAACGTTGAACATTAAGTATTAAATGTTAAATACTAGTCGCTTATTATCACAAACATTCGATCGATAAAAATCTACCACGTGTATATCGCGAAGCAAGATATTCGTACGCGTGAAATTTCGAAATTTCCAAATATTTTCGTGGAAATAAATAAAAATGGTAAGTTTGTTCGATCGATAAATGGATAACGATTACATGGAAGTTACGATCGTATAGCAAAATTCGTAGCCTTTCGCCAAGTCTACCTAATCGTTACAACGTCGTTACGCTGTAGCTGTAGCATCTCGTTTAGAAGGATTTATGGGTGAACAGGTAAATGATACTTATTTCCTAACTAATGACGAAACGAATCTTTCGAAGCTGTTGAGTAAAGATACAGGCGGACGGTAGAATTATGGAGTACGTTAATTCCACGTATTTATCATTTTCATACCTACTATTGTATTTATTATTAATTATTACACTATGCAGTCTGTTTATAGCAAATATTAATAATTTCCCGGTCAGCGTATAAAATTGATCGATTCCAATCTACTTTCGCACACGTGCGCAAGAAAGATTTTCTAACTACAAAAAAGCGGACACGCAACTCTCAAACATTTTCGTCAAACTACCGTGTAATTTTCTCTTAACGTATCTAGTAATACCCAAGACGTAATAAAAGATACTTTAGAAAATCAATATTTTTTCGAAAGACTGCCATAATGTTTAACAAACAGATAGTTTTGGTAATATGTGATTCGTTGATAACGTTTTGCATTTCGAAATTGCCGCTAAATGAAAAACAACAAAACGTGTCTTATCGCGTCTCTGCCCTGTGGTCTTCGATCGATTTCATCGTACAATTTCATCGTCGATCGAACACAGCGCAAATTGCGAATCGCGCGCTGCACTCTGAAAAACGTTCGTCAGAAATGGCACGTCAACGAAGTGATGCTCTTAATTAACGAAAGGATCGTGCATCCACGTGCACTCAAGCTCACTAACACGAGTTCAAACGCGTTCTACGTACTTATGTACGTGCGTATGCCAGTGCAATTAACATAGTGCGGGGGCAGACTCCCCTGACAAAGGATAATCGCTTTCACCCTATTCTCCCGTGGCGGCCTTACAACTTCTGAATGTTATTAAACGTAATTTAATATCTGGCCGTGCCCAACGTGGATCCCTCGCTGGAATTTACAACCGAGGACAGGACGATGTCCTATTAAATTGTGCGGCCTGTGGCAGTTAGCCGTGTGCCGTTTCGACAGCAGGCGATTCCTATGGCCTCGTCGCGCCACGTGGGCGGCATCCGTTTCACTTTCTTCGAAGCAGGAAGAGCTTACAGAGCGTTGCGTAACTTCAATCAACTTTTGTATACGGTGTATTCGTGATTTTACGCTTCTATATTTTTTTTTCCTTTTCCCTGTTACTTGGTTTTATTGCGTAAGCGTTATTCATACAGGATGATTACGAGTGCTGACAGATACCATCGAGCCAAGTTACGCGGAAACCTATCAACCCTGGACATGTGAAAGGATTAGTCAGCGCAGTACGAATTCCATGATTTTGTGATCTTCGTTCGGCGAGAAATGGAACAATCCGTGGAACGATGTTCGCGTTATGCGTTTGTCGAAACTACCACAGCATAGTTTCAATTCAGGCTTGTAATTATTTTGCAGGAAACTTCCGAACCACGTATTAATTATGCTACTCACTGTGGCGTAAAGATAATGTACATATTACAGTCCATGGATCCAAGTCCAATTTCTAGGCTAATAGGCTGAAACGGGTAAGCCGTTGCTACTACTGCTCGTTATTAAATAAGCCATTAAAAAGAACATCGTAAAACAACAGGTTTGTTAGTTTCTTTTAAAAAATCGCTCGTTCAAAATTCGTAAGATCGCTTTGCCAACATACGCAAAAAGAAGAATTTCTTTGAAATGAGTTGAAACGAGCGAGTAAAAGGAGGCTGGCAACTTTCACGTGGTGTGACCTGGACATTCATTAATCGATATACAATTACCAATTATATCCAATTAATAGCAATTAATTCATCGAACTGTTACCAACGTTCTCGTTGATCTCTCAAATTATAAATTGAGATTTTTCGCTGGCGCGTGACAAGGTAATTCTCCAACCGAATAATTCGATTCTTCGAAGTAACTTCCATTACGTTAGACAATCTTCTTCTGTGATATCTCTGTACTTGAAAAATATGAAAAATAAAAGAATCATTGATGAAGTCAGTATCGTAATGTCAAGTATGCGGGCGCTCCTTATGCCGTAACATTTCAGACGACATAGCAATTCGTAAAGGTTCCTACAATTTCCTAACGATTATAGGGGTCTACCTGATCTTCTGTAAACTGCTTCGAAGTTGATCTTCCGTTTACACGAGCCTAATACCTTGCATCTTCCTTAACGAGAAAAACCACAATCTCGATATATCTTTGGCAGAAGGGCGGCGCCTGCTCTTCTTAGGCTCGCGATAAATATCGTTGACCGGTTAGGGTAAATAATTGATCAGGATAAGGACGAGCAATTAACGAGGCTATCGGTGGATTCGTGGAAAGAAATGGAGGACAATCACGCAACGGGCAACCGTGAGATTTCTTAGTCACGATAAATCTCCCGTTTTCTCCCCTCTATACCATTCTTCTGCTCTCTTCTGGCATCAGTTTCTCTTTCACGAGTACCGTTAGGGGCATGTAAGTGCGGCTAAGTTTATTAGAGCAATTTCCAACACCGACGACAACAATGGTCTCAACGACGAACGATAAGGGGAGAGAAATGCATCGAGAAAGTTGCCTACTATCCAAGAGGGTTTCCATGACGACCGATTATCCGAGAGACCATAATTGCCGCGGTCCCTCGTTGCGGCTCTGGTAATTATTGCCTTTCGTTTTCACTTTGTAATCGCGGCGTTCTTCTTTAAAACTTTGGAATTCTTCCCGGTTCTTTTATATCGCCGCGAAAGTTTGATTGGATGGGTTATTAACCTTGGTATTCCCCTTGGGCAATTTTTAATACCGTCCTGTTGGTCCAACTTTTTCCTAGAACTTTGTTCTAGAGCGCACCGATTTTACGACGCAGTTTTATAATATTTCCCATACGCGCGTATTTTATAATATCTTACGGCATAACTTTCAGTTTCGTAACGATCCGACGAGCCTTGAAATTAGTATTTGTGGAATTAGTACTGGTGAAAAATGATCGTAAAAGTAGCACAACTCGAATAAGTTTCTCGATGTTTGCGAGCTTCTAAGCAAATCACGTAGACGCGTAACGTTGACGAGAGCAATAGAATCTACGAAACAATGGTTGCTGCGTGTCCCTTACTTTTCTCTTATCTTTACCGTTTACCGAGTAAAAGCAGGTAACAGCGCGGTTTCCTTTGTCACTGGCAACGGAGACGAGAGGAAACAGGGAGAAAAATTGGAGGAACGAGAACCAACGACTTTCTATCGAGTCAACAGCTTATCGTCTCTCCTGTTTCGTACCATTCGTACGCGCGAAAAACTCCGTTTACTCGGACGTATTCCTTTATCACGATTTTTTGGTAATTTTAACAAGGAACTCGTTGAATACGTTTCTTTCTTCCGTCGAGATTAAGCACTCGATATAATTGAGTTTCAAGGTTGCGACGCTCTTCTCACGCTTGTTCAAGCAACGTGCAACATCAACGAAACTCGTAGTTGCTTCTCAGCGGGCACCTAATTTAACGCTTAACCCGAAGAATAAGTGCGTAAACTGTCGCGATAAATCCTGCAAACAATCGAACAACCTCGAAAACGCGCTCTTCAACGTTCAAACATCCTGAACGTTGCCTAGTTCCCTGGAAGCACAACGAGCAACGTTTCAACAAAGAGTACATAGGCGTAAGCCTGGCACCTCGTAATTGGCGCTCAGTCGTACGATCTACGATCGCGATGTTCGCACGCGATAACGATAAATCTCGAGGAAATAAGGTAGAATTGGAGGCAGGGTTAACCGAGAGAGAGAGAGAGAGAGAGAGAAAGAATGTCATGGCACGCATGAGTCTTATGAATTCTTTCACGAAACGAACAGGCCTGTCGCGCGCAGCCCGCAGGAGCGTAACAACGGTCTGCTCTTTCGTAAATTATTTTCTGTAGCTCTGTGGATGTAGCGAAAAGAGAGAAAGAGACGGAGGTGGAGGACAGTTAAAAAGAAGGCGAAAATCGGAGTACAAACAGAATCGGATGAGAGGTGGACTAAGGGAATCGAGGGGCAAGGGTTTCCACGAGTGTTTAGCCTTGACATTCGCCTCCCACATCCTGTCAGCCGAACAGTGGTTCTCATATCAAGTCGATAATCGCGCCCAATTGCTTCTCCTGCGAGCAAATTTTGTCGACGTTGGAATTTTCTAGCGAATTGCAAGAATTATCGTCTCGTGCTATTGTTATATCGTTCTGCGAAATGTCCCTGTCGTGTTCGATGGCTTGGCATGGCTTCCCTTTTCCAATTCTTGTGTCGTTTTATGGCATGGAATAAAGAGCACGTTATTTTTTATGGAATCGATTGTTCGAGGTATGTATTTTGGTAGAAGTGGTGTTTCCCTGGGTGCAGAGAACGTAGGTACGAAATAATTCAACCATGAAACTCCGTCGTCGCATTGTAAATTGTTACGGCGATGCTGTTTGGTTAGTTTACGAAGAATCTGAAGATTTTGTTTGTTTTAAACGTGCAAATGTACGTAAATGAGAACTGATGGCAATAAAATAGAATAAAAAGCAATTTTTCTGCTTGCAGCTAGTCGGCTCATCTTCCTCGACAATTTCTTCATTTGCATATTTTTTCTTCTGCGTTTCAGCGTTTCACCTTGACTTCCACCGGACGTTTTCCTCTTTAAAACGCCAGCAAACATTTATTCTCGGACGGCAGTTCTTTTCTTTCCAAAAATGTTAATAGAAGGAAGAGGAATTTGCATTACAACGATAACATTTTAAGAGAACGTCCTGTTTATGAAATAGTAAACCGCGGAGGCAAGAAAAGATCTTGGCTGGAACAAAGTTCAGTCTCGGACTTAGTATCGAGTCTGAAAACATTCGCGCGCAAACTATCGGATAACCTCAAACGTTTCGTTTTGAAATATCAACCCTGTCGATTGGTATCGTCGATAGTCAACGTTATTGCACTTCATTTCCAATTATTATTTACATATAATATTATTATTAGAAAATATGATACACGATATGTAACACGGATTAAGACCAACAAATCTTAGCTAGAAATAACATTTCCAAAACGAATCATTCGATTCTCCGGTTCGTTGTCTCCACGTTTTTCGATCCTCTCGATCTGTATTTCGAAAATACTGAAAATTTGATTGCCTTTGCAGGATAAATTCCACGTTTCTAAAACGCTGAAAACTCGCTCTTTCTCCTTACGTAAGCCGTTAAAACGTTAAAACCAAACCTTTCTCCTTACATAAACCGTTAAACGTAAAAATAAAGAATCCTAACGCGATAAAAACAACCTTACGAATATACGAGGCAAACAACCGGCAAGTAGCAAGAAAAACAAAAAAAAAAGAAAAAAAGAAGCTGGTTGAATAATTACGAGGATAGAAACGAGCAAGATCCTCTCGAGAAACGACAAATAAAAAATCTCGATTTAGAAAACATCCGGCAACGAGAGCGAATTAAGAACGAATCGCGCAACGAAACACGATCGCGATTTCGTGGAAGAACGGTACTTTTCAGCTTGAACGTGGCCGGTCCTTAAAAGAAAACGTGCCAAGGACAGCAGCGATCAACGACGATTCTCTCTCTCTCTCTCTCTCTCTCTCTCTCTCTCTCCTTCTCTTCTCGTCTCTCGGTGGTCGAGATCGGTCGTTTATTAATTTACATGCGGACTCGGCCGAAGGCGCCAGCCGGATGGAGAACCGGAGGAGGATCGACGACGATGACGCGTTTAGTCGTTGCACTACCACGCTTCTGCTCTTCCGAGTTGCTCGCCTATAAACGTATGTATAATTAATATAGCTGGTAGCCACGGTTGCATCGGCGATTCGTTTTCACGGTCTTTGCACGTTTCAGTACGCGCATTATGCATTCGATATTGCGCAATACTTTGTCGTCGTTTGTTTTCTACTTAACCCACAATTAGCGGCGAGATACGTCGTTGTTTATCTGTTGAAACTTTGTTCTTCCCTTTTTACCATATACAGTTTCTTTCCGTCGTAGCGAGCTGCTCGCTTGTACTTTTTGCTGAATTATGCGGTTTAATGACTTTTCCCGACTTTTAACCATTCTAGGCCAGTCTCTTTCTCTTTTAAAAGTCACGCCTTATCGCCAAAACGAGAGCTCTTAAGAGCTCGGGACGTTAAAAGGTATCTTTTATTTTTTTCCTTTTTTTTTTTTTTGACGAAGCTACAAACTTAGAAATTTTTCACGGAGAATGAACTATTTTTCGATACTGCGAAGAATGATTTTCCTTGTTTCTTAACTTGCGAAGACGAGAACGATAAATTAAATTTGAGAGGAGTTATTTTTCAGATTGGAATTGGTAGGAGGAGCTGGTTTTCTAGATGGATAACGCGTCTCTCGGTTTCCTTAGGAATTACAAAATATTTTGCTTCTTCGGTTTGTTTTCGCCACTACTATTTCACGCTATTTTTTACGTCTCAATTATCCTGTTACACGTCCGCTTCCTATTGTTGGTTGAATATAAAACAGGCGATTTTCTATTAACTATATCACGACATATCGCCTATGCTAATTAACGAATACATATTTATACTGTCTGTGCCTAGATCTATTAATTTAATCTATCAACCAATAATTAGATCCTATAATAAATTACTGCAACTTGCTTTTCCGTTTTTCTTCGCTTCTCGGAAATTAATTGAAATTAATTGAATGAATTAAATATGGGAAAAATAGTCTCTGGTATCTTCTATCTTCGCACGATTAATATCGTATTTTATGAGTCAGTTACACGATCTATGTCTTCTAGATCCAACAGCGATCGTTATCTCGCGTTTTTCTTTTTGGAATAAGGGAAGAAGAAAGGATATCTATGATTCAGTAAGAAAGAATGTTCGCAAATGATCGGTACGCGAAAGAGAATGCAATTGTGTCAGGTAATTTGCATGAGGTGCGTGCAGGTACCGCTCAGAAATTGAAGCTGACGAGATTTCTAATCGTGGATTCGTACCGCCACTTGTCACAGCCATTAATCCTTTCTCAGCTGGGCTGATTCCAAACGACTATAATTTTGTTTGCAACTTGTGTTCCTAATTTCACGTTATTCTGTATACTTGGTATTTGACGTTAATATCAATTTTATGACTAACGTTGCGGAAAATAATTCCAAGAAGAGCTACAGATCACTTTATACATAGCGCGCCTCATCTAACCAATACACGTAACTTTTCCTTCGTGTAAAGTACGCGATTAGATTGTTTAAAATATCCTTTGTGAGGAATATTTTACGATAAATATCAACTCCGCTGTGATCTTCCAATATTTATATCTCAATCTTGCTCTCGTTCTTGAACAAATAAGACACGCTATTTGACTCTTTAACGAAATGTCGAAGTAAAATTGACAGAGGAAATCACGTGTATGTATGAGTAGGAAATCGTCTACCAACGATAATTTTCTCATACTTGCTCGAGCTTGAGATATTTTTTAATATTACGAGAATGTATAATCGGATGAAAAATGAGACTGTTAGACTGGATTATAGTAACGCAAAGACGAAATATACCAGATCAACGAAGCAAATAAAATTCTTGAAATATAGGTATACACGTAGTTTACGTCTTTCATAGAAGGAGACTAAAAAGAAAACACCTCACTGACCTCATTAAAGAAATAAAATAGACAAACTGGAAGATGGTATCCCACTGGGGGTAGCCATCCACGTGTTATTTAGCAATTAAGTTAGGAAAATTTACCAAATGTACAATTGACAAATTGTAAAGTAAAAATTCTTCAAATGTAGGTATACACGTAGTTTACGTCTTTCATAGAAAGAAGACTAAAGAGAAAACACCTCACTGACCTCATTAAAGAAATAAGATAGTCAAACTGGAAGATGGTATCCCACTGGGGGTAGCCATCCACGTGTTATTTAGCAATTAAGTTAGGAAAATTTACCAAATGTATAATTGACAAATTGTAAAGTAAAAATTCTTCGAATATAGACATACACGTAGTTTACGTATTTCATAGAAAGAAGACTAAAGAGAAAACACCTCACTGACCTCATTAAAGAAATAAGATAGTCAAACTGGAAGATGGTATCCCACTGTGGGTAGCCATCCACGTGTTATTTAGCAATTAAGTTAGAAACATTTACCAAATGTACAATTGACAAATTGTAAAGTAAAAATTCTTCAAATGTAGGTATACACGTAGTTTACGTCTTTCATAGAAAGAAGACTAAAGAGAAAACACCTCACTGACCTCATTAAAGAAATAAAATAGACAAACTGGAAGATGGTATCTCACTGGGGGTAGCCATCCACGCGTTATTTAGCAATTAAGTTAGGAAAATTTACCAAATGTATAATTGACAAATTGTAAAGTAAAAATTCTTCGAATATAGACATACACGTAGTTTACGTATTTCATAGAAAGAAGACTAAAGAGAAAACACCTCACTGACCTCACTAAAGAAATAAGATAGTCAAACTGGAAGATGATATCCCACTGGGGGTAGCCATCCGCGCGTTATTTAGCAATTAAGTTAGGAAAATTTACCAAATGTCCAGCTTGACAAATTGTAAAGTACAAATGAAATAATAATAAAAAAAAAACATAGTTTGTGCGACTTCTGAGTCACGTGATATTGCGAAGGATTAATCTCACTGCATCAACCTCGCCACATTTTCAGACCTTTACTCCAATTCCGTCATTCGTAAATTCTCCTCATCCATCATTCGTCACCGTATTTTCAAGGAATTATACCACGAGATTCCTATTTTAATTTCAGTTACAAGGTTTCGCTAGTATTCCTCTATTTTTCACGCGTTTGTGTAAGCCAGTCGGTGCACCTTGCACGAGTAGTCATTCGTCGTTAGATCACGCGGATACCGATCGTAAGCGATACAAAATCTTCGAAGTTCGTGGCGGGATCTGGGCGGATCCGATGCAAATCGCACGACGGTCGACCAAAGCGTTCACTTGCCAGTCGATCTTAAGCATTCCAGTCGATTGACTCATCGACGATCGTTTCAAGATAAAGATCGACATCTCCAGGATCAAGATCGAGGAGGTGATCGATGTCGCGTGTACGCGTCGATCGACGTTTGACACCGTTTCATCGCTGTCATATCTTTTCTTTTGATATTGTTATTTATTTGTACCATCCACGTCTTGTAGCTTAGAACGACTTGCGATTTACATTCTCCTTGGTCACATCGTAGATAAATCCGAGCAACTTAAATTAAAACTAACAAAATTCTACTGGCTCATTGGCAGACGTTCAAACTTAATCGTGCAGAGTAAAATAATGCTATATAAAATCATATTAAAACCTGTATGGATCTATGGGATCCAACTATGGGGAGCAGCGAGTAATTCCAACATAGAAATTCTTCAACGATTCCAATCAAAAACTCTGAGATCCTTAATAGATGTACCTTGGTATGTTACCAACGAAACAATACATAGTGACCTTGAGATAGCCACAGTTAAAGAAGAAACATTCAAATTCAGTAACAGATATGACATAAGAATTGACGATCACCAAAACCCACTAGTTACTCGATTAATTGACACGATGGATAAGATTCGCAGGCTAAAAAGACATTAGCCTCTAGATTTAAGCATTAGATTCAGCTAGAATTCACGTTATTCGCGTTATAGTAGCACGCCAGAATAATTTACTTATAATTCTCAATGAGAATTGATCGTAAAATTCTTCCAAATAAAAAAAAATATGAAGCCATATTAAAACCTGTTTGGATCTATGGGATCTAACTATAGGGAACAGCGAGTATTTCCAACATAGAAATTCTTCAACGATTGCAATCAAAAACTCTAAGATCCTTAATAGGTGCACCTTGGTATGTTACCAACGAAACAATACATAGTGACCTTGAGATAGCCACAGTTAAAGAAGAAATATCCAAATACAGTAACAGATATAACATAAGAATTGGCAATCACCAAAACCCACTAGTTACTCGATTAATTGACACGATGGATAAGATTCGCAGGCTAAAAAGACATTAGCCTCTAGATTTAAGCATTAGATTCAGCTAGAATTCACGTTATTCGCGTTATAGTAGCACGCCAGAATAATTTACTTATAATTCTCAATGAGAATTGACTTAGTTATTTAAATTAAGTAATATTTACTTATTTATAATACTTACTTACAAATTATACTTATCTATAAATAATTAGCCATGTCACTGCGCCACGCCAGAAAAATTACTGAAAATTCTCAATGCGAGAATTGATTGTAAATTTTAATAAAAACAAAAAAAAATGAGAATTGATTGTAAAATTCTTCCAAATAAAAAAAAAAAAGAAGAACATTCTCCTTGCCTACGATATGCATTTAGAACATACTTACGCTATAGTTGCAACGTAATTACATTACTTACCATTATCTTCCTTATTCTATCAACCCCCTTGCCAAACTATCTTCCGTTCTAATAAACGTTTTCACTCGAGGAAGTAAATTTATTTTGCTATTTGGTAGCTGTCTGTTTTCTTTCTTAGCTACATTTATTTTAGGATTTAAGAGAATTCTAATTGTTCAATTTAAATTCGATTAGATCTATTATGGAATTATATGGGACATATTATGGAATATATAAAATTAGTGAAATATAAAAAGAATAGAGAAACAATAACAACAGCTATGAAAAATTAAATCGTCGGTGTTTGAGAAATAAATTTTCTACAGTCTCAAATATCGTATTTCTACTAATATTAAATTTCTCTAAAATTTTTAATTCTCCAGTTTTCAGACTTTTAGATTTTTAAACTTTCATTGGAAATTCCTAAATATATTAAATCACGGACGCATAGATCTTGAAATTTTCAAATATCAACATTTCCCAAATACTCAAATCTCCCAACTTTTTAATTGCTAATTGTATATTCGGGCTTTTAAATTCTCGACTTTTTACATTTGCACGTCGTTTTCGTTCCTCGACCTTCGGTCGGTTAAGTTAATTAAATTTATCGACTATAATTGGAACGATAGAATTCCCACGAAGGATTCTTTCCTTAAGATTGGAAGACAATTCCAAGGCTGAATCAATTCGACAAATTTCTGACGTAAATTCGTGCGATAAACCGTGCTAATTGAAAACGGATCATTGAAACGCAGAATTTTTTACGTGCCCGATACCATAAACTATTCGTCTGTGATTTATCTTATTGAGTCGCTAAATCACGTTTTAGAATCTTGTTTTTCTCAGCTGTGATAGGCGTTTGTTGCCAATTACGAGAATCGTGTTTACCGAGCGATACACATGAATGCAACTTGTAGTTTCCATCTCATCTGGGTTACGTAAGCGGGTTAACATCGCAGTGAATTGGTTCGGTGTTAGACAAGTTGCTATTACGCTTTGTTACATTCATATACTGGACGATATTACACATTGTATTTGATTCTTCAAATAGGAAGAATAAATATGCTTGCTGTTTATACAGATGCAAGTGAAAATATTCGAACACTTGTAGGAGCTTTTTACGAATAAATTATGTGTGTTATACGAAACATTGCGAAATGTCATTAATACTTCAATGAGACCCGATTATCATTACCTTGGCAAAGTTGGAGACGAATTTGAAACTACGTAGAAACTACAAGATGCATAGCAACAGCATACGAATGCTGGTAAAGTGTATAAATCAAAGAAAAATCAAAGATCAAAAGCGATATTGTTGTGAGTAGAATATTATTGACTTTCGTGTCTTGGAGACTCTGTAGCTAGTCTATGAATGTCCTATTAGATTCTTCAAATAGGAAGATAAATATGTTTACTGTTTATACAGAAGTAGGTAAAAACATTCGAACACTTACAAGAATTTTTTACGAATAAATTATGTGTGTATACGAAACATTGCGAAAAGTCATTAATACTTCAATGAGACCCGATTATCATTACCTTGGCAAAGTTGAAGACAAATTTGAAAATACGTAGAAACTACAAAATGTATAGCAATAGCATACGAATGCTGGTAAAGTGTATAAATCAAAGAAAAATCAAAGATCAAAAGCGATATTATTGTGACTAGACTGGTTTGAAATATTATTGCCTATTTGACTCGCGTTTTAGAGACTCTGTAGGTAGTCTATGAATAAGTAATTTTCGTTATAAATTGTCCCATAACTCTGGCTAAAAAGTTTGTAAAATCAGGATACACTGTTAGAAATTTCGTGGAAAAATCGCGCTATAATCTGTTTCGCTCTCGCAAATGTCGATATATTTCGCGTGGAATTTTCACTCTGGCTTGGAAAAATGATCGGAGTAACGAAAGCATCTTCTAAATGCGCGATCGTACTCGATATCGGCGATCGATGGAAAGAAAGCCGCGAGTGGTGAACGTTCAATTCGCAATGATGTCAGCGGACCTCGCCTAAGTACCTACAATCGTGAAAATAGACATGAAATAACGCCGATTAAACCGTGAATGATCGCAACCACGATGATCGTCGTTTTGCTCGGGGTAATTGATGCGTTGTCGTTTCGCGGTGATTCTCTTTCTCTCGTCCCGCCGAGATTGCGCAATGCGATCATTGCGTACGTTTGCGTAACGAGCCTCGATTTTTCGTAACTTATCCGGTTCGCCACATGGAACACGGAACACATTGTTCATCTTGACTAGTCACGGAATAATTGTGGATAATAGTAGAAACGGCATAACGATATTCGTCTGCAATTATTATCGCATCTACGAATAAACAAATCGACTAATGACACGTGAATCCTCTCACGCCTACGTTTACAATACTGTCGTTACCTATGCTATTACATTGACAAAAGTTATCAACTAATTAGACAGATACTGTAGGTCGAGATAAGAAAAACAGAAAAAGGTCAGATAAACGTGTGTCAGTGGAAGCATTGTTAGAATTATAGCAAAGAAAAATAAAAAAAAAAAAAAAAAGAAAAACGACATACGGGAAGAGCGGTAACGAACGTGCGTTACTACGATGCAAAATGTCAATAGATCGGGAATATTTAAATTCAATAGCAGTCAGACGATATCGTAATAATTTTACGACTTCAACTTCGCCAATAATAAATGAGAACTTCAGAGAGTAATAAATTCAATTTCATGCCGTTGGAAATCTCGCATTGACACAAATGCTGAATATTTTGAAATGGAGTGGTAGTTAGAGTCGTAGAAGTATTACGATAACTTCTGTCCGCGTTTCATACGATCTTTTTTCTTGCTATAAATTTTTTCCTTTAACAATGCTTCCAGCCACATACGTCTGTACATGACATTTTTTCCTTATCTTAACTTCTCGAATATAGCGACAGCGTTTGGTCGAAAGAAACTGCGACAATTCTCGCGTGTATTTGTTTTCGGCAAAACTAATCTTAAGTTCCAACGCGTTATGTTTTCCTTGCAGAAACATCATTCTTTGGAAGAAACTATCGAACGAACGCGAAAGTCGTAGGCCCTCTTTTACAATTTTCTTCCATTCGTACGTGATATATGCATCGCGAATTAACAAATTAATCAATTCAAAATATTTGCCCCGTTTCGTATTCGAATTTCTGTCAAGTTTCGCGCCGCGAAAGAACCACATTCGCACATTTTCGTGTCTCAGCGACATTCCGAAACCGCTGTCCGACTAAAACGTGCTGCATCGACCTGAATGAGCGATGATCTGTCGGTGTGAGATCTGAAGAGTACGCCGCGTGCGCACGAACTTCCCGCTCCAAGTTAACGTTAATAATTCGTGCTCGCTATTATTTCGTGAGATCTGGCTATGATCTATCGTCACCGATGCATCATAAAGTTGGCGTTTCAAATAGAACAGCATCAACCAAGCGGTTGGAGGAAAACCTGGGAAATTACGTCGACCGAAATTAATTATATACAGGGTGGTTGGTACAAGCGGAAAGGGGGTGATTCTACGCGAAAAAAGAAGCCGAAAATATAGAATAACAATTTTTCGTTCGAGGCTTTGTTTTCGAGAAAA
This sequence comes from Bombus bifarius, assembly GCF_011952205.1. NCBI lineage: Eukaryota > Metazoa > Arthropoda > Insecta > Hymenoptera > Apidae > Bombus > Bombus bifarius. Next base: position 569,068 of record NW_022884396.1, read on the forward strand.
TCGACTTTGAATTTCCGCTCGGTACGCGTGCACTTTATCGCGTCTCGTTATAACGGATCTCACTGCAGATCGTTGTCTCGGTGAAAAAATTAAAAAAAAATTTTTATTGTATATTTTAGACTTTTTTTTCGCGTAGAATCACCCCCTTTCCGCTTGTACCACCAATTACCAACCACCCTGTATATATGAACGCTCGAGAAAAAGACTAAAACTATTGCGCGCATGTTTAGGACTATTAATTGATAAAAACAAGATTCGCATCTGAGAAGCTCAACGACCAACAAAGGACGTTCGTCGAACAGGAGGGACCAATCGTTTAAGAAAAAAAGAAACTGTTCCCTTCGACAATGGAAATATGCAGAAGCAAGTTGACGACTTATACGGTAGACGATAGAAAAGGAATTGCACGGTACACGGTAAAAGAGGAATTTTTGCTCCGCAGGAACCGAGCTGAAATATCCAAGTTCAGTAACAGATATAACACAAGAATTAACAAAACCCATTAATTAGCCAATTTTACTTGACACGACGAATCAGATCCGCAGGCTAAAAAGACATTAGCCTCTAGATTTGAACATTAGATTCAGCTAGAATCAAACATACGATAATTATTTATTATTTGCGTTATAGTACCACGCAAGAATAATTCTCAATGAGAATTGATTGTAAACTACTTTCATAATAAAAAAAAAAAAAAAAAAAAAATGAAGGAACCGAGCAGTTCCCCTTGACCGGCTAAAGCAGGCGAACAGTAGTTTACGAAAAGTGCACGTGAGGATGGCGAAGGAAGCGAAACGGAGTCACGAACACGTGCAGCGGTGTTAATTTTCTCCTGGTGGTGACCGTGACACCAGGCCGCGATTTTGCCTCGAATCTCCTCGACTGTGCATATTTCTGCCCATCCGCAGCTTGCCACTGACTCACTTCCTCCATTCTGCATAGACATTTCGCGTGTTTTGTCATCGATCAAAGTGAGAACTCGCCGTTAACGTTCATTTATTCGGATAACCAAGCGATAACCAAGAGTAGAAGCAAAGGAAGAACGGAAGTAATCGCTATCGATGATGACACGATAATTATTTTGCCTTCGAGTTCTACCGTACGATTCGTTGATACACGATCGAGAAATTGTTTTATCGTCTGAGATAGTAGCGTTAGACAAACTTGCATGTTCGTTGCGAGGAATAAGGAAATTTATACGATTCAGTGATCGTTCAATTTTTGTTATTGGAATATTGGAACATTTGGACCTTGTTGCTACGTGTCTTTCTACAGGGAAATTGTTTCCATGCTACGAGCTTTTTGGAAATCTCAGCGCCTCTTTTTTTTTTTATTTATTTATTAAAATTACAATCAATTCTCGCGTTGAGAATTTTCAGTAATAACTCAGCGCCTCTCAAACAGATCTTAATCCGTTCTCAGATAAAACAGATAAACAGATCTTTGACGTTCTCGAAATATTTATAAAAACTACTATATTAATTTCCAATAGAATTCTCCGCGATTTTAAGAATAAAATCGGTCACAAATTGCGAGTAAAACTAGTTTCCAAAAGCATCGTTGCAGTCGTTCGTTCGCAAAAGGCAGAAATAACGAGGGGCACGTGGAGAGAAGGTTACTGCACGCACCCACCTCAAACCCAGGTGTTCAAGATTAATAGAAACAGTTCGATCAGCTGCTGCCGGTAAAGATAAAATCGGTCATTCTTTCACCTCTGTCTTTGTTGTCCGTTGGTTAATTCGAAGAGAATGCTCTACGTGTACTGGAGCACGAACGTTTACATTTCAATGATTCCCTTTTCCAGCAATATACGGATGTCCTTTTTCGGATAGATAGCCCATCTATCTGGTAATTGTAGCGTTCGATGCAACGTATATCGCTTTACACGCTGAATTCAACACCGTACTATCGTTCGGTATTTAAACACTTACTACAGAAAGCATTTATGTATACATAGTGTGTTTTATGTAGGTAAATTGAAATTTCATTATCATCGTAACGAAACAGGACTGTCACGACCATATTGGTAGCATTTGGAAACGATTTGGAAATTTTTTTTTTTGTTATTTAATTTGTACTTTACAATCTGTCCAGCTGGACATTTGGTAAATAATTTGGAAACAATTTGGAAATTTTTTGTTTATTATTTAATTTGTACTTTGCAATCTGTCCAGCTGGACATTTGGTAAATAATTTGGAAACAATTTGGAAATTTTTTGTTTATTATTTAATTTGTACTTTACAATCTGTTCAGCTGGACATTTGGTAAATAATTTGGAAACTTTTTGTTTATTATTTAATTTGTACTTTACAATCTGTCCAGCTGGATATTTGGTAAATAATTTGGAAACAATTTGGAAATTTTTTGTTTATTATTTAGTTTGTACTTTGCAATCTGTCCAGCTGGACATTTGGTAAATAATTTGGAAACAATTTGGAAATTTTTTGTTTATTATTTAATTTGTACTTTACAATCTGTTCAGCTGGACATTTGGTAAATAATTTGGAAACTTTTTGTTTATTATTTAATTTGTACTTTACAATCTGTCCAGCTGGATATTTGGTAAATAATTTGGAAACAATTTGGAAATTTTTTGTTTATTATTTAGTTTGTACTTTGCAATCTGTCCAGCTGGACATTTGGTAAATAATTTGGAAACAATTTGGAAATTTTTTGTTTATTATTTAATTTGTACTTTACAATCTGTTCAGCTGGACATTTGGTAAATAATTTGGAAACTTTTTGTTTATTATTTAATTTGTACTTTACAATCTGTCCAGCTGGACATTTGGTAAATAATTTGGAAACAAGTTGGAAATTTTTTGTTTATTATTTAATTTTTACTTTACAATCTGTCCAGCTGGACACTTGGTAAATAATTTGGAAATGTATGGAGATGTTTCAAGATATTTATTGTAAATATATATCGGGTAAAAAGTTAGTTTACAGAGTGAACAATCTTCTTAAATATATATAACAAATATCGAAGATAGTGAAATATCGAGGCATATGAATACAATGGATAATCGACCTTTTAAATTTCCTTTTTTATCTCTGTATTTTTACTTCTTTAAAAATCAATAGCAGGGCCGTGATTGGCGTTTAACTTTTCCGTCAATCGTTCTAAAAATATTTGTATCTATACCGTCCTCTTAGCCGTCACATCGGTTGTACCAAATGGAAACATCAAATTCCAAATTCTTAATATCGCTTATCGCGGAAATTGGATCTATTTGCTACGAATACGATCGAATAGAATCTCTTGAAATAGCCGTGTGACGAACAGATGTTCCGATCTCGTTCGTCGATCCGTCGTCGAAATCGGTTTATTTGCCGAGGGAATCGTGGAAATAAAACATTGCTGCCTGGACAGCCTAAATATTTACGCGACCCGCCTATCTTCTCTCTCATTCTTTCTTTATCCTCCTTCACCGAAAGATACTCTCGAAGCAACGAGACCAGAGTAAAAACGTTTAAGTTTAAGGGCCTTGCATGCCTTAATCGAAGACACTTTGTCGTCGTTGTCGTCGTTGTCGAATGTTCAGACTGTTGCCTCTCTGTTTCGTGGCTTTTAACTCTTCTCTCTCTCTCTCTTTTTCTTCCTTCCTCTCATGAAAGTTTCCTTTTAAATCAATATATTAGGTTGTCCGGAAAGTGTCTTTCCTTTACAGACACGTCTTTTACAACGATGCATCTTTATACAAACATGGAACCTAATCTGTCGAACGTTGTGATCTTTATCTTGATAGAACAGAATGGATCATACGTAATTCGATAAAATAATATTTTTTTTTATTTGGAAGTAGTTTACAATCAATTCTTATTGAGAATCATAAGTAAATTATTCTGGCGTGGTACTATAACGTGAATAATAAGTGATTATCGTATGTTTGATTCTAGCTGAATCTAATAATAAAATAATATAAAATGAAAAATGTTGTTCATCCATTATTTCCTTATAAAACGAAAGAAACTTTTCAGACCACCTAATAGAAGAATTGTTTGTTTCTTAACGCGTACGATCTCGTTGTTTCTTAACGTGTACAGTTCTTCATCTTTTCGAACACGGTACAATATTAATATTATTTGCATTTTTAATTGTTGCGAACAATTACATGGTCGCAGAGCGCGGTGTTTGAGCAAGGATTCGTGACAAGGATAAAAAAAATGTACATAACGCGCAAAGTTTGCTTATCAAATCTTTGTTAGCATTTTTCTTAGTTCTTGCCGCGGTTGAAATATTTCGAATATTTTCGATGTAACAGAACACAGCGATGTTTGGGTAAACAATCTTCTAATTTCTCGTGTCACGCTGAAATCATTCGCCAAATCCTCGGATACGGTACATTAAGCAGAGAACGGAGTTTTCGCGTAATATTTAAAATTCTCTCAAAACGGGTGCGATTTACTTGTAACTCTCAATGAGAATTGATTGTAAATAGTCTACCAAATAAAAAAAAGAAAAAAGAACGAGTGCGATCAGAAACTCACTGTTGAATCTGTTGGAATCCACTGTTGGATCTCGCTAAAAAAAATCGTAACATCCGGTTTGTAGAAGAAAAAGATTATACAACGACGTAGTTTGATTCGTTTTCTTTTTTTTAATTCGAATAAAACAGAGAGAAACATTCGGAAACTAAAATTATACGTATTTTTGCTGCAATTCCTCGTACTCTTAAGGAGTAAAAAACGCTATTTGGCAAAAATTGACGAACAAGAATTCCAATTGCAACGAACGAGCGAGCTAGTTTTCAAGCGATTCGATTTCCATGTACAAACGACTCTCACCGATCCTCTATCGATTTTTTACGCATCTATTAGGTCGTCGAAAAAGTTTCTTTCGTTTTATAAGGAAATAATGGATACACAATATTTTCCATCTTATATTATTTTATCGAATTACGTTTGATCCATTTTGTTCTATCAAACTAAAGATCACAACGTTCGACAGATTAGGTTTCACGTTTGTACGAAGATGCGTCGTTGTAAAAGACGTGTCTGTAACAGAAAGACACTTTCCGGACAACCTAAAACATTCGTATCGCTTAATCACAGACCGACGTTATCGTCGAACAATAAAATCAAAATCGAACAAGGATTATTTCGTCCTTTTGTCCACTGCATGTGCGCTCTGCGTCGGTATAAGACAGCGGACTTCAAAACGAACCAACTTCTTCTCGCCTGACTGCGATACAATTTCGGTCGTGGAAAATAGCCAGCCATTGGAAAACTGTTTTTTAAAAGCATCGTTTATCCGACGACGCGGCGAGTTCGTGGAATCGAGCGTTTTCTATGGAAAATCTCGACTCGCGGTGTCTCCGGCGCAACACATGCTCCGAGTCGTTTATTTCCTGGCAGCTTCTGAAATTTATTCATTCACCTAACGAACGTCTTGGTACGAGCTATGAATAGGTAAGGGCCGGTGCTTAAGAGGCCAGAAACGAATCGTCCCTGCCACCTCTTGCCTCCTCTTCGCCCTCTCGAGTCCTTCCACGGAAGATGGAGAGAAAAAAGAAAGGAAGCCGAAGAAGAAAAGAAAAAAACAAAAGATAGAAGTGGCCACGATTCATATTGTAATTTCGAAAGCAGGATCCATTTATCTTGCAGGGGCGAGGGAATTTTTACAGGAGATTCGTTATCCTCCGCCGTCCGGGAATAGCAGCGGCGCGGAGGAAGAGGCAGGAGAGAAGAAATAAAATGGAAAAAAGAAGAGAAGAGAGAACGAAGAGACGGGGAGGGAGGAGATCGGCGATGAAGAAAGAAAGAAACGGCGGTGCTGCTCATCGACTCGTGACCACAATGAACCGTTTCCGTGATAATAAAACTAAACGTTGTTTAATTTGTATGGAGAGGCCTTGCAGCTCTTTTGTCCCGGTTGTTCCGTGGCTTTTGTGAAACGCTCGAATACCTCGCGCTACGTTACGGTATAAAAATAGTGGATAAATCAAAAGGACAGGCAGAAATAGATACGACATTGTTAAAGCCATGTACAAAACCTATAAAACGTAAATTGTACGATGGTGCGCTGTTTTTTTTTTTTTCCCCAATTCCATTGTACCGTTCTGTGGCCTCCCTTTCCTTTCGTACGTCAAGTTCTGCAAAATTAAATTCAACGCGCTCTTTAAATCGAAGCAAACGTGGAAGTATCTCACTGTTCCTTTGCAAAGAACGAAAAATCTATTGATCGATGTATCAAGAGACGTAGAGTTTCACACAAGAAGAAAAAATATTGGCGAGTTCGAACTTGAACGCTGGAAAATACGAGAGTCGGTGACGTCGATCCACTTTATCTTGACACAATTTTGTCCAGATTTAACCGAGACATTCACGAGTCCAAGATGTATCTCCGTCATTGACAGTACCGAATTCGACGCTGATAATACCGAGACGCTCTGTGCAACAGGACGAAGGTGAAATCCAAAATGAAACCGAAATGAAACCGGACAGTCCTTCGTCGAACACCTTCGATACGCGTCTCTGTGTATCCTCCGCTTCATCCGGTTGATCTTCAAAGGTCAACCAGATTGCGTAACCCCTTGATGGTCAGTGGATCGCGAGAAAGATCTCTGAGACGATTGCCTCGATGTACGATCGAGTGATCCGTAAACAAGCGATAGAGGCGAGTAGGTACATGGATGGCAAAATGCGGACCGAGGTCTGGCTGGCGATCAGCAAAGAGAAAGAAGGACACGAGGTAACAAGGTGAACAAGAGAAAAAGAGAAGGTGGTTGTTGTTGACACTCGGGGTGGCGATTCTCGAACCAGGTGGCGGCCGATTGGCGGTGCTAAAATTGAGCGGAGGCGCGATTGGCCGAGCTTGCCTCGACCTCTTAGTCATCGTTCCGGATTTGGAAAATTGGCCAGTTGCCGAATTTCCTATGCCCTGCCGAAGGGTTTTCTTCTACTGTTCCTTAAGGAGATGCATCGGTCTACAGAATCGAAAGAAATCACATTCTTTTTCTAGAAAAATCGTTGAAAATAGGACAATCTTGGCCAGACAATTCGTCCGTTTATTTTCATTAGCCATTTATTTTATTTAGTATCGTCGAAGTATTAGAGCGTGCTAACGTTATTATCATTTACACGATTAAAATTCGATTAACACTGGAACTATCACATTGATTTTACAATTTTATTTTAAAATTCCTACTTCGTGTTATATCTTTTCCCCCCAATGATATAATAATTTTCGCAACGATAACTAAAAGAATAATATAATGAATTTTATAAAGTTCGTTCGTATTCGATTTTTCTTAGATTAACAGTACGACTACCACACCAGTCAAATTGACTGGTTTTACAATTTCATTTGAAAATTCCTACTTCATGTTGTATCTTTTTCCGCAATGATGTAATGACTTTTGCAACGATAATTGAAAGAATAATATAATGAATTTTATAATGTTTTTTGTGTATTCAAACTGAAAATAATTTTGTATCAAGGCTACTTATACCAATACCAGTGAAAATGACTGGTACTTGTCAAAGCTTAAAAGGGTCCTGCGATCTGTTTATCGAACCCCAATCAACCAGTTTCCTCGTGTTCTACAACTTGTCACGCGTTTTTCAAATTTTTACCGCGTATCATCCGATATGACGATATCAGTTATCAGGAAAATTCCGAATCGATCGCTAGATCGTTGTTAGATACTAACACTAGCAACACCACACCAGTCAAAATGACTGGTTCTACAATTTTATAAACGTGTCAATCCTCGTTTAGGGATCCCAGGTGGATTAATAATAACAAAAATGTACTACGTAACATTGAATTCCTTCTGTAAGAAAATAATAAATCAATAAATATAAAAATATTCTATTATCACGTATTTTTTAAAGACCAGTCATTTTGGCTGGTTTTGATAGAAACAGCTTCGCGTTAACTATCGGTAGTTCTAGTGTTAAAATCGTTCCTTAAAATGTGTGTTAGTGACGCGAGTTGAAACTTTCCCACAGGAACAAGGCTACATTATGGGTTACATCGACTTCCTTCTTTTCTATTTTACCTTCACTTCTTCGTTTTTGCTACGTCGGACCAGATCCGCAGGCTGAAGAGACACTACCCGCTAGACCTAAACACTAGATTTAATTAGATATTAAGTAATATTTACTTATCTACGACACTTACTTATAAATTATACTTATCTATAATAAGTATTAACTTATTATAAATAATTAGCCATGTCACTGCGCCACGCCAGAAAAAATTACTGAAAATTCTCAACGCGAGAATTGATTGTAAATATTAGTAAATAAAAAAAAAACTCCTTCGTTTCGCGGAGAAAATTAGTTATTCCTTTCGTTACAGGACAATTTTAAGGACGTGTCGGTTTATTTATTATATCGCGAGTACAGGATTTCCCATTAAAAGAGAATTTAACAAAGCAAGGATTAAGCTTGATTACCAGGATTACGAATGATTAGTAGCTGAAAGGTTTATGGCTGTATCGTTGTTAGAAAATGGTCAACGATTAAGATTACCGAGCTAATTGATACATGTAGGTATATTATTTAAGTGAAATTTAAACCGTGGATCTTATCGACAATTATCTAAATGACATTTGAAATTAGTCGCTTAAATTGGTTACTTAAGATTTCCGTGGATCGTATATCAGTACGATCTTTTTTCTTTTATACTTCGTAACGATAAGTCGAGGCTCGTTGTCGGACATTACACGATACAACTAATTCATCTTCGATACTAAGAAGCCTCAGTTAAAATTACCCAACGATTATTAATTTACACTTAATCTAAACTACATTCTACTCCGTTTCGTTTACTCCACGTTCGTCTTATACATTCTCCTAAATCAAAATTTCTATTACATTCGATGAATGAAAATCCCCCACTGTGTATGTTTTGATCTTACAAAAGAATATTACAATGGGCCACTGCTTCATTCGTTTTCGTCTTAGTTGCCTCTTCATTGTATACTCGCAGTGACTCACAAAAGTACAGGTTCTCTTCATTTCCAATTTCCAATTTCCAGTCATATTAAAATACTATTGCCCAGTCGCATATTGATATTAAGATGAGAAAAAAGGAATAAGTAAAATGTACTTATCCTGCCTTCTGTTTTGTGCTCTTCGATCGATTCAACTTACGTTGAATGTATTAACAACCACCAAAACCCATTAATTACCCAATTACTAATCCGCAGACTAAAGAAACAATACTCTTTAGATTTAAGCATTAGATTCAACTAAGATCAAACGTACTATAAACTCCCATAATCCAAGTCACAGTACCACACCAGAATAATCTACTTAGAATTCTCAATGAGAATTGATTGTAAAAAGTCTACCAAATAAAAAAAAAAAATAAAAGAAAAACTTTATTAACAACCACCAAAATTTATTAATTTCTTAATTACTTGACACGACGGATCAGATCCGCAGACTAAAGAATCAATACTCTTTAGATTTAAGTATTAGATTCAACTAAAATCAAACGTACTATAAACTCTCATAATCCAAGTCACAGCACCACGCCAGAACAATGTACTTAGAATTCTCAATGAGAATTGATTGTAAAAAGTCTGCCAGATAAAAAAAAAAAAGAAAAGAAAAATTTTATTAACAACCACCAAAATTTATTAATTACTTAATTACTTGACACGACGGATCAGATCCGAAGAAACAATCCTCTTTAGATTTAAGTATTAGATTCAACTAAGATCAAACATACTATAAACTCCCATAATCCAAGTCACAGCACCACGCCAGAATAATCTACTTAGAATTCTCAATGAGAATTGATTGTAAAAAGTCTGCCAGATAAAAAAAAAATAAAAGAAAAACTTTATTAACAACCACCAAAATTTATTAATTTCTTAATTACTTGACACGACGGATCAGATCCGAAGAAACAATCCTCTTTAGATTTAAGTATTAGATTCAACTAAAATCAAACATACTATAAACTCTCATAATCCAAGTCACAGCACCACGCCAGAACAATTTACTTATAATTCTCAATGAGAATTGATTGTAAAAAGTCTACCAGATAAAAAAAAAAGAAAAGAAAAATTTTATTAACAACCATCAAAACCTATTAATTACTTAATTATTTGACACGACGGATCAGATCCGCAGACTAAAGAAGCAATACTCTTTAGATTTAAGTATTAGATTCAACTAAAATCAAACGTACTATAAACTCTCATAATCCAAGTCACAGTACCACGCCAGAACAATTTACTTATAATTCTCAATGAGAATTGATTGTAAAAAGTCTGCCAGATAAAAAAGAAAAAGAAAAAGAAAAACTTACGCGAGTAATCGTCTCTCTATTTATAGAGAACGTTGCTACTTGTTTCTGTTAAAAAAATCACCCGACATTCACAGCTTACTCCCAAAGGCGGAGAGTAAAAGAAAAACGCGTAGAAACGACACCGCGTTAGACCCAGAAAAAGAGGAAAGAAGAAATAAGAAGACGAGGAAAAGTAAGAACGGCGAAATGTGAACGTGCAGGGAGGAAACGAATACTCGATAATTATCGTCGAGTTTTATTACACGCCAGCCACGTTCCTCGGATCGTTTAATTTCTCGGAAAAACGCATTCACCCCATTCCATCGCGGCTTGAAACCGCGGCGCGTTGGCCTTCGGATTATGCGGTAGGCAGAAAGCCGCGTTTACGCGACAGAACACTCGTCGGAGATGGATTCGAAACGGTGACCCTGGCTCACTGACCCTTTTTAACCAGGGAACCTTCGCTCTGTCTCGTAAACAGTGCAGACAGAGAGGCTCGAATGTCGCAATCGTTATGGCGAAGCGCGGCCGACTGGCTGCAGCATCCTTCGAGTTTCAACTTTTCTTTTTCTCATCAACGAGATCCGACCAAGAGCAAAAGAAAAGGAATTAACGCGTTTCCCACCGACAAACGCAGCCTTACCGTGCCTCGTGTTCGGTTTCTCCTCTCGGATGGCTCGTTCCTTCGAGAATTTTCATCTACAGAGGATACATTGTTGCGAAATGTTTGGCCACGTCGATGGTTACTGTTTTACGATCCAATTTTCTCGTTAAAATGAATAATCTCGCCAGATATAAACTCTGCTCGAATCTACGAAGTATGAGCCGTAGCAACGATTTTCTTCTCTCGGTACTTTCGGATATTGACGCAATCCATCGACCGAATATTGCTTTCCAATTATAATTAGTTTAACTCATTCTGCACAAGCATACGATACTGCAAATGACTTTAGAAGATTTATTCGTAATTTTACGATCAAAATATACCTTTCATACGATAATCACTTATCATTCGCGTTATAGTACCACGTCTGAATTATTTACTTATAATTCTCAATGAGAATTGATTGTAAAATACTTCAAAATTAAAAGAAAAAAAAAAAAAAAAAATAAAGGAAATGGGTCGAGGATAGAGAAGCGTGTTTGGGAAGTGTTAGGCAGCTAGCCGTTGCGAACTCTTGTAGTTAAAATGTTCTCTTTTTTATTATTATTTAATTTGTACTTTACAATTTATCCAGCTGGACATTCGGTAAATACTTAAAATGTATGGCAGAAAGTATGCGATATACTCGTGAAACACATAGTATGTATGACTGCTGTATAATATGGAATTAAGTTGTAACGAAATGACTGTTTTATTTTCTAGTTTCATTAGCGACAAGGCACGTCGTAGTACAAAATATTGCCGTTTCTTCGTGACGAGTATGTTCGTCGAAGGCAGTTAACTCGTTAAGCGACAGCGTTGTAAGTGTTCGCGTTTCAACAAGTTAGATCCTATCGATGAGATTTTATTTAATCGAGTATTAACTGGAATTTCGTGGCGTTAAATGGAACTTCCATAAATGGAATTCTATCGTACTGTAGGTTCTTTAGAACGAGCTTTTCATTTCAGCTCGCGGTGAACGAACAGTGCAGGAAGTCGTAAATTCCACGGCTTATCAGCTGGTTATTATCATTCGTAACGCGACAGGATCTACAAACGGCTTTATCATCGGCAAAGTTATGGATCTGTCAACGCTCTACATTCTCGACACAGTATTTCCATTACGAACAATCTTCTCGGAGATCGTCGTCTCGAGGAAAAGATCGACAAGATGGCCATGGCAACAGCACTTCTTGCTATTTAAAATTCTCTTTAAGAACTCTTTACTCCCACTCTTCCTTCGTATTTGTTGAAATTTTGTTATACGAGTTGGAGGAAACGTAAGTTATCACGACAATCTCGAATCTCTTTTTTCATCCAATTTCCTCGGATATAATTTTTTTTTTATTATTTAATTTGTACTTTACAATTTGCCCAGCTGGACATTTGGTAAACTTTTCTAATTTAAAGATACAAATGTTCGATTTAATCATTGTGATATTTAAAAATTCGAATATTCAAAGCTTTTACAGACTATAATATACAGGGTGGTTGGTAACTGGCGGTACAAGCGGAAAGGGGGTGATTCTACGCGAAAAAAGAAGTCGAAAATATAGAATACCAATTTTTCGTTCGAGGCTTTGTTTTCGAGAAAATCGACTTTGAATTTTCGCTCGGTACGCCTGCACTTTATCGCGTCTCGTTATAACGGATCTCACTGTAGATCGTTGTCTCGATGGAAGAATTAAAAAAACAATTTTTATTCTACATTTTCGACTTCTTTTCTCGCGTAGAATCACCCCCTTTCCGCTTGTACCGCCAATTACCAACCACCCTGTATATAGCAATCGTCGCTTCTTTCCATATTACAAAATATCTGATTTCTAAGAAATCCTTCTTCTAGTACGTTAAAATACTCTTCTACGTCGTTTATTTTGTATTTTCTGCAACGATGATTGGTCTTCCTTTGTCAGCTGATCAATTTAATTTTAACCAGCGTGTAATTAAAATTCCATCAGGATAACGATATTCCTTCGTGGATGACAATCCAGCGACTCGAAAATAGGAAGCCTTTCAACGTTTATCGGAAATCTATCGAGGCACGGTCTGTTGGACCAAGAATAAATGCGCAGTTGTATGCAAATGTTTTTAACGCCATTGATTCGAACAACGATCATGATGCCTGATCAGAGGAGTGTCAACGCGAGTCAGTCATTCTTAATTCCGTATATGTGCGATAATTGCCACGCTCGAGGGAACCGTCGACTAACGCAAGAATTTTAAATAGATCTTATCCCTTCGTAGCTGGCTGACGCCACTTTGCTGGACAAAAACAGCTTCCTTTTCCCGCTTCTTCGCTGATCGTCGGATCAAAAATACGCAGTCTAATCACGACCATTTGTTATTTACCTTTTCCTAAGTACGTTGCCCAAAGCTAATTTCTTAGAAAGTGCGTACTTTGCTGGAAGAAGCGTATAACCCTGTCGACCCTACAGCCAGATCCGTTAATTACACCAGGAAACATAATCCATGAAAAACCATAATGTAAAGCCTTCTTCCTCGCGCCTGCTCGTTAATCATTCGTCGCCAACAATTTCAGAAACACTTTATCATTGCACTTGGTTGCAAAGTTGCAACGAAACTTACCGTTTTGTTACTTGCATTCTTACGTTTCTGCTACTTGCATGGTGTGATTCAAATTATCGACTGGAATTTCCCTGGCGATATCACTTTGATTTTGATACTTGGAAATTAGATTGGAAGCAAATAACGATGCGAAAGATTGGAAAGCGTGGCTGATTCTTCCGAATCCCATGTCACTATAAACGCTTCTCTGTTTGAGTTTGTCGCCCGATTCCTAGTTTCTCGTTGCGCAATCGCGTTAAACGATCGCGAAATATCGCTACTGATAGAAAGAAGACTGAAAAGAAAACACCCCACTGATCTCGCTGAAGAAAGAAAATAATCAAATTCGAAGATGGTATCCCGTTGAGGATAGCCATTCACGTGTTATTTAACGATTAAGTTAGAAAAATTTATCAAATGTCCAGGTGGACAAATTGTAAAGTACAAATTAAATAATAATAAAAAAAAAAATATCGCTACCATCGTACCAAGTATTTTAATTCTCTCCGGATATATTTTTACCTGAGATGGAATAGCCAGGGCAATGGCACGCAACCACGAAATTTGATGCTTCGTGTTATTTTCGTGGTTCGAAATTCGCGAAATCTAGATAAGCGGTAGTTCGTCCAATTTACGAGAATACAGCTGCATAAATTTTTAGATCACTGTAAATTTACTTTTATTCAAATATACATCGATGATCCGATTTTGTATCTATGCTTCGAAATTGCTTTGAATCGTCACCGTTTGATCATCGATCCGTTGACCGACGCAGGTCCCTGAAAATCCTGACGGTTCCAGGAAAAAAAAAACAAAGAAAATGTATTTTTGCATGATATTCAAGGGATATTTCAACAATGGGAAAATACGATTCGGCCGAAAATGACTCAAAGAATGCGATAGGGTTAAAATTGGTTAAAATCGATCGGTTTTTTGGATCGGTTCGTTGAAGGTTCGCCTTATAGTTATCTTATCGTTGATACGACGACTTGTACTAATAACATTGGTTCCTCGAACGATAATATCGACCTATTTACCCTGAATTATCGATACATCGATACACAATTTCAGGAAATGGACGAAAATTAAACAACATCTTCAATTTGCTTTCCGATAAAAACATTACGATAATTATTTCCGGGGTTTAAGCGTACAAAGCGTTTACTACCAATTGTAAACAATATTTAAAGATTTTTCCATTCTACGATACGTTCTTTATCCCGTCAAACTCGAATCGACCCTTGGAACCACTCAAATCAAAATTTACTACGAATAATTCCGAATATTAATTATATTTTTCTTCCATCTTCAAACCTCTTACTCTAACAGCCATCAAACTCGAGACAGAAGATTCAAAACGAGCAAAGGATTTTTTCATTTGAAAATCCAAGTACCTGGCTTTGGCACCAATCGTCGAATAGTCCAAACGATCGTTCTCGATATCAATCGTGTCTGTCTTGTATTCTTTCCTCTTTTCTAAGAAACGCTTCGAAGAACTCAGAAACTCGAGTCGAGCCTCGTAAACGTTTCAAAAAGACTAGGAATCGCTCAACGCGAAGCAACAACAAAATATTTCCATCGTACTTGCTGAATAGACTAAAACTGTCAAACAACCTAAACTACAACCGTGAAGTATCGTTCGTACTTTCTTCGAGCCTTTGCCTTTCTTCCACGACCACCTCAAACCACCAAACTCGCAGTAAATCCTGTCGAGCATCTAACCTGTGACAATCTACCAAAATAAATTTCTCGAATGTCTCTAGCAGCCAAGTCTTTGAATTATTCCTAAAAACACGGTAATTATTGAATCACGTTCTGGCAGAGGAACGCGCGTACAGCCAATCGCTTTATCACGTCGCGGTTGACCTCTTTAGAGGCGTTGCAACGCGAAACTGGTTGCATAACGTTGTGTCATTAGACTTTCCTCGAAAAGCAACGCGTCCATAAATCCCTTGTAGCTGTTGACACCGCGTAACCGTACAGCGGGTCTTATTCACCGGTTTATTTTTAAGCGTATTCCCCTCTGTGTCGGTCCGAATTACGTAAGGAGCACGTTTGAAGGGTGAAACGTCGCCGAGAGTTCGGGGTGTGTTCCTCGCGACGAGATGGAACCAGGCCAGTTGTCTTCGTAACAGATTGTATTTCAACCCTGAGACGAAATTTATTCCACGTCTCTTCCCTTTCGACCAATTAATTTTCCTCTCCCACTCTTTATATTTCTGTTTCTTGTCGCGAACCAGTCGACGATTATTTATCGCTGGTGCTTTGCTTTCGCGATCGATCCTCGTTCAAGTTTAATCATCGCGTGCAAGTTATACGACAGCCGAAACTTCAAACAAGTTATTCGACAGCTGTCTTAATCTTTTTACGAGGCTTTCGATTTTTCATCTACTTAATTTTTTACTTTAAGCTTCTTTTCTGCGAATATCTTGCGTAAACGTGACCAGGAATATTTAATAAACAAATCGAATTAGTTTTTCTCGGTATAAACGACGCACAATTTGATTTTTTTCAAACGTCGCGAGTGAAACGCTGAAAGTTATGGTACAAGAGACAAATCTATTAATTAACAAATTTTCTATTAGTCGATAATCATCGATAATGGTTACTGATAGCCGCAAGAGAAACGTTGGTCATTCATGACGATTATTCGTATAATCGGAGCAATTAAAAATGAATATTTTCTGATCATCTCATCTTTTCAGAAATTTCTTGATAATCGACTTCCACTCGAATAAACGTTAATTTTTGCCGGACGATTTTATTCCAAAAAATGTTACTTTGAATCTCTGATTTTACTTATTCGTCCATTACTCTCCACACTGTATACTTTGTTCGCTTTTACTCCAACGAAATGCTCTCTAACCGCAATTAATAATAATAACAATTATCACGAATCGCGGATTTGCGTAGATTCTCGCGAGCTGTTCCAGTACGAGATTCGTCGGCTAGCGTAGTCACCGGATTCCTCGTTTAACTATGATAAAAGCGCAAGGTCGTGATCGGTAAGGGTCAACCTTGTCACCAAGCTGTGCCAATTATCTCTCCTTGGATCGAGGTTCGCGAGACAGCACGAGCATCGCTGCAAATTCTACGTGCAAATCCAACAAACCTCCGCTGTAATCCTCTTTCGAATTTATTCTCAAAAATTATCTTCACAAGCAACAAAATATGAAAATCGATTTCGATGTAAACGATATTTTAAAGCGCTAATAAAGCTTTGAATTTACGCGAGAAAAAATGTATTTACAGCGGTTATCTATGAAATTATTCGAAGCTATCTACATTAGTATTTAAATGTATGGTACGAGCCCCATGGGCGAGACAGCTGGTCGCCTGCTGACCCCCATGACGCTATAAACGCTCGCTTCTCTTTTTTGTATCTACAGGGTGTCCAACGTGAATCGTATTCATCTAGCGAATGCGGACCGCAGGTTACAGGATTCCGAGCTTTCGCGGGACAAATTAATCTTTCCGACTAAAGAAACGTACAGAAATCCGAAGAATTCCAACGTGGAACGCGTACAGTTAATCGAAGGAGAAATTTCCTTAAAGAGGAAAGTAAGAAGAAGGAATGCGCGCTTTCTAAATATAAAAATACGATTTTCAGGCTGTGGAAGTAGAGATTAAAGAAGAAGAGATCGAATATAGTCCTCGTCGTTTTCCGTGTAGATCGATAGAGGCGGACTTATGTGGGCGATTGATCGTCAAATTAAGATTGATTATCGGACAATCGTCGTGGGATGAGTAGGAGACGAAGGAAACGCTGGATGGAAAGTCAGCCATTGAAATTCTAAAGCGTGTTTCCAGCACGTGGCTGTTTGTCGGGAAGCCCGAAATTGATGTACATTAACGATGCTCGTAGCGTGGGACTAAATCTTCTACCAGTCAGCTAGATCCTTTTGTGGCTTACAATTTAAGCTAGTTTCTTTTTTTTTATGAATCGAGCGACACAGTAAATGCTAAGGTCAATGAACGACGAATACAACGAAGAATCGTGCAACTCGATCTTGTAAATTGATTTATATCGCGTGGTTTGCTTGGTATTGGTAATATGCTAAAACTAATTAGAAAACTAAAATGAAACTAAAATAATTAGAAAACGCGTGGACAAATTTTCATTTGTATTCGCCAGTTTCATAAGGATATTTACGTATTTGTTTCTGTCGAGACAAGATTCTTCGCCGACATATCGTAAAGTAATTTTTTTGCTGAAAAATCTTGTCCTTTGGAAAAATTCGAAAGGAATAATCCTTTACTGGAAGAAAGGGGTGGATGGTGCGCGCGTTACGAGCCTGAAGTGTACTTTGGGGTGCGATCGGTGATCGCGTGCGTCAAGGGGATGGTGGAACGAACAGCCGGCGCGGCGCAACAAAATCGTCGGTTGAAGAGAATTCGAAGCGGCGCGGCACGTTCTAGGCGATCCATAGATCGCGATTGATATTCCACGCGTGCGCCACGGTGCCGCATTAT
Organism: Bombus bifarius; assembly: GCF_011952205.1. Taxonomy (NCBI): domain Eukaryota; kingdom Metazoa; phylum Arthropoda; class Insecta; order Hymenoptera; family Apidae; genus Bombus; species Bombus bifarius. Next base: position 587,002 of record NW_022884396.1, read on the forward strand.
TCCGAGGCGTGCACGCCGTCTGAATAAAACGTTCATGCACCTTACAATCGGCTCTCGACGCCGATTTGTCGGCAAATTTGTCGATACCGATTGCTGTACTCGCGCGTCTAGGTCACGGACGATTTGCAAATTTATTCTACATATTCTCCTTGTAATTTTCCTTCGCAAATTGTACGGTACTTTAGGTCGTTCGTGATCAGTTTTGCGGAATCGTTGATATTCTATCTTGGGTTTTAGAATGTACGAACGTGTGTAGATTTGTACAGATACACATAGAGAAAGTAATATCTTGGAATTTTTTCATTTTCGTAATAGAAGAGTACCGTGTACTACGATTTTTCGACGGAGTCGAGAAAGGAAAAAAAAATCGTTGTGTCGGTGGATAGATCGTTTCAGCCGGGACACTTAAGCCTTGTAATCTCGTAATGCAATTCTTTCGAACGACTAATTCGACGAAGTGAGCAAATGGCCCCTTCCGTTCGGTTTTCTGAGGGGAACCAGACGAAAATCAATACCGGCTGTACAAGCAGGCCCCCTATTCGTGCCTGGAAACCGCGAGGTTCCTGGGGTTTCGTGCAGAAACCAGGTTCCCTGTGTTATTTCGCCAATCAATAAATAATCTAGTAATTTTCTGAAGTTTTAGTTGTCGGTCGTTAAAGCGAAATATGAAATTTTCCGCAACGTACAATGAATAAATACGATATATATTTTGTCAAGTAAAAAGACGTTGTTTCGCAAAGGAAGCAGCAAGGGTATTGGCAAGTTGTAAAAACGTGAAAATTATTACTTGCCTAATCGATTACGCGATCTAAATAAATTAAATTTAAATGATCTTCAAACTGTCCCATTTCGTTATTTCTTCGATTACTATCTTTTAATTTAACCCAAACATTCAAATAATTCTCAATCCACTATTTCACGTTCTATCCTCTTCAATCCTCTTAATTTCTCCTATTATCGAAATATATTTTACAAAGGTATTCGATATTTTGCAAACGAGTTACATCCAAATATTTGGATAATTTTCAAAGATCTTATCCCTTAAAAATCTATACGATTCTCGATCCAAGATTTAAATACCTTTTCGGTCGTTAAAGCGAAATATGAACTTTTCCGCAACGTACAATGAATAAATACGATATATATTTTGTCAAGTAAAAAGACGTTGTTTCGCAAAGGAAGCAGCAAGGGTATTGGCAAGTTGTAAAGACGTGAAAATTATTACTTGCCTAATCGATTACGCGATCTAAATAAATTAAATTTAAATGATCTTCAAACTGTCCCATTTCGTTATTTCTTCGATTACTATCTTTTAATTTAACCCAAACATTCAAATAATTCTCGATCCACTATTTCACGTTCTATCCGCTTCAATCCTTTTAATTTCCCCTATCATCGAAATATATTTTACAAAGGTATTCGATATTTTGCAAACGAGTTACATCCAAATATTTGGATAATTTTCAAAGATCTTATCCCTTAAAAATCTATACGATTCTCGATCCAAGATTTAAATACCTTTTCGGTCGTTAAAGCGAAATATGAACTTTTCCGCAACGTACAATGAATAAATACGATATATATTTTGTCAAGTAAAAAGACGTTGTTTCGCAAAGGAAGCAGCAAGGGTATTGGCAAGTTGTAAAAACGTGAAAATTATTACTTGCCTACTCGATTACGCGATCTAAATAAATTAAATTTAAATGATCTCCAAACTGTCCCATTTCGTTATTTCTTCGATTACTATTTTTTAATTTAACTCAAACATTCAAATAATCCACTATTTCACGTTCTATCCTCTTCAATCCTCTTAATTTCTCCTATTATCGAAATATATTTTACAAAGGTATTCGATGTTTTGCAAACGAGTTACATCCAAATATTTGGATAATTTTCAAAGATCTTATCCCTTAAAAATCTATACGATTCTCGATCCAAGATTTAAATACCTTTTCGGTCGTTAAAGCGAAATATGAACTTTTCCGCAACGTACAATGAATAAATACGATATATATTTTGTCAAGTAAAAAGACGTTTCGCAAAGGAAGCAGCAAGGGTATTGGCAAGTTGTAAAGACGTGAAAATTATTACTTGCCTAATCGATTACGCGATCTAAATAAATTAAATTTAAATGATCTTCATACTGTCCCATTTCGTTATTTCTTCGATTACTATTTTTTAATTTAACTCAAACATTCAAATAATCCACTATTTCACGTTCTATCCTCTTCAATCCTCTTAATTTCTCCTATTATCGAAATATATTTTACAAAGGTATTCGATATTTTGCAAACGAGTTACATCCAAATATTTGGATAATTTTCAAAGATCTTATCCCTTAAAAATTTCTACGATTCTCGATCCAAGATTTAAATACCTTTTCGCTCGATTGTTTTATTCTCTTCTCTCCTTTCACTATTACCTTCAAAAATAAGGTTGAAGCAATTTCCAAGGCACCGTTTCACTGCCCCTTTGCTAACAAGAGTGTCTGTAGCCGTTCTTTCAGCTCGCTCGAACAACAATACGATTCTTTTATTGACCGTTCCGTTGCACGAGCGCAATATTCGTGGCGAGAGCCGGTATCAGCCGGCTGACAATCGTTAATTCTTCACGCGGGGCAACAATTGTCAGTGGTTCTCCGGTCTGGCCACGATAAACGCGCGTGTCCCTTGTAATTGCTTCCTGGTCCCCCTTTGTGTTCGCCTTTTCTTTGCTTTCGTTGCCCGAGGATCCGAGTCGTACTGCACCGCCATTAAACATACATGCTGTCGGCCATTTACGTAACGCACATCCGGTTCGATAGATTTACCGATAGACCAAGCTCGATTTTACCGTTTGTCCTGCGAACGTTTCGTTTTCCTTTTAAAAAGTTCCTTTTCGTTGTCTCGAAAAACCGCGTTTCGCAATAGTCGTCGAGTCGGCTTATCGAAAGAGAAAAATACAAAACGTTCTAGAACATCCTTTATGCCGTGTAATTAATTTCTTTGAATATCTTCTCACACGTACGTAGATCTCGTTGGAGAAAATGAAACGTATCATTGCCAATTGTTCGTGTATTTTTCGCCTTACCGATACGGACGCGCCATACAGCGAAATTCAAAAGTAGAATAATAATAACAAGCACCCTTTTCGACGACCCAATTGACCCTTCGTCCTATGAAGGCGAGATATCTTGGCACGTCGTGTAAGTATGTAGGTCGAGATTTAGCGCCAGCGCCTCTGAGAAAACGACTGGTTCGCCTGCCAAACAGATCGAATTCTACGAACGCTATAAATCGATTCATACGTATCTACTGCGAACGTATAGACGAGAGCGTAGATCTCGTTCTTCTCCGACACGTTCCGCGAACGCGAACTCTGTTTCGGCCGCTCGTCTCATCCGTTATTGCTCAACAATCGTGATTCGACTAGCGACGAAAGATCGCGAACCTTCCGGCTCCAATTTGGACGGAACGTTGTTCGTAGGCTCGAACAATAGCCAAAAATATACCACTCTGTACACGTGCGTATATTTTCTAGCAACTTGAGTTTAGCGAATGAAACAACGTTAAACACGTTCGACACGTTAGAATATAACGCGCGACCCGTTATAAATAGAAAACAATTTTGTTAACAATTATTTTGTTCCCGAGCTACGCTACATACCCTATAGCGTTTTAAAAATGAAACAACCGGCTATTTTGTTTTCCTGTCGCGACAGGTAATTTTAGAGACTCTCGATTATAGCCCGCTTTGATTATTTAACACGTTGTATTTAATTATTCGCAGGTTAGTTAGCTAATATTGTACAATTGGATTTAATTTATATAAAATTTCTATACAACTTCACTATACCACTACGAGTTTTCCAACGCGATATTTATCTTCGTTTTCCATCCTTTCGTATCGTGGCTCTCCTGTTTAATCGTAAACCGACGTTAAATTCAGAATATCCATAGAAATTTATTCGTCAAATTTATTTTTCTCTCGCGATCTTCGCAAGATACGTAAAATTTCCTGTAAAGCTGTCGCTTGTTCGCGTCGCAAAATTATCTACGAAACCTATGTTTTCCCCTATTGACCGGTACAAGCGATGGGAAGGTGGACAGAGAAGTTGGACGATGGGTACCAGTTCGCCCACGGCAGTCCAAGACACGACCCAACTGTTCTCTCGTGACCAAATCGAGCACGGTGTCCTCTCTCCTGGCCCGCTATCACTGCGAAAATTTACGCCTCGTCGTTTTTACCGTTCAATTTATTCGATCGTCGCCCCTCTATACAGCTACCTCTATCCTGTTCCTCTCTCGAACAGCGTTTGGTTTGGTCCGTTATCGAGTCGTTAAATTTATATTTTAAGACCACTGCGCGATAGAATTTTATTTCCATCGGGAAAACATGGTGCGCGCTTATTCGCGTATGGATATGGGAACGTAGGAAAGGAAGAAGACGGACGAAATTCGATAGAAGAGAGAAACGAAGCGAGAGGCGAGTGGAGAGGACGAGGAACGGAGATGGGAAAGAAATAAAATGGAAAGCGAGGAGAAAGCAGGAAAAGAGGCAGGGCCAGATGGAAGAAAAGAGATGGCGGAACGAGAAATAAAACTGTGTTTCGCCGAGATTTCGTTCGAACCGAAACCAATCGAAGTGGTTAATTGCACGGATAATGTTCGCTTCGATGATTGTGCAAAGAGCTTGCGCAACGTTCAACGTTCTCGGTGATATATTTCTTTCTTTTTAATTTCCAGTGTGCTATTACCAACGGTAGCGCGTATGTTGTTAAAATCAAATATTACATCGCTCTACGAAGTATAATCAGCGAACTGATCAATTTAGAACGCTAATAAAATATACAGAGTTGTTGGTAACTGGTGGTACAAGCGGAAAGGGGGTGATTCTACGCGAAAAGAGAAGTCGAAAATATAGAATAAAAATTTTTTTCTTTTTTAAATTTTTTCAAAAATCTACAGTGAGACCCGTTATAACGAGACGCGATAAAGTGCACGCGTACCGAGCGAAAATTCAAAGTCGATTTGAAAAATTGTTATTCTATATTTTCGACTTCTTTTTTCGCGTAGCGAAATCACCCCCTTTCCGCTTGTACCATCAGTTACCAACCACCCTGTATAGAAATTAAACGGATCGATTTAAACCATACTAAATATTAATTCAACTCTGACTGATAGATTTGGAGCAGATTATTCTCGAGTATACACACACACACACACACGCACATACATATTTTTTCTTCGCGTAGATCCGATGCTGCAAGAAACAAAGTTCTATCATCGATCGCTATCGTAATTCGAGTAACGTACCATCGTACGATAAAAACCGTGGAAATTTTCACGACAAGCTGATCAATCCCATTACCCCACTCGTGCAAGTATTACGAAAAGCGAATAAAAACTGTTTATCCGCTGGAATTATCAAAGGCGACCCTCTAAACTCTAAACCATGGCAACCTTTTCACGGTCTCGTTCTTGCCGAGCGTGTTGCATGCTCGTTGCAATTACGCCAGGTCTCGGCGTGTATTGCGAGTATCGTGGCTCTGACTCAGCGAACGATGACGTACTTCGATACGAGCTACGTAGCCGGCGATGTTGGTTAGAGAGAATACAAATACACGTGCGAGAGTAGACGTAGAAAAGGAGCAAAACGCGGGAACGAAAGCACGGTTGATGCGGTTGCAGGGTGCACGATGACGCGGTTAGTCTGTTTACCGCGATGACGTAGGTCAGTTATCCACCTCGATAGAACTTCACGTCCCCGTTGCGTAATCGCCACGTGGGGATTTATTCGTGACGTTTGTTTTCGTCGTAGTACGTTGGCCCCTGTCGTCTTTTTCTTTCCTTCTTCTCTTTTTTCCAACGCGGCACGAAATTTGTTCGCGATAATTTGCTGATTAGTTAAATTGTTCTTTCTTTTTTTTTCAAATATTAAAAGACTTTCCTCGAAACGAAAGTATTCGAACGAGTTTCGATCGATCGGTTTATTCGATTCGCTGGAAATTTGTAGTCGCGAGAATATAAATTTGCATAATCGCCGGCTAAATAGGACGAACCCTGCGATTTCTCCAGCAGATTCTTGCAACTTCGGTATCTTCGCTTTTGCGTTAATTATACGCTGCCCAACGATAACACGATGTTTCACGATCGTCTCATACAAGCAACAACCGTGACGTAAGGATTTATGGGCTCGGTGTCGTAATTATTACGCGATAGAAACGCGATGGATTTTCAAGTCGAGGCCGGCCTTGTTAGCGCGAAACAAGTACGTACTAACTTGCTTGCTTCCTTTCTTTTTGCTCGGCGAATGGCGAAAGCGAATCCTATCGATCGATAATTAACCTGCTAATTATTTCGTGTACGCGAAATAAAAAGTGATTTTATGGAAGAACGTTTCGTGTCTTTCGCGCGAGTTATTTAATCGTATCGTATCGCGTTCTATCGTTTGTCGTATTGAGGCTTACGTCTATCGAAATCCTTTTGTATACGCACGCTCGATACATTTTCGCACGAATTAATCGAACACAGAAAAAGAAAATAGAAAGAGTAAGAGTGGAGAGAAAAACGCATATGTTGCATCGATGTAATATCGATAATTGTCCTCTTTCTTTTTTTTTTTTTTTAATATATAGATCGTTGCAATTGAGCGCTGCATTTGTGGCTTATTTGTATTTGATATCGTATTTCTCGAAACGAATCTCCGTTTTAATTTCCAGTATGAACTTGGTTTTATCGGGCTGATATTTGCTGTACGAAAATCGAAAATATGCGAGCGACGTATTTTGCTTCTAAACGAGTTTACTGCTGAACCATCTTTTTGTGCAAATAAATAACGCAATTCATCAACTTGCAGAAGAATCTAGTCGTTTTCTTCCTCAGCCTCTCGCATAAACACATTGGCGATCGAAAGAAGCAGAGAATAAGAGAATAAGAATAAGAGAAGAGAGAATTTTGCTATAACAACAGATCTAAAAAAAAAGTAGACCTCTTTCTATTATTCTAACAAATCTCCTTAAATTCCAACGCGTTATATCTTTTTCTGAAATTCTAAGTCGGTTTCATCGACTGAAATACTTCGCAATCGTTTCTAATTAATCTGCCGATCTTCCACGAAATTCAGTTCGATTCGGTTGAATTCGATTCGATTCGATTAAATTCAATTAATTTTACGTCGCAGATAAACTGTCGTTTCATTTGCTTGGCAAGAGAAAAATGAAAAATAGCGTAGGACGCTACGTTATGAAATGGTTACGAGGCGAAATGAGGTCGTACAATGTTCACGATTACGCCGTTATCTACGAATAGATAACGATAACGTATAACGATAAAAACAAAGCGTTACGCTGGCCACAGGAACAGATAAGGTGAATTTTTCTCGTTAAAGGACATCGCTGCATTCTGTGCGTTCTAACTCTTTGTTTCTCTTTTATCGTCGCTTATCAGTCGAAACTGTTATCGTAGCGTACGCGTAAAATGCCTATTGCGTCGTGTTCCTATCTCGATATCGAAGGATAACGAAAATACGTCACGAGTTTCCCCACCGTTCGTAACACCGTTATCTTTCGTAGCAATAAACAATCAGACGAGAGCACTCAAAGACGATTGTTCGATAATGAGATTCGTTTACCTCTTCATTAGTTTTATCTTCTATTTAGAAATTATTAATATTACATCGATTGTTTCTCGTATCAAATTATTGATACTCGAACAAGATAAACGACGAACATACGAATAGACGATTAATTATATGGCAAATAAAATTGCTGGTAAACCAAATTTCTGGTATGTGCGCACATGGTTTGATCGTAAATCCACCATCATCGACTGTGAAATAATTCTTGAAAGATCCAATCCAATTGCAATTGTTGATTAAAAGGAGAAAAATATATTTCAGGTAGCAAACAGGACGGTTTGTGGAACGACACCAAACTGAGATTCGTTTACCTCTTAATTAGTTCTATCTTCTATTTAGAGATTATTAATATTACATCGATTGTTTCTCGTATCAAATTATTGATACTCGAACAAGATAAACGACGAACATACGAATAGACGATTAATTATCTGGCAAATAAAATTGCTGGTAAACCAAATTTCTGGTATGTGCGTACATGGTTTGATCGTAAATCCACCATCATCGACTGTGAAATAATTCTTGAAACACCCAATCCAATTGAAATTGTTGATTAAAAGCAGAAAAATATATTTTAAGTAGCAAACAGGACGGTTTGTGGAACGACACCAAACTGAGGTTCGTTTACCTCTTAATTAGTTCTATCTTCTATTTAGAAATTATTAATGTTACATCGATTGTTTCTCGTATCAAATTATTGATACTCGAACAAGATAAACGACGAACATACGAATAGACGATTAATTATCTGGCAAATAAAATTGCTGGTAAACCAAATTTCTGGTATGTGCGCACATGGTTTGATCGTAAATCCACCATCATCGACTGTGAAATAATTCTTGAAAAATCCAATCCAATTGCAATTGTTGATTAAAAGCAGAAAATATATTTTAAGTAGCAAACAGGACGGTTTGTGGAACGACACCAAACTGAGATTCGTTTACCTCTTAATTAGTTCTATCTTCTATTTAGAAATTATTAATGTTACATCGATTGTTTCTCGTATCAAATTATTGATACTCGAACAAGATAAACGACGAACATACAAATTGACGATTAATTATCTGGCAAATAAAATTGCTGGTAAACCAAATTTCTGGTATGTGCGCACATGGTTTGATCGTAAATCCACCATCATCGACTGTGAAATAATTCTTGAAAAACCCAATCCAATTGCAATTGTTGATTAAAAGCAGAAAAATATATTTTAAGTAGCAACCAGGACGGTTTGTGGAACGACATCGAACCGGTGTTCGGTTCGAGATCGGGAACACCGTAACTGGATACCGTTCAAATATTATCGAAAACATGGGATCTCCGTTGGAACGTTGTTTATCCATTCGACAAGTACGTGAGTCACGTATCTATGCGACAATCCGAATGGCCTGGCATACCAGCAGGTACGAATCACTTACGTGATCGTTAATGAAGCGGCCAACTGTCTGGAATTGCTGTTACAAACGATCACCGATCCATTAAAAGTAAAACCGCAGCCAGAACGCCACGCCCTTCAATTAGACGTTGGTTCGATGTGCTCTGGACGGCGATAGAATTTCTGAAATTCTTTTTCTTCTTAGCTCATTACTATGAGTATTTTTATAATTGAATACTTGCTTTAATAATTAACGCTAGAACTACCGATAGTTGACACGAAGCTATTTCTACCAAAACCAGCGAAAATGACTGGTCTTTAGAAAATACGTGATGATAGAATATTTTTATATTTATTGATTTATTACTTTCTTACAGAAGCAATTCAATGCTATGTAGTACATTTTTGGTAGTATTAATCCATCTGGGATCCCTAAACGAGGATTGACACGTTTATAAAATTGTAGAACCAGTCATTTTGACTGGTGTGGTGTTGCTAGTGTTAGTATCTAGCGATCTAGCGATCGATTCGGAATTTTCCTGATAACTGATATCGTCGTATCGGATGATACGCGGTAAAAATTTGAAAAACGCGTGACAAGTTGTAGAACACGAGGAAACTGGTTGATTAGGGTTCGATAAACAGATTGCAGGACCCTTTTACGCTTTGACAAGTACCAGTCATTCTCACTGGTATTGGTATAAGTAGCCTTGATACAAAATTATTTTTAGTTTGAATACGTAAAAAACGAAATAAAATTTATTATATTATTCTTTTAGTTATCGTTGCGAAAGTCATTACATCATCGCGGAAAGAAAATATAACATAGTAAAAATTTTAAAATAAAATTGTAAAACCAGTCAATTTGACCGGTATGGTAGTTTTAGTGTTAAAAAACTAACTGTTATTTTCTCTCGTCGTTGTCCTCGGTCCTGACGCTTATGCCTCGCGATGAAGGTTAACCCTAACACAATCGAAACCTACTTTAGCCGGCTACCTATTGGCCAGAAATACGTGTAATCTTGAAATTGGAAATCAAACGAAGACGAATGAAATGGAAACGCAGCGATTTCCATTTCCGCGGATACGAATATCGTACGATTCAAATTGAGCGAAAGGGAATCGATGAATTTGAATACAACAGAGCCGAGTAGAAAAATCATTGTCAATGAGATTACGAGTGCGAGCGAGACGTGTCAACTTGTGTTTCCTGGTTAACGCGTTCAAGCTAACCACGAGGAAGTATCGACGTCACGAATGACGTGGAATAGTAGAGAAAGGCGGGAATCCGTGGATGCTTTCGATGGCTTCGATTCTCGGAAGAATCGATCCAGTGAATGAGGTCGCTCGAAGGAATTCGAGTGGCCGTGAATCATCGTCAGAAACCGGAACTACGCGAGCCGCTTTGCCGTAAATCCTGCACCGATCGTGAATGAAATTTTCTCGGAACTCGGAACTCGCCGATATTGCGTAGTACTACGGCAACGTTTCTTTCATTGCACGGTAGTTCCACGAAAAATGTGTCGACGTGAATGATTTTCTCAATGAACAGATTTACGAAACACACCTACGTATCGATGTTTCGAGACAATTAATTATCGATTTGATGGTAGAGATAGTATTTTGAGAATTAATCGATGCACGTGAGTTTCCGCTTGTAATTAGTCGCGTCGTCGTTAACGCGTTTAGCGTAGATCACGTAAAAACACGTCTTTTTTATATTTAACACACGTCGAACGTATTGCAGGAAACATCTGGTGATTTAAACGTACATTTTCTACGGACATGTTCAGATTGTTTGTTTTATCGTTATTCGATGATTGTAATACTAATTTTGCTGCGTATTAGAAACTAATTTCTGTTGTTATTTCTGTATTCAGAGATAGGATCATAATAGCTATTATTTTATTCTTTGGGTGAATCTATCACACCGTTCTGAGCCGAAAAATCTTTATTGCACTTTCTTACCATACATGGACTAGGGATAAAAAGAAAACAACATCTTAAACCTATCGATTAAACCTATCGATTGTATCTAGAGCTATCTTCTAGTTACAATTTATTGTAACTAGTGCATCTGCATATAGATGGCGGGCGCAAACTCAAGTTGTCATTTTCAACAATTTCCAAGTTTCATTAAATTATCTAGCAGTTTTGCCCAATTTTATAAATAATTTGGTATGTAGCGTGTCCTGTAACCGGTAAGGGGCGATTCTTCCTGAAAAGAGAAATATATTAGATTGTCCGAAAAGTGTCTTTCTTTCGCTTTTTACAACAGTGTACCTTCGTACAAACGTGAAAGCAAGTGTGTGAAATGTCGCGGTGTTTATCTCAACAGAACAAAACGGATCGTACGTAAAATAATATAAAACAAAAAACGTTGTGCGTCTATTATTCCCTCATAAAACGAAAGAAGATTTTCGGGCAACCTAATAGTTAAGAGTATACCTGAACTTGGTTAAGTACAGACTATATATAAGTAAACGATTAGGGGCACGTTAAGAAACATAACAAAACGTAGAATCAAAGTTTTCCATGTAAGACCTTGTTTTCGAGAAAATAATGTTCGCACATGTTCGGATAGGAACTGGTACGATGCACACGTGTGATACATTTTCAAATCAGTTTTTCTCGAAGACGATGCATCTCATGAAAAAACGTCGTTCCATATTTTTGACTAGTTGTCGCACGTAGCTCGATCTACCGTCGATTATTTACTTCTCAGTCTGGAATTAACCAAATTCAAGCAGGCTCGTGAAATTTCCAAACCCGGTTTTAAGTACCGGATATAAACCGAAAATATTTGCAGGATTAATGGTTTCTGGAAACTAATAGATTCAATTTATGGCGGAACCTTAGGTTTGTTGAAGGTGTACATAACGGTCAGTGGACCCTTTGCGACCCAATACCGAGGGATGTCGCACGGTTCCAATCACGCGACGCAACACTAATGATTAATCAACGATGTAACGTAAAAGATACTCGGACATTTAGGATTCTCGCTCGCTTCACACTTTCCTAACGAAATATCAGCGTTTCGCTGGCAATGAAATTTCCAAAAATTTCCACTATTCGTCAAAAATATTCGTATTTCCAAAGATATTCAAAGACCGTCGTGAACCAGCGTACATTGGTCGCGTAGCAATCATTTTCCGCTTTCCCCTACCCTCGCGTTGAAAACGGGCAATTGAAAATTCACTAATCGCTTTCGTTGCAGCTTAAAGCGGCGCAAGGTGGAACAGAATGGAAAAACATAGTTGGCCACGGTGATGAGGAAAAGGGGCAGAGGGTGAAACTCGAGCACGAGCAGCACGACCCAGAAAATGAGCGCAACAGGTGGTGGCAGGTATGCGGCTGCCGGGGGATGGCAAGTCGGTGACTCATGGGGTTACACCGGGAACGTTGATCGTTTCTCCTGGATTCCTGCCCTCTTGAACCGCTCTTTCAGCTTTCTGCCCCGCCACGTCTTTACCTGCTGACTCACAATCCGCTCGCACAACTCCTCCTACATGCTTACACCTGAGGAAACACGGGACGATTCTTTGTCCGGGACAGTCTGTTCAATGGACACTGATGATCTCTTTGGAGTTTCGGTTTATTCCTTCGACGTTTCGTAGCTGTATTTTCTCCTTGGCAACATAGCTCGAGGTTATAATTATCTTTGGATATCAGGAAATTACCTGCGACGCGATATATCTTTGTTATTCTGACGAATTGGTCGAAGGGAATTTAAACGTAGTGCCACGTATTTAGGGGAATTAGTTGTCGAAATGAAGTTTAACGATTCGGTCGAGCATCGAGTTGCGCGAGAAAAGATGTTAATTATTTTGGAAAAAGATTTTGAAGTTTCAAAGTCTATTGCGTGCATCTCGTAGACTTTAAAGGCGGATTTCTAGATAACTGTAATGTTTTTTGAAGAATCACAAGAATACTTGGGGACGTCATTCTAAAGGTCGCTGGTTATCGCCAAGAAGAGAAAGAAAAAATAGAATTCTTTTTATCAATCAATA